>NC_044284.2:55317662-55625162 GCF_004027225.2 Strigops habroptila
GATTGGCTGTACAAGATGGGCTGTACAATAGCAGAGAATGAGGAAAAAATAGGGAATTAGGTAGGAAATCGCAGAAGGCAGAGCCTGGGCAGCACAAGGGAGTGCAGGCAGTATCTAAAGGAAGGTGGCCCCTAAGGCAGCCCCAGCACAGCCAAGCCACCCTCAGCCTAGTTCCACGTTCCACATGGGGCATCTTTGGCTCAAACAAAGAAGTCAAGCTGAAATAAGTATTTTATAGCTTCTTCACCACAATTTTTAACAACAGCCATACCCACCCCACTGTTAAAAGATACAATAGCCCTCTCAGTTAAATAGCTCTCATACCATAAAACCCCTTACCAGCCAGTATGAACAACTCATGTACTGCCTTAGAGTCTCCTATCTGCTATGTGGGAGAAAGACACAACAGCCTTTTCTCTAGTCTGCACACCTGTAGCAAATCAAATACAACGTCCTGAGGATGGGCACCTGCACCTCAGCTGCACAGCTCACCTGCAGCTCATCTGCATAACCATGCTATGGTAAGTACCATAGCTGGGGGCTCCATTACAGTGACTGCAGAGTCTTTCCAGCCTGGCTGCCTTGTGTCCTTAGACCCTAGGCAGACAAACACCAACACTAAATACCACCAAGTGGTCTATAAAGTGGCAGAGAGGACATGTGCAGAGAAACCCAAAGGTCTGAGAGCAGTAATGAAGGTGCTGTATTGTTCAAACCATACTAATGTTCATGGCTTCCAAAGGGATGATATTCCAGCTGAGAACCAGCCCCCTTGCCCAGCATAGCCCTTCCCCTCCCCAGCAGCATTCTTATTTTCTAGAGGCAGTGACCTGTCAGCAAAGCTGCCAGCTTTCCACTGAGAGCCTGGAGCCTCACCTTTCCATTTCCCAAAGCATCTGACAGCCAGTTATCCTTGTGCTGTCTGAGCAATACTAGACAGAAAGATTGGAATTAGTATTTGCTGCCAAAAAATATTGGATACTTTCTAATCACACTAGGAGAGCTCTTGCTAGGTTTTCAATCTCAGAGATGCTTAATATAGTGAAGCAGGAAGACGAAGTTTCACTTTCAAGCTAGAATTCAATAATCCTACTTGAAGCAGTTGAAAAAAACCCCAAACTTTAGCCACTACCTCAGCATCTAGAGATACAGGGATGATCTTATCTCTGTTCTATTATCATTAAATTTTAATTCTCTCACACAAAAGTAAATTCATAACTCAACCTTAGTAATCACGGCATAAAAAGTAGGTTTTTATATTTTGGGTTTATATGCAACTGCCAAATCCCATGAGGCAAAGTTCAAGATACAGCACCTATTATTTTAATGTTCTGTTCCTGCATTATCACCTGCCATACTTATTTACTGCTTATTTCCTCTACAATTCTCAATTTCCACAGTACAGCCAAATGTTTTTGTCTTCT
The DNA here is from genome assembly GCF_004027225.2 of Strigops habroptila. Classification (NCBI taxonomy): domain Eukaryota; kingdom Metazoa; phylum Chordata; class Aves; order Psittaciformes; family Psittacidae; genus Strigops; species Strigops habroptila. The sequence continues at coordinate 55,319,087 of NC_044284.2, forward strand.
ATTTTATGTTCTATTAAAAGAGAAATTGAACTCATTGCTTTGGCTTTTACCATGGCACTTCAAATATAAAGCAGGAGCCTGATAACTATCTCACTTTTATCACAAGTTCAAAATGAATAGTTCCCATTACCTTTTCCTCTGCACTAAATATTGTTTCTTCACAGAAGATTAATGAAAAAGTTGTCATTAATGATTCAAACAAACATTTAAAAATATTAGGCTAGATATTTCAGCCCTAACTTTACTTAGAATTCTATTTTTGATATATTGTACATCCAATGCTTTTATGACATATGTAAATTTAAACAGCACCATGTATTTTTTAAATCATATGTTGAGAGATCTTTAAAGTTGCAAGGCTAAGTGAAGGAAAGCCAAAATTTAAGCTGACTGTGCTGCGTCGTGGTGCATTCTCAATTATATTATGTCATAGGTTATTACATCTTGTTAAATTCAACTTGCCTAGCACTCTTCAGACCATTAACACATTCTTAAGGAGATGTTGCATTTTCTGATTACAGTTTTTGGCTCTTATTTGTGTAGTCTTGTATTAACAGTCTGATTTTCAAGTACATTTCTTGGTGACACTCAGCTTTGTCTGTGTAGGGCTCTTACTACTAAGTACTTACGGCTGATAAATGCCATTCTTAACAGAGGTGATTTTCATTCTGCTTCGCTCCATTAGTTCAAAGTACTAAATTGCAATGAAAAGCTGCAATGTCCTCTTGGTAGTTTGACTCTGCTTTGATTTCAGTGCTGCCCATATTTATCTAACTTACAGACTCATTTGGGGGGAAAAAGCCTCAATTTTATATACTTTTTTTTAAGCCTGCCAAGGTTAGGGACCCAGTTCTGTGAACACTTTTCATGCAATCAGTTCCACCAAATGCCCATCACCTGAGGAAAGAGAATGACCTGTTTCAGGATGGGATGTAATGCACAACTCTGGTCATATTTTGCAGCCATTAAACTCAATACCATGGAGTGTAGCGGGAAAAACCTACAATTCAGGTGTTTTAAACTGCCACAAAACCTCCCAACTGCAAATTTCATTGTGATTTGCACTGGTGATGGGGGAGTTATTTTCAGGCAACTGCACTTTTTAAAGATTTTGAATTTCTCATCAGCACCCCAGTAATTAAGTATTTATAGATTACAAGAATGCACCTAGTAGGAATAGACCCATTTGTTTCCTTTGTGCTTCAAACCTTTCATGAATAAAGTAGTACCAAGGGTAACCTTTCCTGAATACAACCTTAGGGATCGCAGAGTGCCCTCAATCAACGCAGGGAACTCATGTTGACAGAGTATATGGGAAACAGATTGAGGTATTAAAGCACATAGCCTCTGGTGTTTTAGATGTAAATACTATAACCATCAAATATTTAGACTCTTATGTAAGCAGTTTGTCATTTTTTAAACAGTTACTGCTTGGAATAAATCTTTAAGGAGGGAATTTTCAGAAGTGCTCAGTATTGGCCTAACTTTGCTCTTACTGAAATCAATCATAAAATTTTCACAACTTTGGAAAAGGACTTTGTCTGTTTATATGTTTCCACAGCACTAAGCACAATATGTCTTGATCCTGGCTGGGGCCTTTTGACTCTGCAGTAATCTAAATAAATTGATTTATAGGAGATCAGTCAGATAAATGATGAGGAAACACACACATACATATTAAATAGCTAGAGTTTTTTAATGATGGGTTATCAGTCCTTTAGAGCTTCATTATTTTTTCTTTGGACCCTAATTTGCCGCCTTTTATACTACTTTTATTTCCTTGTTTGTAATTTTCCCTAACATAATTCCATGCATCTTAAATTTCCTGCAAAGTATCCAGTCAATAAAATTTAATTTTCTCTCCCATTTAGTTTGCACAATAAACATATTAGTTTTGGGATCTGATTCATACTTTGTGTCAGCAGAATATAACTTCTCCTCTATTTCTGCAAAAGCTGTGCTGATAAGAGTGATATGTAACCTACTTTATATTCCTAGGAATAACCACCTTTGCTGGACTGGGAAAGGGGAAGAGAGTGCATTTCTTTTATGGGTTTGTAGAATGGTTAGGTCTGTTTCTTTTATTTCACAAGACTCACACAAACATTAATTTATCCAGGGATTGACTTCAGAGGCAGTTATTTTACTTTCATATAGATGCCAACTTAAAACTGTTTAAAAATATCTTGTTTTCTTCCAAAGAGCTACAGTTAAGACCAAGACAAAACTACTCCTGCTTATCCCTCAGTGTGGGATTTTGAAAGGTCAATCCTGCAATGTCTTTCTCCCTATTTTCTCCAAATAAAATGCTACAAGCTAATGAAATGGAGGCTGTGGTTCCACAGACAATTCTCTAGGGATTTTCCTAGCAGCTGCTATTTTCATTCCCTCACCCCTGCTCCAGCCACTTATTTCCAGCTCCCTCACTGCTCCTCCAGTTGGACCCATACAGCTGTTTTTGGATCTGTGTGGTGAACCAGACCAGGACTAAATCCTCCTTGTCTTCCTTGAAAGTTGACTTTTAACCTGCGCCATCTCCCAGCCTGGTGATCCTATGCAGAGTGGGATGGGATGGAGCAGCTCTGAGGAGCCAGATCTGCACCCAGCAAAGACTGCATCAAGATGTACTTGTGCCATGAGAAATATTCCTGAACCTCCAAAAGCATTCTCACCAGATCCCTCAGGAGAGTAAGCAGCAGCACACATTACATTATAAAACTGGCAAAGGAACAAACTTCAGAGAGTAGCCAAAGTTGTAAAATAGGCCAACGAAAGAATCAGGTAATGATAACAGCTTGTTCATCTTCTTTACCTAAATTCAGGTTATGTTATCACTACCCCTAACCCACTATTTATTTTATACTAAGCAATTCTAGTCTTTCAGATTAGCAAGCTATATATATATTTAGTGCTTTATTCTCAAACTGTTTCACCACAAATGACAGCTCATTTCACAAACAGCTTATCTTATGGCTAAAGATATATAAATACATACTAAAAATGCTGCTGAAAGTCTCTGAATGTATAATGCAGCCTGGTAGACATGATAGTGATTGTAACACTGTATTGTAGACACAAATGTTAAAGAAACTTGGCAAGAATCAACACATTTTAGCTACTCAAAATTCAGATTTTCTCAGTCTTGTCCCCTTCTGATGAATGGAACATATGGGAGTATTGTTCATAAAACTTGCATTGCTTTTCTCAATGTCTACCAAAATTCCTCATTATGACAATATTTACCAAGATACATATAGATTCAAATTTGAATTAATTACCTAGAAGTTTTTCTGTACTCTCAGGTTTACTGGAAAAGAAAAACATTTCAGAAGCAATGTGTTGTGAGTATTTAACAGTAGATGTTATAGCAACAGAGGTAGTGGCGTGCTTGCTGGGGAAGGCAGCTATCCAGTTAAAAGCCATCAATGCTGAGGGAGATAAAAGACAGGGAAGAAAGTAGATGCTTTGCCAAGAAGCAGTGTGAAATCTGACATTATAAACAAAACACATGTAAATCTAGACATAAATCCTCTCTTGTATGCTGAAGGCTCTGTAATATTTTAGCTAGCCTTATTACTTACGAAGAAACATTTCCTGAAACACAGCATCACAACTGCAGAACAGCCTTTAACCTTGTGCTCATCCACTCAAAAACCATGTTATTTATTATCCTTTATCCCTTAATTATGGGGACTTCACCTACTGCTTTCCACTCATTTGAAATGCAGAATAAAATACAACGGATGTCTGAAGACTTAACAGGTGTCAACCAGATATTTGCCAGCTACCGCTACAATTCTACTGGGAAGAGTTGCTGTTCTATAAATACTAATTAGAGTTTTGCACATGATCTTGCTGAAATACCTAAGGTGATGAGTGGCCAGTTGTTACTTTTAAAAGATTAGCACAATTTGAAAAACTAATGTCCCCAATGAGGCAATGCTCACACTGAATAATCAAGACTTATAGCTGTTCTCTGCCCAAAGGGAATATTTGCTCACTTCATCATTTGGAAAATCTGCTGCCTCTCGAACAACTCACTCTTCTATTTCACTTTGAGAAACTTGTAAAACTTCCTGCAATCAATATAATAGTATGGGATATGTACTTAAATGGTCTTCCACTGCCATGCCCACATGGCAGGCTTTACCAACACCTTCCAAAGACAGAGCTTTTAGTGTGAAATCATGATTAAGAAACTGCAACAAAATTAGGTTGCACTTAAATGAAGCAGCAAAGAAAAATAAGATTACAGTAGAAACTGCATCAGCATAGCAAAAGTTCAATTTCCCCAAATCCATCTCCCTTCCAATTCTTCACCTCCACAAAACAAACAAAGCAAACAGACCCAGGCAAAATAGAACAGGCCTCTATGGTATTAGTCAGGTTTTTATATTTGTAGTAATTATTATGGAAAAAACCCACCAGTTCTCTAAAATCTTGGTATAATACTTCTAAACAACCAGCTAATTTTAAGCAAAAATGCAGCCCATATTTTGAAATAGGGTTGCCATATATTTTGAAACAAAATTCTGAGGTACATTTTGACCACTTTGCTGTGAAAAGCAGCTGATGTAACATGGTGTGACACAATGCTGCATTTCTGCATCTGAGCTGTGATTCATTGCAGTGAAATTTGACTGATGCAACTGACACAACCCCATACTATTTAGTGTCAACATAGCTCGTCCACAAAAAAACACAGAAAAATGGGGAGAAAGACTTGGAACTTAACCTACTTAGTTCTTCTGTTTTGATGCTATCCCTCTGGGAATGAATACTCAGTAAACCATATACAGGGAAGATAGATATAATTTTAATCAGAATTTATTTTTTGAGGGGTTTTATTTTCAAAAAATAATATTTTCTTTACCATGAAACCTGTTTTTTCCTTATCCTTCAGCATACTGCTTCCTCTTTGTTAGAGCTCATTACTGGAAATATTTTGCCTTACTTCAAAAAAGAAGAATATGTCAACACCAGAACATCTGTGTCCATACAGTGTGCTTTGATGACAGTGATATACTTCATTTACATCAGTAACACTGAGCTGAACCTTGATGCTGACTGCATTTAAAGATCTTACCCCACAGGGCAAGAGAATACAGGTCAAAAACGTTGATCTGTGTTTGACACACTCTCTACTTCAAGAGCACTTGGCAGTGATTTGTTCCAGAGTCAAGAATCAAACTCACAAAATGTTGCAAAGCTCGGAGCCATGTTTGCATAACCACATTCAAAACAAACATTAAAATCCACAGTCTCTGGAGGCCAATCTACTTTTGATATGCAGGATTTTGTGAGAAATATGGTCAAATTCTATCCTGGATACAGAGGGAACTTTCTCATTTAAATCAAAAGGGCATAACTTGGGCTTCAGTATCTGTTCTTAAGAGGAATAATGTACCTACATCTCTTGTAAGCAAAAAAGAAAATAGTTCATCACCCTAAACTCAAACCTGGTTGTATAAAAATGGCAATGGAACAGCTGTGATATAGCATTGCTTCTATCAGCCTGGCTAGAGGAAATTGGGAGAATTTCAGTATGGATCACATGCCGCTAGAGGTATTTAGTACAAAATAGTTCAGAGATGAAGGACTGAGCACTGTAACAGAATATTTGGAGACCATGGCTTCTGGTAATCTTCTTGCTTTTAACTTGATTTTAAAACCTTTTGTGTTTCTTCAACTTTTTTGTCATTAATATATCATTTTCTAATTTAAGTGCATTACATCCACTCGCCTGCTATGCTGACTTAAATTTTAATATAAGGTGGAGAGTTCCAGTAGCTTCCTTCCACAATTCTGAATCCTGAGAACCCTCATGTAAACCTCAGCACTTTTGCAGCATGGAATGATTCAGTATTGCTTACAAGACTAATATACACAAAACATCAAACAGGATCAAATTGATGCAGCTGGATATTGCCCTGTTCATGTTCAAGGACCACAGCTACCTGTATGCTGTATTAGCAACTGCAAGTACTAGTAAATCCTATGTCAGAAAGCAGAGAAAGAGAAAATTTTGTTTACAGATTTCAGTAGAATGCCATGGAAACAGATACAGAGGTAACTGTAAAAGGCATAATCCAAATGGAAGACAGCTCTAATAGAAAGCATATACCCAAAAATAATGTATGTGTTTTCCCACCTGGAAAACACATGGATAACTCCTATTAGCATCAAGACAAAAAAATTATATTGAGTAGACCCCAATATCACTAAGGTCCCTGATAAGGGTATGAGCTAATGCGCACCTTCAAAGTACAGCAAGATGTTTTCATACACAGACTATTAGAAAAAAAAAAAAATAGCTTAAAATGATCTTTTTAAAGGAAAACATTACAGCTAGAATTTCTGAAACAGGATTAAAGTATGGTAGTAGCCCAGTACAAGGAAGCTGATCAGCACCTGCTGCCTACACTGTGCCTCGCTCCAGGCAATGTTATTCATTCCTCACTTTCATGGGAGCAAAACACATCCCCTAAAAATATAAAACACAAAAATAAATAGATCTCTGGGGAAATGGAAATCTGTTTTAAAAATAGTGAAGGAGCCTATACGTTCTAGAAAAGCCCACTTTGCATTGTTTTGTAAGATTTACACTTTAATTTGAAACCAAAGTAAGGCATAAAATTTGTATGAAAGCAATATCTGATTTATAGATAAACTTACACACAATACACTTAGCTGCAAATACCAGACCCCAGTGAGAGAAGGAAAAGGTTTTGAAAGATTATTAAAGTATGCTTGATGAATGTCGCCCTGAAACGCCCCGGAAGATTTTTCTGAAGTTAAATAGTAAACACAATTAACACGACTTTTGCTACAAAAAACACTAAACACAATGGATTTTTTTTAATTAATTTTCAATGTTATTACATGCTTCTATTGAGCTGGAATTGACTCCATCCACTAACTGTACTGTGAGACAGCTCTTCTGTCCATAAGACCTTACCATCTAGATAAAAAAACAAACAGCCATTCTGTTGGTCTCATGAAGAGGAAGCCATACAGTAACAATGATCTTATGACTACCAAAAGTTGACATCTTGTGGGTTAAAATTTTGTGACATGATGAGTTTTTAAGAAAGATATATTTATAATGCTCAGATAATGTGCAGCTTCATCACATGTATTACTAATTAACCAATAAAAAGGAGCAGGTGTTAAGGCTTACAAGAATACATTACTGTACTCCTACAGCCTAACCTCACTATCCATATTCAAACAAGACTCTTAGCTAAAGGCAAATCACATAATTCTTGGGAGTCTTGCATGCATTAGGACACCTTAGATTTACATATTACTATTCACAGTGCATATTTCATTACATTTGCTTTAAGAAAATGTACCATCTATATGGGTATTCATGTGTTTCATATGTGCATGCCTTTCTGAGTTGTATATATTGTGTAGCTTATGACCAGGTTGTTCGTCCTTCTGCTTTGGATAAAGTAGACAGGAGAGTGCTCCTTCACAAGGTCAATTCACAAGGCAGAGCCCACGTTCTTCCACTAAAGTAACATCACCCCAAAACAGGAAGAACAAATCCAAACAGGTTTTCGGAGCCAGTCCAGACCAAGTGCATCTCCCACATTGCTTGCAGGCTTTGTCTGGGAGACTGCTAGCTGAGACAGGCCAAAACTGGGCCAGGGACTGTCCGAACAGTTGGATGGTGAGGATGTCACTGAAAAATAACTTGGCCCAAGACCCGACTGTTCAGTTTGCTTGAACAGACATCACTTCAGCCATGCTACTTGAAACAAGGCACTACAACACACCATCACAGCAAGACTGGAACAGGCCTCCAGAGTTCATATTGTCCATCTGCTCCAAAGAGAACCTGTCTTCACAACACTGCTTTTGCATAAGTTGTCTCCTACTCTTACCAAAACGTGTACCTAAGCCATAAAGTTTTCACTGTAAGAAAGTGCCAATTAAAACACTTTTATCTCATTAAGTAAGTTTTTGAAAGGATAACTTACCATTTTGGTCTGCTTGTGGATTTCACCATTGGAGCCATCCCATCTCTATAGAGGCTTTTTGTTTTACTGAAGTTTACAACATTGAAAATTACTCTCTGGAGGGGAAAAAAAAAAAAAAAGTCAGTTATAAACTATGAAAGAGTTCATACAAGATTGCATATACCAGCTGCATAAAAATAACACAGAAAGTATATGGAATAGTTGTGTGTCTTATGAATTAGCGTTACTTTTCACAGATCTCAGATAATGGGTATCCTATCTGTTCCCAGTATTTTAATAGTCCATATTGGTTCACGCTGCAGTGAATGGAATGTATGTTTTGAATTTAGTATGCTGGTTTTTCAGTAGGTATCGTAGCTGTACCAAAAAAATAGGTTACTCAGATCTAAAACAGAAAAGCAAACCCGGTTTGTTGCAGCTGCTGTTAGAGAAGTTGGTGGAAAGCTGGGATACGCAGGGTAGCAGACCTCAAGAAAACCTTCCAGCTGCTTCATACAATCATACAATAGAATCATAGAATCATTTACATTGGAAAAGAGCTTTAAGATCATCAAGTTCAACTGTTAACCAAGCACTGCCAAGTCTACCACTAAACCATGTCCCCAAGCGCCACATCTACATATCTTTTAAATACCTCCAGAGATAATTAATCATTTCCCTGGGCAGCCTGACAATGTTCCAATGCCTGACAACCCTTTTGGTGAAGAAAGTTTTCCTAAGATCCAATCTGAACCACCCCTGGCACAATATCCCTGTGTAGAGCCTCCAGCCGATCAACACTACCAGCAACTTGGTGTCATCTGCAAATTTACTGATCCCTCAACCTGCTTAGGCCTTGCATAGCAGCAGGAAAAAAAAAATAAATTCTGGTTTTCTTTCCCCAAAGAAAAGAATATTTTTCTTCCATCTGCAAAAGGAAGAATTTTCCTCTGCAAATCTGTACAGGATACCTACACAGTGGAAACTGCACATAGCCATCATTCATTTGAATATGACAGAGAAGAAGAAAAGAGTCAAATCCTCCTCTCAATTTACACTAATAACTTTGGGGAAACTAGCTGATATTTATCAGTTCAAAGGAAGAGCACAATCTAGATCTTCACTGGTAATGGACTGGTACTGAAAGTAAATTCATGCTGAGTGAAGAAAAGAGAAAGCAGAGACAAAACCTCCTTCCTCACCATCTGTCTGCTCTAAGTCATTTTATGCAAAATTACTTATTCTGCTTCTCTTAAGAAAGGCTAGGTTGGATTTAGCTCATCTCATATAGTACATTTACGTCTCAGACTTTAAATCCAGTATACCTGGTTTGTCATACTCTTTTGATACCCAACATTAATGTACACATCAAAACCAACATATGAAGACTAGCTTAATTTTTATATAATGTTCCAGGATATGAGAATAAATTCCATTTTTACCTGTCTCTTCAAGTTTCTTTTTCACAGGTATCAGTGAAGACAGACCACTAAAAATGCTATTTGACCCTAGGTAGTCACATGTTTGCTTTTAGAAAAAACTACTTCATTGTTTACACTCTTAAATAATGCTTCCTGAGAAGTCTAAGAATTAAATAGCAACTGTTTGAAATCAAACAATTCTGACTAAAGCAATAAGATCAATTAAGCTTTCATATGTAAAATTTTGCAAAAACAAATCTGGACCTTCCAGGCAGTCTGCTCAGACAAGAGTGAATTAGAACATTGAAGTGAAAGCAACAGCAGTGGGTCACTGACAACAGGCACCAAGCACATTTACACTCCTATGTGGGGCAGGTAGGAATCCTGGTAAACCATCTACCTAATGAAGTATCTCTGTACTCAAGAAAAATTAAAGTTTTTTCTGAGGTGAGGTATTGCTACAGATTTTGCAAATGGGAGCACAAGCTGCTCTGTGTGCAAACTCTGCAAATTACTCAAAACAAAATCTAAGAATAAGCTCTAGGTTTTACTGAAATGGCCTCAAAAACTAGCCAGTTAGAACAACACTTCCTTAATGATGTTAATTCAATTTTGTACCAAAGCTAATGAGCAAACTACATATCCCTTTACATGAGGTTTCATGTATTTTGTCTATTGCAGCATTTTGAGATTTCTAATGGTCATCGGTTGAGCTTATTTTTGTAGCTTTTGCTAAAACCATGCATTTCATTTACAAAACGTTGTATTTGTAATTTTAAGTATTTAGGATACTGCTTCTCTGATGAAATATCCATCTTGGGAAGCCTCTAGTTATTTTCCACCTTCTTACAAGGTATGGCTCAAAGTTAGATAATTGGCTCAAAGTTAGATAAACATTTAGGTCTCTCTCGATTCCACATTCTACATGGAAGCATTATCTTGTATTAAAATGCTGAGTTTCTCCTCTGTTACTTAACTCTGTTCATATTTGTGAAAACAAATTAAGTTGCAACAAATTGGTTTGTTAATCTTGATGTTTGCATGGAGTGAATGAAACAAACAAGATCTCCAAACCAATTGCCTTAAACTTTGGATGCAATCATGTCACTGTTGGAAAGAGAAAGTTGCTAATTTTGTTACATACTGACTCAGAGCAGACAGCTGGTAGAGAATGTTCTTATTCCAATCAAGCTTATTTTGTATAATGAGTTGGGCAAATGTACACAACTGGGTAAGCAACGTATATAAAAACAAAAATATGCAGCTCATTTAACAAAACACTGTAGATTATAACATTTCAACCACTCCTGTTCAGAGCGTAGCAAGCAGTTAGTGATGCATGCAGTTCTCTCAGCATGGAATATAGCTAGATTAACAGCACAGAACAGAACTTTATCAACATACACCACTGAAGTAATAAAGTACACAAACCGAAGCACTCAAATAAGCAGCTGAACTCAGTCAAGTATTCCTGGTGATAGTTAAAGTAGTCCATGCAGCTCAGCCAGTGGAGTGTGCAGAAATGTAATGACTACAGTACACACACCTTACCCAGGAAAGTAGGCAGCTTGCTCAATAAGGTATGCAAACATCTTTGAACTGAAGGCTATAATAAAAAGGTTGTGATACAGCATCAATGTTTTGCTGATCAAATCTAATTTTTAGTCTAATTTTGGTCTCTACTGACATTCTTTAACACACCAGTTATACACTGTAACGAGGAACAGAACTAGATATACACTATGCACATGAAAACACACTTTTGTAAGAAAATTATCACTATTCTGTATGTTTTTATGAATTCTACAGGCATGCAATGGGTGGCATTTTATAAGCAATATCATTCAGATACTCAAAAATGAAAAAAGACCTAGCAACTTCTTTTTTTTTTTTTTTTTTTTTAAAGAAGTGCCAAGTTAAGAAAATAGAACTAGATTCAATGTACTTACAAATTCCCTAGAAATTGCTCTGGTCTCCAGAGCATCAATCCAGAGAAAAATGGCAGGAATCTTTACAATAAAAATACTTGTATGCATTTTGCAGGGTATGAATAGCACTAAAAGAAGCAATATTCAACCTGATGGTGTACCAGAAATGATAATTGTGTGATTTCACTTTAGCTATGGTACATTGTCAATCTACTGCTTTATTCTGACAAACCGATCTGCAACTTCTGCGTCAGTGGAAGAGGCACGGTGTAAAAAACCTCTTGGTACACCACCAAGTAAAACCATGCTATCTGGGGGGGTGCACAAGGATGTATTGTGGCTTGGAACTAGATGATCTTTAAGGTCCCTTCCAAATCTAACCATTCTATGATTCATCATATGGAGGAAGACAACTGCTGCAGACTCAGACTCCATGCATACACTGCAAGATCTGAGACAGATGTTGGGGAACGTGAGACAAAGTAGGGATGTTCTGCCTACTGAGAGAAGATGGAAGATGTCCTCTTTCCATAACATGTGAGGTGAGTATGCATTTGGAGTGATCTTGCTGCTAAAACCATTAAGACAGAAAAGTGAGGAAAGGCTTGGTCTTGCCTTTACACTTAAAATTTACTGATTAAATCTGCTTTTCCCAATAGACCTTTGCAAACTTACTTCTGGAATTGAAAGCACAAACAGATGTTAAGGGATGCTCAGTGGTTTTAGCATGAGCAAAATAAAGATGAACCTTGAACATAAAGGGAAAAAATGGCTTATATGTGTCACACAATTCATCTTATTGCCAGAAGTCTACAGTTGCCTGACTGGGGCTAGAAGGAGCTGGTAGCTCTTTGAGGGGCAAGCATACATCAGGGTGATTTTGGAATGGAGCTGAAGGCATTGAGCATGGGTAGTCATATTGGACATCATATTCCAGCAGGTCTGTGGGAGCACAGAGTGAACTCTGATCCCTTTAACATTCATTGTTCACCCACATTCTGGCAAGTTTTCCATCTGAACATACCAACTGAAGCAGGTATATCCAAAAGAAAAGCCATAGCTTTGCCAAAGGTTAAGTGCCTTCCCCTAGGATAAGGACACACTAGGTCCCTTCAAAAAGACTGCCAGGTTTATTTTGCGTGGTTTTCCCTAGATGACTTCCCAGAAATAGCTGAGCTGCCTTGGCTGACATTAAAAGACACAAAAAAAACCCCAACAAACAAACCAAAGAACACCACACAATTCTGCCTGAGGCAGACACCTGGCACAGAAAATTTCGTGTCAAATCACAAAGTATGAGAAGTTATAACTAACTGAAAATAGGGTTTGCAGTAGGAAGTGTCAGGCATTCTTAATATTGATGTAACATACACACATTAAATATTAACAATTATATATTTAATAGTAATGGCATAGTAATGTAAATTCAGTGGACAATGCTGCACGCTACAAGTATGACACAAACTTCACTATGAGCTGACAAAGTATCTGGGGACCAATTGCTTGAAGTCAGGCACAAACAATTTCACCGTTTAACCATCCAAAATAAGAGGACTGGTCACTAAATAGTAATGCAAAGGCCTTTCAGCTGAAATTAAGTCTGAACTCTTGTGCTCTGACTGAGCATCAAAGATCCAAAGGTCCTGAACACCATGGGGCTTTGCTTCACTTGCACTGCTTGATGTGTTAATTTCATCTCCTGCTGATTCTTTAGATATTACAGTGTTTTGTGAATTCCTGAAACCCGCACCTTTTTGTAAGATGGTGCTCTGGCAAGAATCTTGGTTATATTATCCTTTCCTTCCTTCCTTTTCCTAAAATCCTTTATAAATGTAACTTTTCATCCCTCTAAAGGGCAGATCTACTTTAGAATAGCATTCCATTAGAGAAAACAGAAAGGGAAAAAAAAACCAACAAACAAACAACAGACAACACAAAGAAAGAACTTCTCAAGCCAACCCCACAACTTGTGAGATTTTGAGTCACCATTTGTGAATGTCAGAAACTGTCAACATGGGATTCCTGCCTTCTCACGAAGAAGCACTGCATTTTGATTGTTTGTGTCAGAAGGTCTTTGAGATCTTTCCTGACAAAGCACCTTACACAAAGCTATACAAAAATAAATTATACTGGAGGGACTTCAAAATGGAGAGGAAAAAAAGTGTCACCTGCAAATGTTATCAACAGTGAAGAAAACAAGTAATATAAGTCAGGGCTGTGTAAAATCCCCAATGAAAACTTACAAAGCTCATCTTTCTGACCTTTGAAAATTTAAATCATTCATTACTGCTAACATTTTAAACTAACCCATACTTCCTTTTTCCCTTTGTAGGAACACATGTCCTTTCAAATTGAGAAGTTTTTAATATTGATAGCATTTAGCCTCCTTCCCTTCTGCTAAGGATGTTTCAAACCCTGGTGATGCCCAGGAGGGGAAAATAAACCCTCACCTACTGAGGGAGGATGTGAAGGACCATCCAGAGCTCCACCAGACTCACTAATCAGCTGCACCTGCATCTTGTTAATTGGAAATTGTCAAGTCTTCCAAGGTAACGAAGTCTTAGGAAAGCGATACAGAAAATGGGCTGCAGGTTGTGTATTATAGGATCAGTTTTCCCTTGGTAGAGCTCTTCATTTACTTACTTAAAAGAGAGAGATGCAAAAGGCTGGGCTGTTACAAAGAGCAACATTAAAATAAGACTCGAAGGATTTTAGTACAGAAAGACCTCCAATACATTGCTATGCCAACTATAAAATGAGCGTAACATTTATCACGGTATTTATCTGTGTATTTGAGATATCCTCGGTGTTCATGCTAGCCCCTCACCCATAAGTTGTATTAGTGTTTTTCAGTTAATGGGGCATAACGGTATCTTAATGACAAAAATACTTCTTAAATAATAACCAATTTAACCATTTGCCCTGCTTATGTGTTCTTTCTGGCAGTTCTTTCTCTGCCTCCAAATCAACACGCTTCAGCACAGTCCCACAGGAGATGTAACTCTGCTCTTGTGAGACCCCACTTGGGGTACTGCGTACAGTTCTGGTGTCCTCAACATAAAAAGGACATGGAGCTGTTGGAGCTAGTCCAGAGGAGGGCCACGAGGATGATAAGAGGGCTGGAGCACCTCCCACATGAAGACAGGCTGAGAAAGTTGGGGCTGTTCAGCCTGGAGAAGAGAAGGCTGCGTGGAGACCTCATAGCAGCCTTCCAGTATCTGAAGGGGGCCTACAAGGATGCTGGGGAGGGACTCTTCCTTAGGGACTGTAGCGGTAGGACAAGGGGTAATGGGTTCAAACTTAAACAGAAGAAGTTTAGATTAGATATAAGGAAGAAGTTCTTTACAGTGAGGGTGGTGAAGCACTGGAATGGGTTGCCCAGGGAGGTTGTGGATGCTCCATCCCTGGCGGTGTTCCAAGGCCAGGTTGGACAGAGCCTTGAGCCACGTGGTTTAGGGCAAGGTGTCCCTGCCCATGGCAGGGGGGTTGGAACTAGATGATCTTAAGGTCCTTTCCAACCCTTACGATTCTATGATTCTATGATTCTATGTAACACCTGTGTAAGGCAGTGTTTCCCATTTGGAATTTCACTGGCAAAATCAGTGTTATCTCACTTAGGTCTGGAGCAGGCAGATACATACTGTGGGGAAGGCCTCCTAGCAGAAAGCTTTCAAGAGGATTTACAGAAGAATTTCTATACCCTGTTCAGTGTCATGCTGTGGATTGACCAGCAGCTGGCTTCCGTGCATGACCTATTGGACTTAAACATTGTGAGGGCAAGAGTCACTCCACCTTTCTTGGAAAAATAGAAGATCTGTTGTGGAACACCCTCCCATGTCCTGAGAAGTCCACTTTCTGGTCAAGATTTTACTTTTCATCTGAACATCAACAATCTGAAGCCTTCAACTGAAAACTCAAAAATGTCCATTGTCCTGGGTTCAGCTATAGCAGTCATTTTTCTCCTTCTTAGTAGCTGGTGCAGTGCTGTGTTTTTTAACTTTCAGCCTGGGAACAACGCTGATAACACCGATGTTTTTAGTTGTTGCTAAGTAATGTTTATTCCAACCAAGGACTTTCTCAGTCTCATGCTTTGCCAGGGAGGAGGGGAAGCCGGGAGGAAACAGAGACAGGACACCTGACGCAAACTAACCAAAGGGGTATTCCATACCACAGCACATCATGCCCAGTATATAAACCGGGGGGAGTTACCCGGAAGGCCCAGACCACTGCCTGGGTCGGGCTGGGTATCAGTCGGCGGGTGGTGAGCAATTGTATCTCCCCTTGTTACTTCACTAATCATTATTATCATTGGTGGTAGCAGTAGTGGGTTTCTATTATACCTTAGTTGCGGGACTGCTCTTATCTCAACCCGTGGGAGTTACATTCTTCCCATTCTCCTCCCCATCCCTCCGGGAGCGGGGGGAGGAAGAAGGGGGGGGAGTGAGCAAGCGGCTGCGTGGTTCTGAGTTACCGGCTGGGCTCAAACCACAACATCCATGTAGAAAGCCAACAGTGGTAGAAGTTGTTCCATGGTCCAAGGGAGATGTTCCATGCTCTCTTGGGCCAAAATCTCAAATAGAATTTCAAGTGTGTCATAGACATATATTGTATTTTGGTGATACGTTAAAAAGAAAATAGTAAGGGTCATGATAGGGTGTCGTCGTTTAAATCCAGCCAGCAACTAAGTACCACATAGCCACTTGCTCCCCCACTGAGTGGGATAGGGAGGAGAATCAAAAGAATGTAAACCCTGTGGGCTAAGAACACTTTAATAACTAAAAGAAATTACAATATAATAATGATGATGATGATAGTAATAATAATAATGGAAATAACAAGGAGAGATATAAAACTAAAAGGCGAAAGGAAAAAAAACCCAATAAACACAAGTAATGCATAATACAATTGCTCACCACCCACTGACCGATACCCAGCCCCACTCTAGCAACGATCATTCCCTCCAGGCTAAGTCCCCCCAGTTTATAGACCAAGCATGATATGCTGTGGTATGGAATACCCCTTTGGCTAGTTTGGGTCAGGTGTCCTGTCTCTGGTCCCTCCCAACTTCTTGCGCCCCTCCTCACTGGCAGAGCGTGAGAGTCCGAAAAGTCCTTGACTAGGGTAAGGGCTACTTAGCAACGACTAAAACATTGGTGTGCTATCAGCATTATTCCATTATTCTCAGACTAAAGCTAAAACACAGCACTGTACCAGCTACTAGGAAGAAAATTAACTCTATCCCAGCCAAAATCAGGAAATAGGGCATATAACCAGGCTACAGAGGTATTTAAAACAGGTTTGAAACTGAAAGCTTCTTGCCAAACTTCTTCTATTCTTTGCAGCAAAAGGTCAAAAATTTGCAAAAAAAACCAAAAAACGGGGGGCATCTTTATTTAAACAGCTCTAGAAAAAAGGTACTTTCACTTTCTGTTCCCTGTCTTTTCATATATATGGTCTTTGGCAAAAGAGCTGCTTCTAGTTACATTGCTATGACATTGCAGAGCTACAGGAATATGTGAACAACTTTTTATTTGATGTTTGACAGGTGTCTTGCCTGTTGGTCTTGCCATTGACTTTCTCCATATACATGGGTAATACTTTCAGGAATCAGTTGAAATATAAAGTAAGAAAACAGTGCATGGTCTTTCACTGAGACTTTCTTAACTAGCTAAATTATTTCCTAATACATTCAATGCCTGTTACAGCCATTGCCGGATGACATTTGAAGTAGTGTCATGTATTAAACTCTTTCTACATAATTACAGAAGCTATCCATGTTTAGGTTCTATCTTCTTTTCAATCAATATTATGGCTGCAGGTGGATAGTAACAGCTGGCTGTTCTGGAACGTGTTAGCAAAATTTGCGGATATCTTACATCCCTCAAGAGGAAGCAGCTGACAAGATGTTTTCCTTTCTCTAATAGAAATTATTTAGCCAGTGAGAAGAAATGCTGCAAAGTTTGGTAGGATTTAAAATAGTTAGAATAATTACCTGTTCTTAATGGTTCAAAACCACAATGCTATCAAGGACATGTTTTCTGGCCCAAATCCTGTTCATGGTGCAGGGCCCACAAGAGGCCTCTAAACAATGAGATCAATCTGGGAAAAGGGAAAAGGGCCAGGAAAAATCACCACAATGTTGTTATAGGGAACCACTGTAAAGAAAAAAACCCCATTTATGAGCACTGGCATAAGGTGTGCCACTGAAGACCAGAGAATGAAGCACTAAGTTCATGTAAGAGCACTCTGCTCACCTGTTCTTTCTTCCCTATAAAGTCTACTTTTCTGGGTCCTTTATAATGTGCAGCCTATGATCCAGAATTAAAGCCTCCCTAACCAGCAAAAGATACACTTAACAACAAATTAGACATTTATGATGGATACCAAACTGATGTACAGCTATAATTACTAAGCTTAAAGCATGCAGGTGGAGTGCTGAAAACTGACACTCTCACAAAAATACTGTGAGAGAGTAGGGGAGAGTGGCTCTAACAATGAAAGAGTGGCAGTGATATTTGTATGGATCATGATTTTGCTCAACCCTTGAAAACACAGAAGGTAATAATCACAATTTAAATAGCATGCAAACACAAAGGCAGCAATCCATCCGATACCCAGGCTAGAGGATGAGAATTAAAAAAACCTTTTCAAGTGTAGGTCCTTGTGAGAAGCAAGAGGAAGATAAAGAAAGCCCTGTTAAAGGAGAGATTTGGATGAAGCTTTTCCAGCAATTGTTTACTTTGGATTTTTGCAGCTGCCATTTTTCACCGTTAAAAGCTATTGTTTGTCTGGCGCTCGTGGGAAAAACCTGTGGGGGAAAAGGAGGAAGGTAACACATAGAAAGAAAGACTGGATATATGGGAGAGCTCAAAACCAGCACCAATATATTTGCCTCAGTGTTCTCTGATGGGTTACAAAAACAAAGACATTTTGATGTGTACAATCACTAGTTATTACTGCCAGCAGTCCTGGTCACATTACTGGGATCATAGTCTTGCAAACATACAAAACTTCTTTATTTACTTTTCTAGTAACTAAGCACAGATGGGCTTTATGTCCAGGTTATTCATGGAGGTCCTTGGTTTTCTCTTCTTTTTAATTCAAGAGTTTTGGTTGCTATTACAATGAAACCTTTGAACCTTCTCTGTTCTTCCATGCATGGTTCTGAATAGTCATAGAAAAAGGTTTTCCCATATTGTACAGTTCCCTTATATTTAGACAGAATTGGGATCCTTTCTGGAGTAGCTGCAGTGCTGATGAAAAACACACCCCAAAATCTGTTTTGTGTTAAAATATGAACTATATATATCAATTTCATGAAACTAAAAGATACTGTTGTAGCATGTCCCCTCTTGTTTTCTTTTGCAAAATTACTAATCCCTTCTATTTTTGCAGAGTTGGAATACTTTTTTTCCTGCTCCTTCTAGCTGTATCCTTTTGCATTACTGCAACATTCCCACAATTCACTGATTTCTATAAGAAAATGTAATCGATGTGTTAGTGTACATTGGAATCTTAACACTGACAACCAGTAGCTCATGGTATTGATTTGAAAAAACTGTTCATGATTTCTCAGTACTTCAGCACTATTTCTTGTATTTTCTATTTTCACTCCCTTGAATTCCACCACAAGTGTCCAACTAAAGTACTAAGACACTATTCAAAGTTGTGCTTCAACAGAAAACCCAAGGGTAAGTAGAAGGAAATCTGATCTAGTTCCTGCTACTTTTGTACCTGTCTATTTGACATTCAGAATAAGATCTCAGAACTGCCTTAACCAACCATAATAGCAAGGGGACATATGAATTGTCCTCCCAGCTTTGAAAATCCCATTCTAAAGCTGAAATGCTCAATGTTAGATTCAAATTATGATCTCTGCCTGTTTGCAAAGGTGATTCACAGTGTGTGAATAAACATGTTTTGGCACTGTGATGAACAGAACAGCTAAACAAAAGAACTGGGAAGATTTCAAAAGGAAAGTTAAGTGTCTCAAAGCAATATGCCCTATGCTGCATTTGTACAATGCAGGTGTCAATCCTCCCTGGCACTAACCCCAATGTGAGGGAAAAAAAATAGTCAACAATGATAATGCATCATTACTGGGGAATGCAGTATAACTGCAGCCAGTCAGGTCCTCCTATTTTCAAATGCCATCGGTAGAACTTATGCCTTGTCCTGACTGAGCTTTAAATGTGGATAAAAGAACATTTGTATTCAGAAATACTCTCAAACACATAAATATTTAGCCTCACTTTGAAGTGTTCCCAGAGACTGAAAGTTAAGCAAACATTCACACTTCCTTCCTGCATAAGGGTGGATTTCTGATTCAGGATTTAAGACAGTCTAGCAATATAGGAAAAAGAAGCTGAATTTGCCGAAATCCCATAGGCATGATTTATCCTTGGCAACTGATCAGCGTGTATTGGAAGTGACGTTTCTGCAGCTTTGGGATGCAGGAACATTTTTATTACTGTTACAGATCAACTTTAAGTGTAATAGTGTTTTGTTAGTTTATGTAAATCAATCTGAAATGCTGTATGAATAAAAGGAATTTGAAAATGGATCGTTCATCTTTATTGGCTTTGAACTAGGGAGTATATGGTACTTTGCTGAAACTATTACATTATATTAAGTTATAAGAAACATTGCATAGACTCTGAGCAAGTCTCAGCACAAATTCTGGTAATTTTCCACCAAAAATGAGTCTCCAAAAAGAGATAAATACAGTACAGTGCTGAACATCTTCTCTAAAGAAATCATATCGTATATGACCAAAGCCCCTTTCAATATCTTACAGATTTGATTTTACTTCAGCTCACTTCCGAAAGGTAGTGTAGAAATCTGCTTCAAAGTGCCCTCTTGGTACAAAAAACATAATCTCTAAATGGTTGCTTATTCTTCTACAAAGCAACAGTAACAGCAGACTGCAGCTATGAGGCTACTATGAATTCTCTGTGCATTTTAACAGGTAAATTCTGCACTCTTTAATATGCTGGTTTGATGGAATACTCAAAGTTGCTGAAAACCCTTCTGGGGAAATGTGAAAATTGATAACACTGCTTCATAACACAGTACTTTAATACAACATCTCAATATTTAACCATAATGCTGCAAGAGATCTTTTACACTTTATGTTGTTCAATTTTTTCCTATTGGAAATGACTCAAAAGGTATTTGGAAATAATATGTAAATATAATTCCTTTCAGATTTCCTAGAATTTTGAAATCTTAACAGCAGAAGATACAAATTATTTGCAAAGAAATTTGCCACCAAAGATACAAAACATTTTTCAGTTCCCTTATGAAGTAATCACAGCCGATCATCTTTAGTTTTCTAGAGTATCATTTAAACTCTAAGCACAGCTTCCCAAAACACTAATGCAGTTTAGACATTTTGGGATTTTTTACTGCAATGCATATGACAAGTTTTCCTTTGGTTTTACTTAAGCCCATAGTTATCACACCATGAACACTGCTCCGACAGCCAGGCTATAACCACATATGACAAAGTCAAGTCTGCAAAAACCATTTTGGTTGGCAAGCATGAGGAGGGAGAGGAACCCACTCATCACAAGGGAGACACGAAAGTATGACCCCAAAGAAGTGTATGCAGTGGGAGGAGTAGAATAAATAAATAAAATATAAATAAATACTAATAAATAAATTAAAAAATACTAATATGACCTTCAAAAACAATGACGAGTTTCCCACAATATTGGGTCAGTGCTGTCAACAAAACACAGATATCCATTACATGGAAGAATACCCATTACATGTCCTTCTCTTTACACACTTGACGCTGAATTCAACAGGAATTTTTGATATGCCAGGAATGAAGACTTTAGCTGTAAATGTGACTGTGAGAAATAAAATGGAGATTCAGATTTTGGGTGTCAGCTGCAAGAGGAGAACACAGCATGTCTCAAGAGGGTAAAATACATGGCTTAGCGCTGCCCTAGTTCTGGATCATTAGGGATTTCCTTGGCATAAATCAAAGCAACCTAAATCGTATGCTCTCACCCCAGCTGCTAAGATCCCAGAGTGGGAAAGCTGAGTCATTTGTTCTCTGAGATAGCACCAAGTGCAAACTATGCCACCAAAGACTCCTCAAAACAGGGACCTTTTTTTCTCAGCTGGCAATTACAGTCCAACACGCAGAACACAAAACATTCAGATCAATATCTGCAGATAAATAATCCATTCACATTGAGTAGCATTTACGTTACCTTATATGTATAAAGGGTATAAAGGCAGTTTAATAGTATTGTCAGTTTGTCGATACCATGGCAACTTCTATGAAACACTGACATAAAAATGTGACCAGGAAGAATTTTCCCTGCTAAATAATGCCCATCTTCCAAAAATGTATGGCAGTCAGGTATCCTTTTTACAGAATCATAGAATGATTTGGGTTGGAAAGGACTTAAAAGATCATTTTTCTCACATTGCTCCTCACAGCTCATGCTTTAAGACTTTTCTTCCTCAAATAATTGACTGAAAAAAGCATGCCTATAAGAAAAAAAAAACCAACAACAACCTTGCAGAATAGATTAAAATTTTGTCCAAGTTTGTAACTCTATTACCCTAACCATAAACCAGATTACATGATATTTTACTAGAACACTGACAATTCTAAAACCTATTAAAAATATGAACAAATCAATAAAGATAAAGCTGAATTATACATATAAGGAACATTTTCTTTATTGAACAATTCTTATAGATCGGTTTGAAATAACATTGTTCTAGACATTTGCTTGGATGAGCTTATTGCTCTGTTTTAACATGATAACTATAGTAGTTTTGCATTATGTCCTTACCAACAGCAAACAAGCAGAAAAACTGAAAGACATTCAGATATAAACATATATGAAGTCTTCTGTAAATAGCTGCAGGGTTTTAATCATGTTAGCAGCATGTTTATTATTTAAAAAACCTTGCTAAATGCAGCTAGGAAAAGGAAGACTGTCTTATTACAAACATAACCACTGGTAACTATGTTGAATTACTGTAGTTACTTACATTTGCTGAGAAGACCTGTGTTACTTATTAGAATTTATAAAAAATTATGGTCCTTAATATCTGCATGAAATGTAAACCTAGAAACTGCCTGTTAAATTTAAAAGATGTTTCAATGTTTACTAAAATATTTTCTGTATATAAATGCAGGATTAGCAGAGTAAAATATAGTTCAAAACCAGGGCAGCTCTTATCCCTGTTATCTTTGATATCCCTGGCCAGACTCAATTCTCATTGGGCCTTAGCTTTCCTGACCTGATCCCTAGCTTCCTGGACAATGTTCCTGTATTCCTCCCAGGCCACCTGTCCTCATTTCCACCTTCTATAAGCTGCTTTTTTCCTTCTAAGTTTTCTCAGCAGCTCTTTATCCATCCATGGAGGCCTCCTTGCCCCATTTCCTTCTTATCGGGATGCAACGCTCCTGAGCTTGGAGCAAATGATCCTTGAATATCAACCAGCATTCTTGGCCCCCTGCCCTACAGGGCTTTGTCCCATGGAATCTTACTGCGGAGGTTCCTGAAGAGGCTAAAGTCTGCTTTCTTGAAGTTCAGGGCAGCGAGCTTGCTGCATGCTCTTCTCACTGTCCCAAGGATCTCAAACTCGACCATCTTGTGATTGCTGCAGCCAAGGCTGCCCTGGAGCATCATATTCTCAAACAGTCCCTCCTTGTTGGTGAGCACAAGGTCAAGCACGGCACCTCTCCTTGTCAGCTCTTCTATCACTTGCAAGAGGAAGAAGAAGAAGAAGGAACCTCCTGGATTGCTTGTGCCAAGCCATACCATCCCTCCAATTGATATCAGCATGGTTGAAGTCCCCCATGAGGACAAGGGCTTGTGAGTGTGCTTCATTGTGTTATATATACATAAGTTTCCCAAAGAAATATACCATTACATATACAGATTTTTCTTATGAAAAAGCCAGGGCAATTCAGTTCTCTTTTTTTAATTTCACCCCTGGGACAACCTCTCACAAGAAGAATTCTCAGTGCCTTATTTATAACGGCAGATCTCAGGTTTGACTCTGGCAGCTTTTGATCTCTTGATGGCCCAACAGCTTTCAAATATAGAAGAATCTGATGCTTTTTTGGCATCCTGCAGTGTGCCTAAACCTCAAAAGCAAGTTTTAATCCCAGAAGTGAATTACTGAAGCAGTGTAAACAAAACACAAACGTCACAAAATGATTAATATCTCAAATGAAATATCTTTGTCAGACAGATGACAACTTCAGATCACTTGAAAAGCATTTATAGAAACTCTGCAGTCTGCAAACAAACTTCTGTTCTACAACCTAAAACTAAAAAGTACATGAAAATAATGAATTATTAAAATGTCAAACATTCTTTTTCGACATCCATGCAAAAATTCAGATATATCCATTCTTTTAAACATTTTATCCCTGTAAAAAAAGATCCCTGCATATTTCTACATCACAGAAATGCATATAACTTCCTAGCTACAACACAACTGCCAGTAAACAGCATACAAGAGCTTCACTGAAAACTGTCTTCAACAAAGGTCTCATATCTGATTTATTGAAAGGGAACAGAATAAATGAGAGACAAAATATCTGTTATTATTTGAAGAAGTAACTTTTGATGAGTATGTGACAATGACAGTTATTTTATCCCTAGAAACCTCTTCTTGGATAGACTATATTGATTAGGCAAGACCTCTAGACAAATGCAGATTCCAATTGTCCTAAATTTCAAATGGGAGAATGTCTACCTTTTTTTTCTCTATTAATATATTTAACCCTTAGTAAAGCTTAAGGGTTTTTTTCTTCTTTCTTGCAACAAAGGGAAGAGAATGGAAGAGGAAGAAGAAGGAAGGGACCACATTATGTTGGTTGTTTTTTATTATTATAGTTTTAGCACAGAAATACAATAAAACTGGCTTGTCAATTTTCAGGTTTCAGTCCCTCAGTGCTGCTTTAAGGTTGTAGTAAATGTCATAAAATACTAGATCTATGCCTTAGTTTATTAGGCATCTCACATTACTTTTTTTCAAGCAAACTGGAAATGGAGATAAAATGTTGTAGACTAGTAGGCTTCATACTGTAACCTTTTTATACCAGCTATAACTAAACTAACATAAAGATAGTTGCCATAATATCATTACTGGGAATCCAGGCACTTTGAAAATGTCTGTTCCTTGTGCCAATTTATAGTGGAGTTAAATTAGCAATGATGCACTGTACTAGTAACACATCCATTAATTAAAAAGGGAGGGAGGAAAAAAAAGGCGCAATAGAAACATGAGAATACATTGGGAAAAAATTCAAAGAGATTGGGGAATGACAGCAGAGGATTTGCCAGACTAATGAAATTCCTTGTTTCTAACCTTTAAATACCTGCATGTACAGTACAAGGGACTATTCTGCCTAAATCTGTGTTGTTAGGTTTACAAATAAAGCTGCTAAACCTTTTGCATTATTGATCAGTGATAGCGTGCTTAGCCCACACATCCTATTTACATTTCATTTTTGTTACACTTCTAAGACATAACATATCTTTTACAAAACAAGAGCTCTTTCCATTTAAACCCTGCAGTTTGTGTTCTTCATGCATTTTAATGGTTGTAAGCAATTTAGAAGGTTAGTCTTTGAATAGTAGATAAAACTGGCAATATTTATTGGTAAATAAATGTCTAATTATAATAATTTAGGAACATTTCCAATATCATGTTTTTTTCTAAATAAATAGCTTGAAAATTATCTCCTTTGTATACTGATGCTACTTAAATAAAAACTATGGAACAACTTACATCATTCTAACGTTATAATGAAGATATTTTGCACCTATTTGAAACACAATGCAAAAATGTTTTAATTTAAAAATAAAGAATAAAAAATGGGGATTCAAATGTAGTTAATCCATTCCCACGCTCTGCACAGAGACAAACCGAGCCCACCTTTCCAAGGCCAGTAAAGAAGTGATCAGTGCAGCCCCAAAGACAAATTGAGATGATGTGAGTCAGGTCTTGAAAAATTTCCTGTTTCAAGACTCATTATGATCAATTCTGATTCCTTGCACCTGCTTCTGACTGTCTGGAGCAAGAGGATGCAAAGACTAAATCCTCTTTAATAGTGGATGTGATATAAACCCACTCATTTTCTGACGAGAATCATAATATAAAGTCCGTAAAAAAGAAAAGTTTATAACAGTTCGCCAGTTTCCAAATCTGCTCAGAGCATTCATACCACGAGGCAGTTTTAACATCAGCGTTTCCAAAACCAGAAAAGGAAAATCATCAGCCGCTTCAAGCAGGTCCTGCTTTGACATCAGAAAGTCAATTCACTCAGCTTAGCAGCATTCAATTCTCAACAACATTTTGTTCTGGGTCTCTGTCAAGTTATTCTAGGCTGTGAAATTGTCAGGAATGATGGATGACTATCAGCCTTCTGCTATCTTCTTTGCTTCTCCTTAGAGATTTGCGGCTGCTGACTGCAAAGCAAATTCCTCTTTTCTTTTTTGCACAACACACCAAATGAACAACAGTAATTATGAGAAAGCCTACACTACAATTATTTTAGCACTTAACTTTGTATTGACATCTGTAAGAGACGGAGCTCTCTAGATTGATTAGCAATGATATAGCTTCCTGCCTTGTACTAATATTGCTGCAGTCATCCTTTACGTGCAATTTGCTCAAAAACCAAAAACCCACCGTTTTTTCTCTCTTCATATTTTAAATTACAAACTGAACTAATTACAGAAAGTTTTTAATACCTTATGAATATTGGACGTTATTATTGTACCAGTGTTCCAAACTATGTAGTACTTGCACCATAATCAAAATTGACATAAGAGAATATTTTAAGGATATTAAATGGGATTTTGCTCGGAAGATGCTAAAGCTGTGTTATTCTTGAAATCCTTACTTGAACAAATCCTGTTTGGCCAGCCAGTGGCAGCCCTGGTGTGTATATATAGGGGAAAATTTTACTGAAAGCAGCATTAAACTTATTTACACATTGACATTTAAGCCATTTACTAAAACTAAGTACAGGAAGAAACATCTAGTTGGGAAAAAGAACAATTTAGGGAGGAAAAATGCAATAATGAGAGAAAATAACCTGGGACATCCTTCAACCTTAGTCAATTATAATCTCGTCCCTCATATTTCTATTGTATTTAAAATAACTGCAAAATTTACCACAAACAATTCTCTAGCAATAACAGTACATTAATTAATCTCCATTACTCTCAGCCACATAGCTGTTCTTTTCAATTAGACATCATATCTGCTCAGCTCAGTGCACAGGGCTACATATACACTATTAAAAGAAAGTCTATTCCATCTGAGACAGAATGGTCAATCCTGAAAACTGTAGATTCAGTACCCCCAAGGAAATCATTATGTCATCATCATTGCCATTAACATTAAATTCAAACTAAGCCAAAACAACTTCACTTTCCAAAAATCTTACATAGAACATAAATATTTCTCCTCTAATCCATTATTATACCCTGGCGAGACAAAAGCGTTACACTTAAGAGGAGTTCTTATTGATCATGTTAAGATATACATGAGGTAGAAATAAATGTTTCTCCTTCACAAGTTCCTGTTATGAAGCAGGAAACCTTTGCAACATATTGTGGTTTAAAATTTACAAAATACGAAAGTGGATGCATTTAAATTGAGTCATATTAACACAGAGATTGCCTCCTTGACATTTTTTCCTTTAAATGCACTTCTTATGTCAAGTAGTTATGTTCTGGGTTTTTTAAATAGCAAGTGTTTAATTCTCTAGACATTTAAAACGGATTTTGCCGGGGTTATTAACTAATTTGCTTTGTCTCAGCATTCTCTTCTTTCCCTCAGCTTTACTAATGGATAATCATTTTATTACAGAATGATTATCTATGAGTAAATCCGAAGGCAAAGAAATAAACTACAGAAAACCAGAAACTGCTCTCTAGAAAAACAAAATCTGGTCTATAATGTCCAAATTCAGTTCAACGCTTTTGCATGACATTCTGCTGTAACCACTGGATTTGTTAGAATATTTCAAAGGTCCTATCATTTGATATGTATTTTTATTTATATGAAAAACTGTCTGCTGTACTGAAGTACTCATCAGGAAACCAGGAATGGTTTCAGCTGGTATAAACATTAATTTACTTTCATGCTTCGACCTGTTGTGACAGAATTCTGTCATATCACTTACAAAGGGATTAATAAGTGTTTAAGCGGCATGGTTCACTCCCACAAAAACTACCAGAAGGTCAGTTTAGTTTTTGTGAACTTCAATGTATAAAAGATTACTTCTCTTAGACTTAAAAAAACCCCACCAAGCAGCTTTCATCTGTGAGCAAAACATGCTCTTCAACACAACATTTGCATACAGGGATTTGGCCACTTTAATGGTGAGTGATACTTTCATACACTGACAGTAATATACACTTTATAGAAAAAACTGACTGAAAGAAAATGCAAATCAGCATGAATTGAGGTTGCAGAATTTGATCCTAAGTAAATTTGCCACCACCTTGGTCGAAAAAAGTACTTTCAAAACATGAGGTCAATACCAGCTCAAAGAATATCAAGCTATTTAATCTCGAGATCTGTCATATATGAAGTCAAATTTTACAGTGAAGGTAGCTAATCACTGGGACCATATTATC
Source organism: Strigops habroptila (assembly GCF_004027225.2). Lineage (NCBI taxonomy): Eukaryota > Metazoa > Chordata > Aves > Psittaciformes > Psittacidae > Strigops > Strigops habroptila. The sequence continues at coordinate 55,347,049 of NC_044284.2, forward strand.
ACAATTAATCCTTAATCAGATAAATTAACTCACTGGTATGTAAAAAAAATTTCAATCTCTTTCTGCAGTAGAAAAATGAATATAACCTCTCCTAGGAAATGTCCTAAATGTCTCCCTCAAAAAGTCATTAGCTGGAATCTGCAGTATATGGTAACTTAATGTCAGAAAAAGAGGTAACAGACGTTAACAGTCCCATAATGAGAAGAAATGCAATTTAAACGGTAATCTCATTACCTCAAAATAAATAAACCTCTTCTGCTTTACCTTTTGGACTTAGCTTAGGCCTATTTGTTTTATCTCCATTTAGGTTTCAACTTTAATCATATCTCAGAAGCTTTTACACAGAAGAACTGCAGCAGCAACTAGATTTGTCTACAATATTTGCCTGCTTGTAGCTGTTTACTCTGAAATATCTCATTTGCTGCCAACGAAAAGGCAATGTCCAAAGCCATAGAGCAGAGACAAGGGTTTAAATCCCACTATCAAGAGAATCACCTTTTCAATAGAGAAGTTTGAAGCATATTTAATTAAATGTTCATTTACTTCCAATGCATACATTCCTTTTTCTTATACCAAGAATAAGATCCAGAATAGTATATAAATAAATGTTGCATGAACCCTTCATATCATTACAGAACATGATTCTAATACTATTATCTTCCAACTTACAGGAATGCAGAATTGTTATTGGTAATTGTGTTTTCTTAAAAATGCACATGTCTGAAAAGAGATCTTAGGGTCACATTTACCTGGAATTTTTTTAATTATAGTCTATGTAACATACGTACCCCATATAGAATCATAGAATCATAGAATCGTAAGGGTTGAAAAGGACCTTAAGATCATCTAATTTCAACCCCCCTGCCATGGGCAGGGACACCTTGCACTAAACCATGTCGCCCAAGGCTCTGTCCAACCTGGCCTTGAACACCGCCAGGGATGGAGCATCCACAACTTCTTTGGGCAACTCATTCCAGTGCCTCACCACCCTCACTGTAAAGAACTTCTTCCTTATATCTAGTCTAAACTTCCCCTGTTTAAGTTTGAACCCATTACCCCTTGTCCTACTGCTACAGTCCCTAACGAAGAATCCCTCCCCAGCATCCTTATAGGCCCCCTTCAGATACTGGAAGGCTGCTATGAGGTCTCCATGCAGCCTTCTCTTCTCCAGGCTGAACAGCCCCAACTTTCTCAGCCTGTCTTCATACAGGAGGTGCTCTAGCCCTCTTATCATCCTCGTGGCCCTCCTCTGGGCTTGCTCCAACAGCTCCATGTCCTTTTTATGTTGAGGACACAAGAACTGTACGCCATACTCCAAGTGAGGTCTCACAAGAGCAGAGTAGAGGGGCAGGATCACCTCCTTTGACCTGCTGGTCACGCTTCTTTTGATGCAGCCCATGGTACAGTTGATTTCTGGGCTGCAAGCGCACACTGCTGGCTCATGTTAAGCTTCTCATCAAGCAACACCCCCAAGTCCTTCTCTGCAGGGCTGCTCTGAATCTCTTCTCCGCCCAACCTGCAGCTGTGCCTGGGATTGCCCTGACTCAGGTGTAGGACCTTGCACTTGGCTTGGTTAAACTTCATAAGGTTGGTGTATTGGCCCACCTCACAAGCATGTCAAGTTCCCTCTGGATGGCATCCCTTCCCTCCAGTGTATATATTAGGTTGTAATTAATGCTACTTCCTTACAAGTTCCCTTTATGAAGCAAGAAACATTTGCAACTTACTGTAGTTACAAATTTGCAAGATGAGAGTGGGTGGCTTTAGAAAAGGTCATCTTTTCTCTGTCATTCTCCACCCCTCTCCAAATTAATTTTTATATCAGAAAGAGAACATTCTCTATTTTAAATAACTATTATCATGCCAAAGTTAATTATAACATCTTGGAAGTTATGTCACTCTACTACACTGCTCCTCCATGTTTCAGTTACTCTTTGGCACTACTTTGCACAAGTACATTGCTTGGGACTGAGGGAGACACAAGAAGAAAACTTTGTACACCTCATAACTCAGGTTAACAGCATTTTACTTAGTATATTCCTGTTTTTCTCTAAGCTGTGCATTTCTGCTACTATCAGGTATTAAATTTAGTTACTCTAAGCTTGAATATTTTATTTAAATCAGATTTATTATTACTTTTAAAACTTTATCAAATCCAACTTTTCTGTTAATAAATTCAAAGTCTTTTACATGCATTACTGAATGAGCTCTTCTTTCTCTTGACGTATTTGAAGATAAAACAAGATAAAAATTCCACACTTTTTAAAAATTGAGCAAAAAATATTTCAAATTGATAATTTTCTAGCTGAAGACTCCAGAAATACGCATGGAAATCTACAGGCCATGGCAGTTTTCTTTGCAGAAATGCTTTTCACTGAATACAACCCTTTTACCTTCCTTTCCATTTTATCAGGATTTGTTTTGAGTTACATTTTTGACAGAACTTAATGTAAGTACTTTGTTGTAAACTAGCATTTAATTAAAGCATTATGTCAAAGTTGAGCAATGATCAGATTTTAGACAGCATCAAAAACAGAAAAAGTTTGGAAGCATTGTGACAGAAACCTCAGTAACATTTGACCAACTCTGAATCATGCTCATCTTTTTTATTCCCAAAGAATCATAAGATAAATATTGAGCAATCTGCACTTGACATACAACAAAAAAATTTTATAGATGGAACATATTTTAAGACCTTTTCTACTACAACATATAAAGATAATTATCCCATGGACATGCCTCATTCTTTTCATGTTTTGAACGTCTGACCAACTGAGATCAGTAAAATTGCAAGAAAAAATGATCAGGGCTCCTGTTACGTGCCTACAAATAATGATTATTTTGCTATATTATGCAGAATATTATGAAAAAGGCAATAACTGAGAGCAAATATTTATTCTCATTTTCAGTCAGCCTGCACTCAGACTGATGCCTCTATAAATTCTTACTAGCATGATCAGGTGCAAAGTTCAGAACATTTGGTCACACTCTCCCTTTACTAGTTCTAAGATATTTCTAAGACCCTTTCACTTTCTTTTTGAAAGTAATCAAATAACCATAAAGGGATGAAACAGTATTAAAAACCTTCAATTTTGTTGTTTTGAAATATCAGTAGCCATGGAGAAAAATATACCTTTTCCAGCAAGCATTTGGGTATTTTTCCCCAGCTGAAGAAAGGAGCTAGCATATTTTTGGCGATAAATATTTCCTACCCAGATGTATTACTTTAGATTGGTTGAATTTTGAAAGACAACATCAATTCCTTTCACAACAATCAAGTGACCTATCTGACTGACTAGGCTAATGCAGTTTGCTGCAGTCACCTTATCATTTGTCATGCTTTCATATTTCTAAGCAACGAAAAATGCTGAAGAGTTCTTGTTCTGGAAGCTCCACTAGAACTGTATTTATGACCCACACTGTTTCTGCTTTAGCTTTTATCTCGCAGTCCCTGCTTGCCATTATACGATTGAGAAGGATAGTAAGGTCTTAAGCAAGTAGGACGTGAGGCCACACTGCTGGGCTCTCCTGCATGTCTGCAAAACATGAAGACGGAGGCTCATATTGCAGTGTCTCCATTCCTCCTCCACCATCATTTCACTCCACAACCTGCTGACCCACACAACATAGCTCTCATTTCTACACTTCTGTGATGCCGGGATGCAGCCCATACCAGAGACCAGCCAAGCTCAGCTAGTGTCCATACTGTAACCTCTGTTGGCAGCTGCCCCAGCCCCTGTTGACATCCAGTTTCTCAGGAATCAATCACGAGACAGAGCTATAAGAAAGTCTGAAGAAAGAGAAAGCTACAGAAAGAGATAGACACCAAGGTGGAAAGGTATAACAAAGTAAAACAAACAAAAGAAACCTGAGAGTTTAGTCAGGAATGCTCCAGTCACTGGCAGAGCTGAGGGACAAGCAGCAGAGACAGCTGCTCAGTCGTTGTGTGCACCTATGACCCTGTTGGGGTGCGTGGAAGATGGGAACTCAGCACACCATGGAGAAGCTTCAACAAGCCACAGAAGCTTTTGCCGCCTTTTGCAGAGGTTTTGCTGACCAGCAAAAACCCTTCTAGGCAGTGAGCATGCTAAGGCTTAGCTTTGCAGCTCATCAAATCCTAGCTAATTTTTGTGTGTTAGACAATAAATTGTTACTTTATTTTTTTAGGCTGTGTATGTGTTGGTTACAGAGTTGGTCTGTGCAAAGCTAAAGATGCCCAAGCTAATGGGGAAGTAACAATATTAATGACAATAACAATGACCCTCATGTAGGTTTGAAGTGTTTCTGTACCACTGTTGTGTGTGACATATTTCTGTGCCTTGCATGCTTCCCTGTGCATAGAAAGCACAGTTCTGTGAATTACATCTCACATGGGTTTTTTTCATCCTAGCCAGCTAGCAAAAGAACAGGCTACCTTTCAGCATTCTTGACACTGGCCTCAAATTGCCTCTGTGAGACAAAGGGCATGAGGTACAGTTCCTGCTTTTCAGCAGAAGAGGGCAAGCTGAAGGGAGGTGGGAAATTTAGTGAGTAAAATAACCTGGCCTTAATCTGCAGCATGCCCAAGCATCTCACAATCTTTTCAAGCATATTGACACTCTCAACACTGAAAGCCCTCCATGTCTGTCCTCTACACTATGTCCCTTTGAAAAACCTTATTGACCCTGCCAGCTCTCCCACGGGCAACTAAATTCAATTTTGCCTACATTGCTGAGAAGACTTAAGCTGGCTATGATATGAATAATAAGCAACGATCCCATCAGGCTAAGCTTTGTATGGAGATATAGCAATGAGCTGGTCTCTGCCACAAAAGCTTCCAATCTAATTAATGAAAAAATACATTTAGTTGTATCTGTAAAACAATGTAAAGATGTAAACGGGAATCCCAAAGTGAGTGGCCCAGCATTGTACGAGATGCTGCAAAACTTTAGTCCAAAAAGGCAGGACTTGGGCACGCTTCTAAATAACCTTAAAAATACTCTCCTAAAGCTATCCACAAGTAAGAAGTGAAAGGCGTGAAAGGGACATGTTGTAATTACAGACACCTCAGTGTTACAGTCTGGTTTTTATTTCAGTTAACTCTGTTGTTCTTGCCCTAATCTTAGTATTAAAGCACTGTGATTCTTTCCCTTTCTTACAAAATTAGCATGACCAGATGAGGCCCTTAATGACATGGTTTAGTGGTGGATTTGGCAGTCCACCAGGGGTAACAGTTGGACTTGATGATATTAAAGATCTTTTCCAACCTAGATGACTCTGTGAAGTAGTCATTCCTCCTTTACAACTTTTAAGAACAATATGAGGAGAATATAATCCAATATAGTGTTGTATCCTGCCAGGTCTACAAACAGAGGTGATAACTATACACTGTGTGAACTGCACTTTTTTATCTCCCTGATGTTACTATTATTAACTGTTTCACTGTGGATGATTTTAGCACAAACACTCAACAAATTTACAGTCAAAAGTCAAAAACAACCTTACATCTTTCAAGCCATGAAGAATCCAGTTTCCTCAACGCTTCCTCAACCCCAGAAATGTTTTTGAATACTTCTTTAATGAACTGTTCAGCAAATCTGCAGCAGCATGAAAACAAACTATTAAATTCAATGAAATATAAACAGCTTGAGGTGCTACCAAGAAAAAGGATGTATGATGACACTTTAAACAGCAGCTTCCAGCCTGGGTAAAAATATGAGTCCCAGTGTTATTCCCAGTCGTAAGGCATTTTAAGTACAGTGACACAAAGCCTGTAGGATTCATTTGCAGAAGCCTCCACAAGTGTTTTCTCAAGGGTTTACACCTATCTGCCTGTACGGTTTACAGTGTGGGAAATTCCCAGGGCCATACCTACAGTCTTATTCTTTTTATTACAGATTCCGTATGGCTGCAGGCTCAAGAGTATCACTGCTATAAGTATCAAGAGGCCTGAGGAAAAGCTCCCTGAATAAACCCAGGTAAAAATCTGTCTAGACAAGAGGAACGAGGAAGTTTGATTCACACAGATGTGGGGTCCAAGAGGAGGAGAAATGAAACCCAGCTGTACATCAAGAGTCCTGACTACAAATTTCTGCCTGCACTCAGCATTAAAAGCAAGCTTTTTGTGCTCTGGCAGACGATTTTTTGTTAATTCTTGTTAATTTTTAGTTTAGCCATGCCATTGCCACTAGGACAGTCTCTCTCTATTCATACAAACTCTAAAATAGTGCTAGAATTTCAAGACAAGGCAAACTCGCTCTCTGGAGAGCACATTTAAAATATCAGATAATGAAAATACATGCAATTGAAATGGGGTTATATTAGATCTGGTTTTAAACTGCACAATACAAATCATATGGAGTGACCACAACACTACTCACAGAGAATGCTGTATGAAAAGAATGTATCCAAATGCAGAAAATTAAGTATGATAGATTATTTCTGTCCATAAGAAAAGCATTTTTAATTTTTATCTGCATTAATTAGAAAGACAAATATAAAAAGTAAATAACTTCATGAAGAAGATGTTACTAGGAAAAAAAAAAGTCATTATTCATTAACTAGTCAGTAAAGTAAATGTTTTTTTGCACATTGTCCAGTCTTATCCTTTCAATTTTTTTCCCCTAAAAGCCTCACAAATCAAAACTGGAAAAAAAGCAGAAATGAATAATTCCAAATGATGGGGGAGTTTCTAAAACTTCTGCGTCAAAACTCTTCACTACTTATTTGCTGTTTGGTACAGCAGATACGAAGTAGCATGCTACTAATGTTTCTCAGTGTTTCTGAAATCGGGCAGAATGGATATCTGAATTTAGATCTATTTTACAGACATATGCCTTAAAAATTGAAAGCACTGTACTCCAACTTCTGTTTCTGAAATTTCTATTTATCCTTCAACAGCATATTTTTAGGTTATTCGGAAACTCACAGATGATATTATTCTTATCTGACTCTTCCTCTTGTTCTATATATAAGCAGAGATAAATTTCAGCAAAATGCATAATTTTACTATAAATATAGCTAGAAACATATTCAGAAATATTTGGGGAAGGTGGTCCTTTGAAACCTCTGGAAATTTCTGCTGCTTCTTTAAGTCTGGAGTCTTCTAAATTTGTTTTCTGTTCTCAGAATATTTTTGATCATTAGGACTGAATTGTTTAAAATTATTGTTGTGGTAGACAACAGTTTCTGTGTTTCCAAATACTTTTATGTCTTGTTTGCTTTCCAAAACTTTCAGGTTCCGTTCTATTAATTTTCCTCCGACTGGATGCACAGCTAACTGCAACATAAATCATCTAAAGACATGGTTTTGAAAGATCTGGAAGATTCTCCTCAGTACTGTCTACAAGACAAAATTTTTCCTTTTTCATCCACCTGTATTTCGCATTTCCCCCTTTTATTTGGCACATTTAAACTAGATGCAAAATATGCTTTCTACTTAGTCATGAAATAACTGTGTCAGGATATGACAGCTGCACAAATGGAGAAGACAACCTTTAAAAGGTTCACAAAACAGGATACCGGGACTCAGACACCACAACCACATGTACTGCCAAGCAAGAGTCGATTAATCAAGATACTATGGCAGGAAAAATGTTTTCTTGGATTTGTGACACAGAGCTGAGGCTGGTTTGTCACTGGGCGCTAGTAAAGGAACAGTGTCCAATCCCATCTTTAAGCACTGACTGACACTGGTGCATTTTGTAACCTTGTGGCAAACATATGACTTCTGTGAACTCCACTTTTCATCTGCAGAACAAAAATAGTAGCACTTATGTGTCTTCCCAGTTTGTTATTATTGGTCTTAACTAATTAATATCTGTAAAATACTGCGATCAACAAATTAAACATTATTTATAAGTGCAATTACTCTTTTATCTCCGATAGATAATGGATAAAGAGGAAAGAAGAGCAGTTTCATTGCCAATACATCAGCTTTCTCCTACTGCTCTCACTAGTCTTTCCTGCTCTAACCACTCTGTTTTGCAGTTTTTCCACCAGTGGAAAAAAACTGTTTCTACTTCAGAAAGTTGGAGGCATATTTGTAAATGAAGTGGCATACAATATTGTGCAATGACCAAGTGGAAAGCTCCAAATAGCTACTAAGTGTCAAGGTGAAAGAGCACCCAACCACAGTCAGTCCAGCAGGATTTTATTCCTAATAATATTATAGCCAGGTGAAAAATATCTGGCTTAATTCAAAATCCTGCAAGAGTTCCCAGTCTGCAGTCTCTTCTCCCAAGTAAGAAGCGATAGCACAAGAGGAAATGGCCTCAAGTTGCACCAAGGAGGATTAGATCAAATATTAGGAAAAGTTTCTTCACCAAAAGGGTTGTCAGGCATTGGAACAGGCTCCCCAGGGAAGTGGTTGAAACACTGTCCCTGGAGGTGTTTAAAAGACGTGTAGATGTGGCACTTGGGAACAAGCTTTAGTAGTGGACTTGGTAGTGCCAGGTTAATGGTTGAACTTGATGATCTTAAAGTTCTTTTCCAGCCTAAGCGATACTATGATTCTATGTTTCTGTGTTTGATTTCCTATTGGCACATTTCAAATAGCCCCTCATGCCACACATACTCGATTAGAAAAAGTATAAAATGTTGAAATGTGTATTAAATATCAGAACTTATAAAGACTGATATTTATCTGAAAGTATTTTTAATAATGGCTCCACTTTTTCACAAAGGCTATTCTCAATAACACCTGCCTCCTTCTGCTACATAAAGGAGGCATTTCTATGACTCTAGTGTGAAAAAGGGGGAAAAAAAGAGCAAGCCTACATGTGCTTCCAAAGAAAATGGTTTCTGAATTAAAACCAATCTGACATGCATTTATAAAACTTGCTCTGCCTAGATAGGTTTAAAGTGTAAGCAGCTTTTCCAGTAAATAAGCAAGTAAACAACAAAGGAGGGCACGATAAGGAAAGGACCAAGTCAATACTCGCCTCTGAAAATGAGAGCCTACAATTAAGAAATAAGATAACACCGGGAGGCTCATCCCCATTTGAGTTGCAGATGTGTCTATATGATTTATATGTGAAAAACAATATCAAAACAAACCAAATCAAAACAGTCTTCACATTTATGGGGCTGTGAGTTTGTACTTTTCTTCAGTTACACAGTGATAATTAAGAGAAGACATTTGAAACACCCACTTCAAAAACCGAACATAGTTAATATAGGGTAAGATAACGCAGAACTTAGTAAAGATGTCAGCTCAGTCTAAAATCATAATTACTGTGTACAACTTGCTCCTGAGGGGTTTTCCCAGTAGAAATAATTGCATTACTTCAAGTTCCTTTTATTAAAAAAAATCACAGATAGGCATAACATGTAATTTTGCAAACAAAAAATAGTGTTTTCCTTTTATTTCCAGATTTTATATTTCCCTGGCAAAATGCTACAGACTGCAGGGAAAACAGTATCGTTCAGCTTGGAGTAAACTTTAACACTTTGAATCAGATTATATTTAAATTAAACAGCTGCACAATTAATGATAGAATAAGCAAACTTCCTAATTACCTGAAGTATAACTTTAATTTTTATGATTGTGTTATCTGTAACCCACCAGCTGGACTACTATGTTCATTTTTGGCCCTCATCTTACCCAGAAGAAAACTTTGGTTATTCTGAGGAAAAGAACAGTTGCAGAAGGGTGATATATTCAGACTGCAAATACAACAGAAGTTGTATGGTTTTGGTTTGCATTAAAAAATATTACCTAGCCTTCCACAGTGCACATATCACCCCATAATTCTGATCAAACCTAAAATTCTTGATGGAATAACTTTTTTTTGTGAAAGCTAGCAGGTTGATTAGAGGCTTCAAATGAGAGAATTCCACTATTTCCTAACTCAGTTGTTGCAAATATTGAATGTGCCCCATTTCTGCAAATATTTGTTTCCTTTCCATGGTCTGGATTTGCATCCACTCACCCGACACCCCTATGCCTTTGGTCACTGGAGAGAGTGAGACATGAGCTGACCCTGCACTATGTAATACTCTTTGTGAATTTGAGCAGTGTTTTGCCAAATGGTTGTCAGGTCCTTGAATGCTATAACAATAAAAGTAAATCACAGTAAGCAAGTAAAAATGACATTTATGGTATTTATATGTCTTATGCATACTAAAAAGACACTGATTCCTTTAGTCTGTCTCTTCAACTCTCCCTATCCCTTGCTTGCATCATGTTTGGCTTCCTTTAAAATGGAAGGAACACACACACACACACACACGCCCCGCCATGTTTCAAACTATTAGTTCCATTAGAAAGAGATATCCTTTTATTGGCAAAATCTGCTCTCATGGTTAAAAGTATATACTTATAGAGATGTGTAACATCTATGAAATGTTGTGCAACATGTTAATGCTGGATAACAACAGGGGAAAAAAAAGTCTCATTTATCTGTTCACCACAGAGGCTCTTATCAAATGCTGCAAAAGCAACCTCGGTCTTTATAGATATTTCCCCAAATTTACAGTCTATCAGTTACAAATCAGCCTTGATCAACTATGGGAGAAGGGGGATTAAAAAAAAACACCTTTAAAGACTATATCCAGTTTTTCCCTTACGTCTGGAGTTAGGGAGAAAAGATTATTTTCTTTTATTTTTAAATGAATCAGCTTTTACTCACAACCTGATAACTAAGCACAGTCACATTTTTCTCAAGTGAGTTTTAAGCCTTTAAGCCTGCAAGAGATTTTCTACCCCTCCTGTTTAAAGTAACAAGGCTGAAAGTAGAGTAGAAATGCAGCAAACATACTCACTGCATGTTGTAGTTTCCATGCAATTAAAACCCCCAAACTCCATGTGCTATTAACATGTTAATAGTCCAAGATAAAGTTATATAGTGAAGCTTACATTCATGGTTCTGAGTGCATCTATCATAAATTTAGTATGCATCAAAATGCAGTTAGTGTGCCCTCGTTTTCTTCTATGCAACAGGATATGGTATTGTCAATCACCATGAAACTACTTGTAAAACAAAATTTCAAAGGAAACTTCACAACAGCACCTCAGGCTCAAACACCCTTAAGCGTAGAAAGAAAAATTTCATCTTGAAGGTTTAATCCAATTGCTACAAGTGGGCTGAGCATGAAGAATGATCCAAATAAACTTTCCATGTAGGAGGAGTTCACTTTTGGTTTTGAACTCTGGGCCTGTCTTCACAAATTTCACAAATCAGCTGTGAAAACAATTCCATTCACAGTGTGAAGATTTCTAAGCTATTCTATAACTCATTAAGTGTCTGTTAAAAGTCAAATCAATTATTTCCTCATAGACACCAAACAAGCCCTAACTGCATAATAAATAGAAGAAACACTATTTATTAAGTAACAAGTCTAATTATTTCCTGAGCAATCACATTCTCTTCCCCTTAGAAATATAATTTCCTTTGTTCTTCCAGCCTTCCGCTTCTTCCCCACTCACTTATGTCATAACAAACTTCATTTTGGTTTGCTCTCTTGTTTGGATGTAGAAAGTGAGTAAGAAAGGAGGAGTTTCTCTCAAGCAGCTTTTTCAAGAAAGAGTATTTACACCCACACTTCAGAGCTGACGAAAACTAGATAGGTCCTCATGTTTCAGTTTCTCCCCAGGGACATGACAGAGTTCCCATCACTGGAGGTGATCTCATCTAAACTCCCTTTCCCACATAAGGGTTCCCACAAGGTCCCTTCCAACCTGGGCTGTTTTATGGCTTTCTATTTTGAATGAAAAGAATTTCTCTTCCATTTTAGAAGCCATTCTTTTACAGCTTCTAAAATGCAAGCCAGCTCTGTAACAAAAATGAAACCAACCAGGTAATTGAAATGGTGACAGGGAAGGACATGTTATCTCTGGAATGACCTCTGTGCACAAGGCCACTGAAGCTATGTGGAGCCTTGCCATTGTTCAGTAGAAGTTATTTGATAAAATGATGATGACAACTTTACTTTCTTTATCACAATCTTCCTCTGCTATTCCATCTTCATTTTAATTTCGAGTATTCAGCACTATATTTTATTAAGCGTAACTTGATTACGTGAAGACACTGTGATGATATTACTATTGACTAGGATATTAGAATAACCTTGAAAAACATAATTCTTTTATAGCATTAAACAATCCTATTCATATTTTTGACCTCTGCTCCCTGCTATCACTACCCTCCACAGACTCTGTAATGCAAAAGTAGAAACTAAAGGGGAGAGATAAAGTGCAGTCTCTCTATACATTACAAAAATATATAAATACTTGTTATATACAGATTTCTATATACGTACAAATGCATGTTCACCTACAACTATATGCACAAACTACCTCTGCTCTTTAGTCCTGAAGGTCACCCTCCACACGAAGGTCGACCATTCAAGGGTCAGCAAATTCCAGATGTTAAGCATCAGGTGGTAATTAATGTTGTTCACATCTGAAGAAGAACAAGCTGTATAGATGAACAGAGAGGTTTCCTCACAGGTGGCAAACAAAATACCCATGCTCCCCTGCCTGACCTATTCTGCCTTCAAGAGTCACCACGTGAGCTAAATTGCTCACCAGAGAGAAAGAAGCTGCATCGCCAAAGAGGGTGCTACAACCTTGACATGAAGAAGTCCCTTTTTTGCCTCTCATCTACAGATTCACTCTGTAAGGTCCAGCTGAGTGGTATGTAAGCTCACCCAACTCCATGCCAGCCCAGTCCAGCCCTAACTTTTTTCTCCAAATTCATTGCATACACTTGGAAAACAAGCTACAATGGGGAAAGCTGATTTAGCTGGTAGAAGAGACATATTATAGAGATATGTGCAGAAAGACATATGTGCAACAGAAACGTGGAAATAATCTATTTCCCTGATAGGTAGCTGAACAAAAAAGCAGGTTAGAAGGTCTGTTGTTTTCAAAGTAATTATTCTTTAGCCTTAAGAAACTGACTAACAAAAGTCTACTAGATTTTGGTCCTAGAACTTGGGAAATATCAGGAAATATCCATTGGGTATCTCCACTGCCCTTAAGTCAAACAGGGAAGAGATTCTAACTTTTTCTTCCACCCCTCAGCTGAGTGTCTAAGCTGCTAGGCTAGAGGCTATTTGAAGATGTGAATCCTTTCAGCCATTATTTTGCTTTTCTAATGTCACAATGTATCTTACCAGGTCTTTTCTGAATGAATCCTTGCTCAGATCATAGCTGTTCCAGAAATTGCTTCAAAGTTTGTTATCCCAGTCAGCTACTTTGACCACGTTACTCTTTGAATCCCTCTATAGATTTTCTTTTCATAACTGCATCCAAGTTATTCACCTTCATTTGCAAAACTCTTTAAAGGCTCAGATTAAAACATGAATTTCCATAATTTTGTTTCAAAAACTTTTCTTTCCTTAAAACAGCACACAAATCCAAACACATTGTATATCCAAATTTGATGGGCTGTAATGAGAAAAAAATGATAAATCATCACTTTCCTAACCATCATATTAAAGTGATACAGTGGTTAAAGAATTATGTACCAAATAAAGCAGACCACTGCTCTGCTACGTGAGTGTAAATCTACCGTACTTTAATGAACTCACTGAGATTTACATGCCTGTTCTTAGGGACAAAATCTGACCCATAGACCTCTGTGAAGTATATTAAGTCTATGAGGTTTCATAAGTACGACATAGAGGAGGATTACATCACATTTTAATAGAAAGACTGTTCTTAGAAGTGAAGGATTTTGCACTTGTTGGAAGGCGCTTGTCAAATGAGAAATAGAAGAGCAGAAGGAACTGAAGAATAGCAGCCTTATGTCATGGGTAGTGTTATGAATGGCAGCCTTGAATAGAGTGTGCTGTAAAGAAAGAATATTGTTATGTTTTCTGACAAGGCCAGGTTTACTAAGTGATTCTTGAACTCCACAAGGGGACTTGTCTTTTCACCTTGATTTAAAAGAACGTACAAACAATACCACTTAAACTCAAAATATGCCCAGGCTGTCTTCTGATTTCACTGAAAGAATCTCAGAACCAGGCAAAACAGATGGTACCGAAGCCTTTTCCTTAAGTTAATACTGGTTGTACTTGTAGCTCTGCAAAGAGTGAGAGAGGTTTTGAGAGGAAAAACAGACCTTATGTTTTCCATTTTTTTTTAATTGTCAGGGTTTGTAAATACAGAGAAAGTTACTAACCTGATTATTTTCCATGGTGTGTTGATTCATTGCGGAGTGATCCAAGCTAACTGATACTGTGAGATACTAAACCTTCTCTCATCAACAATTTCAACAGAAGGAGTGAGCTTAGTACATTGGATAAGCTCCCTATAGTAAAAAATGGACTAGAGATTATTTATCATTTTGATCAAAGCATTTCCCTATAGATATAGAGTTTCCCATGTCAGAAGCAGAAACAGAATTCTTTGATGTATTTATAGATATAATACATGTTATACATAACTCTGTCATTAGCTGCCTTCTTTTCTAAAAAGACAATGTTTCTTTTACCATTTCTTGCATCTCTAATTATATTTTCAAGGAGAAAAACAAAAACATGGCATCATCACAAAAGACCAATCCAGTATAGTCATTGGAGAAAAGCTTACAGTGGCAAGATGCTCAGACTGTTACAGAAAATGTACAAAGAAATGGCTACAGAAATTAAAACAAACTGTTAAAAATACTTGTTATTATCTATTCTTTCAGAGGATAAAAAGGTAGAAAAGAGCACCAAGAAGTCTGAGATTGAAAAGAGCCTTTGTTACCATAGATACTGGGCAGGTGTGTCATTTTCAACTATAAGCACACATTTGATAAGAGGCTTCTGACTGCAAATGCACCTGAATAAAATCAGGAGTTGTAAAAAAAAAAAAAAAAATATATATATATATATATATATATATATATATAAAGGAAAGGAGATAGATAGACTGAGCTGTTTCACACCTCCAGTTTATCTTGCAGTTGATGTGTTATCAAGTCTCTGAAATTTCCATCTAAACAAAGAGCAGACTTTTAGAATTTACTGGGTTGTGAGCTTTCAAATCTGTTCACCCTTCATTCCACCACTTTCATGTAGATTTTAATACCAAATACTCATGAGATGAGTGGTATTTCTAGACATCTAAGTCTGTCTTTCAGACCTTTCTGTCTTGATACACAGGAGTTGAAAATATTACTTTTTCCTTGGAGATCTGCAAGAAAAACATTGGAGAAAAAATAACTGATGCCAACAATAGTTGTTGAGAAAAGAGACAAAATGTTTAAAAATTCAATTTCTCAGAACTTCTAAATGTATATTAGTGATGCACTTGCTAACACCCAGCAGCAGTAGCAACCTACACAAAATGATACAAAATTCATTCGAATTGCCAGTCCCAACATTACATTCGTCAACTACAAATTAAGATGTAAATGTAGAAGTTAAAGGTAGAAGTCAACCCTCTTTGGATGTACATGTGATTATCTTTGGAAAACTATTAAAGTTGGTTTCATTAAATGACTTCCACTATTCATCTACAGAAACAATTGATAGTTTCTATCAACTGTGTGCATATCAAAATAAAATCTAAAGAAGCAACATACAGTAAGATAAATTATTTTTGTTGTTATTATTATATATCACATTAACTGGAATATATTAATTTCCTGGCAATCAAATTCATTGGGGATAATGGCTTGGAGTATGAACTGCTAAACAAAAAGTCAGTCTTCCTACTAAACCTACATACTGGCTTATTTGTGAGATTATTCCCCATGATTTTTACTTGTTACTTCCCAACAGGCTGAAGGTTGTCTCTTGCTGAAGGTTGCCTCTTACAACATTTTGCTAGAGGTAAAGAAATAGAGGTTAAAAGTAAAACTTTGACCTAAGCCCTTCTAGCCTCAAAAAAAAGGTTCAGTGGCCACCTGTGGACAGTGATTTTATCTGAACTATTTACATACCAACTCATCTCACTTCCTTCATAACAACTTCATGTGCATTGTAGCAACATCATCTAGATTTTTTTCCCTGAAAGAACTACAAGCATAGTTTTATTAAGATGGCAGAAAACCCTGAGTGAGCCAAAGCTCATCAAAGAAGCAGTAGGCCTCTGGGAATACAAGCACATTAGTCATTACAGGGAAATTAATGATGATCTTTACCTTAAATATCTTCTTCATGTCTGTGAATAATAACAACTTGCTGTATCTAACTATGTTTTTAACTCAATCCACAACTGTAGGTAGAAATTACTCCCAGTATTCCCACAATAAAATCACATTTGTGAGGAACTATTAGGAAATGGGTTCCTGCTTTTCTCCAGCTGGCCATTTCCTGGTCTAGAAGAATAGTTTTAGGTCCTCCTTGGACTGAAGAACCACTTCATGAAACTGAAGGAAACTGAGTTTCTTCAGCTTCTCTCTAATTTCCCATCATAAGGTTTCCAGGAGGTCCATGTCATTAGTGTGATGTGTGATGTCTGATGTCTGCAGATGGCATGCCATAGCCATAGGTTATATGCTCATGTTTCACATGTACGGTTTTCAGAAAGCAGTATCTCTTCATTCCTAGGTTTTGAAAATGCCTTCTTTCAAATGAAACAAAATTGAGTCCTGACCACATGATGTCACTGAAGCTCATACTTCACAAGAGCATGGGATTTTGCATTGCCATCCTAGTCAAAATGCAATACCTAATTCTTCACATTAGCTTTAATTAGATCTAGTCATGTTCTTCAACTTGATGATAGTATAGACATCTATGACTAATTATTCTCAGTAATCATAATGCTAATAAAAATCTTTGTATAGAGGAAATCATCCATTAATTGAATGTTAATCTCATGAGGCCATTTACTGATTTATCCATTTATATGTTTCTGCTAAAAGCAAACAGCACATATACGTTTTTCAAAGAAGCAAAAGCGTAAAATATTTCTCTGAGATTATCTTGAGGCTATAAAACAGATGAAGGAAACTTAATTCTTGATCTCCAGCCATCAAGTCTCACACCAAAGAGCTCTTCAATGTCTGAAACATATTATCTATTTGCAGATAACAACACTGCCCAGACCCAAATGCTGAAAAAAACTTACCTACCTACTTCAGTGACCATGTATATTTGGAATACTTATTAATACACAAGCAATGTCTGCCTTCCAGACATTGAAAGGAAACAGCTTGATTTCACTCTAAGAATTCAACATCTTTGCATCACAAAAAAATACATGCAAAAAAATGTCCGATTCCTAGTGATTTCATCTCTGCTTTGCCAGTTAGTAAAAGAATGGTAGGAATGACAAATCCTCCCATGGCCCAATTTGACCATTTCCTTTCTTCTTCAAGAATACAACAGGTCGCCTAATGGTGAATTCTTCTTCACGTTCTTTACCTTCCTTGATAAAACAGACAATTACCATTCAATATTAAACTTTGTTTTCTGAACATCCACATGGAAATAGATCAAAGGCTGCCTAACATATCAACCGAGTTCATCATCTTCAACTAAATCAATGTGGATTGCAGCAAGAACAGCAACATTTTTCAGGTTTTGATGACGGATTGCAGTTGTTTACTTTTTTCTCCTGGACCATAGCAGCATGGAATAGATTTGATCACTAGAATTTTCTGACCCACCTCCCCACTCCTCCAAACGGAAGTCTACTAAAATTCCTTCAGAGAGCCCATGTCTTTCCTAGATGAACACATGCACAGTGCAGAGATGAAGGACTACATAACCCCTCCAGACTTCAGTTGCAGAAACATTCCTGCAAACAAAATTGGCCCTGTGTTAAGCAAAGATCATCTGGTTAATCATCAATGAACTGCTGAAACTAAACTCAGGAGCAACAGCAACGAGATCCTCTGAGAGCAAGTGGTATTTTGAGGAATTACCATTGCAATGTAGTCCTTTCTGGCTGGAAGTACCCAGCTGAGAATGTCTGAGCCAATCTTCAGTTTGATGATTCTCAGGCTTCACAGGCACCTCATCACAGAATTAGTCGTCCACCTGCGAATTTGACTAGAAGACTATTCCTTGCTAAATGTGATGACCTGTTGTCATTAATGTCTACTACTGCATTCCTCTGACATGTACTTCCCTCATCCAGCCCTCTTCCTGTCCTCTCCCACATACCATGAACTTCCTCCTAGGTGCTGCCACCACTGTACAACTTCAAACTCCCATTTGCAGAAGACAATAGTAGCAGACACTAACAGGTTCAACCATACTTCCTTTTCTTTGATACCCTGTCTTTTCTATAACTCCTCCTGGTAGGGAAACCATTCATAGAAAACTTCAAACAGTGAAGTAAAGCAGTGCATCTTCTTAGCCACTGAGATTTTCAAGAACACTTCAAAGTTATGCTCTTTATATTGGCTTCTCACAAAGTTTAAATGAATCTCTATCTATGTGCCTATCCCAGGGCATCTAAAAATCAGCAAACCCCTCCATAATAAGGATTTTTGACCACAGTTCTACTTCTGACAAAGAAGAAGGGTACAGCTCCTTCATGTAACAGATGAAACATTTTAATGAGCTGCTTTGGAGCCTATGATAATTTATGCCACAGCCTATGTCACTCCAAGTACAAATGCTCATTTGACCTGTTGTCTGATAACGAAACTATAACGTAATTTTAAAAACAAATTGTGGGGTTTTTTTGAAATTACACAATTGCCCTACAGGAGGGCAGGGCAGAAGTATCACTTATGATGAATCATGTGTCTATGACAATGGTTTAATGAAAACAAGTTATATATGCTGTTACTTCTAAACCAGAATTGCGTTTTTCAGGAGGTTTTGTACAAATAAATGGAAAAAGAGCTTCAGTCGGCTGGATCGCAGAACACACAAAGAGAGCATTTGATTCTAGTCATGTTCTTTTTTAGTATTCTTATATTTTCCTATAACTTTAATTTTTATTTCATAAAGGAACAGTTCATTTCTGAAAGCTGTTATGGAACAAATAAAAAACCCTCTCAGACTTAGGTCAAATGAGAACAAAGCATTAACCAGTGCAGAGGCAGGAAAGCACTACTATGTTACTTTTTTTTTTTTTTCCTGGGAATTTAAATTCTGCATTTAACAGTAGTAATGGTTGAGAGATAATCCCTGGAACCACTTAAGACAGAGAACTTTGTTACTGCTTGTCCTTATCTGGATAATCAAATAATAAAGTCCAACTGGCTACCAAAGCAGAGCTTTCAAGCTAACTCTGAAATACTTTAAATGTAATTTGTTCAGTAAACTGCAGTACATTAAATTTCTATATTAAGTAAATTATAAGGAAGAGTGCACTTTGCAAAATTAAAAAGTGCTCCGTTAACTTATCTATTATTCCTCTGGGAAAGTTTCCAAAGTGTGTCTAGTACAATTAAATACTTTCTTTATGGACAGTCTATAGCCAGAAAAGAATTCTTGCAGCTCAGCAAATGTGTTTCCAGTACTGTTGTAGCCTCCTTCTTATTTTCCAAGGTGAAACTCCCTGATCACAAACACCATTTTTCTAGGTTGTATGGGCAGATTGAAAACTTTTAGATAAAAATAACTACCTTACTCACTATCTGGCAGTTAGAATCAAAGAAACATTGATCACTTGCATGCTTTTAAATGACTTTTCTTAAAAGTACTCTTTGGAAATGCATCTAGAATGAAAGTAATTGGGATACATGATACAGTGGATTTATTTCAGTAGAGTCCCACCATGCAGCAACTAACAAATTGCCTTCATTGCATTCTATAGGATATAAATATTATTTTCAACAAGTTATATTTATAAGAACAGATACCAGTGTTTCATAAGGATATGAAAAACACTTGACCTAAATTTGGGTTTTTTCAGTAAAGCCTGTCATTCTGAACTATATTTTTACTGTTTGGGGACTGAAGTCTGAGAGTGTAGGAGTCTCAGCCACCTATTATTTTATGAACCAACTGATTGATGCTTTTTAGTTGTAGTCTCTTCATTAATTACTGTAGTGACAAAAATCTTATTTGCATGAAATATGCCTCCCTTTGGATCTTGCTAGACAAAGTCTAAGAGGAAAAAGAGACTTTTTAGCAGGAAAGAAATGGCTAAAAAAAACCCCATAAAGTTAACATTACTCAAAGGATTGATGTATTTTGTTAGTGTATGTCAGCCAGAAATAAAGCATGCTAAAACTCCATCTGTAGAAGCTTATAGAAGTATGAAAGTGAAGATTCAGGTCACAGCAGTCAGACTTTCACATTAGCCACACTGAGAGCTCTGCAACAGTTTGAAGACCATGAATCACAGAATCATAGAATACATAGGGTTGGAAAGGATCTTAAGATCATCTAGTTCCAACAACAGGTATACCATCAGAAAGCTCCTCTTCCAAAGAAAAAATGCACCAGCTGAGAAAGCACGAATACCTACAGCAGAGTACCTGGGCTTCAGGTCAGTGATATGCTTGCTAGAATTTCAGTATCATCCCTCCCATTGTAAATACTCCTCCAGCTACTTCTGCCTATTAATACTACGATCCCAGACAAACTGACAAGGTTGCTTGTGAACAGTAGTCACGCTGAAAACAGAAAATAACTACTAGCATGTATGTGGCCTTTGAATATCACAGCTGAGGCTCTCTTTTCACTCAGCTATTGAAGATTTCAAGCGGGTTGTGCATGACCTGGCCTTCAGCAGCTGACCCATGGTTGGAATATGCCTTCCCGGACATGTTAAAATAATGAAACTTTAACAGATGAGATAACTTTATATAGTTGTCAGAGAGGATCTTTGTCTATACTTTGCTGTTGCTGTAACTGGCTGCTGACTACAATGTGATGAGAGAGGTGCCTTCCACACATCTTCTGCTTCTGTATGAATGACGCATTATTTAAACTAGATCATTCCAAAGAGTCTTCTTACTGAAATCTCTCTCAAGGACTAAGACAGGTTTATTACCAGTTGAATACTCAGCAACTATAAATACGCTAACAATTTTATTTCTAAACTACGCCTCTTCATGAGTTAGCTCTCCCAGGGCATAGCCACAAGGAGGGAGACCACATACTGCATGTTGAGAAGCCTGTAGAAGAAAAAAGAGTCATTGATAGCTTTCTGGCTGGAGGCAGCTGGTGCTGACTCAGGTACAGTGGAGCCTGGCAGACACTGTCATTCACATCCTCAACCCCTTTGAGGAACTAGCTTGAAAAATAAGCTCTAGAGATGCATACATGTGTGTCATCACGCCAGCTGTCAGGGCTCTGACAGTCCCACCTCAGCATGTGAGTGCTGGATCAAGGCAACAAGGCCAAGAAAAAGGAAGTGTTATCTTGTCTTTCTGAGCAGTTTAACAGTGGTGTCAGTAAAGACACCATGTAGCATGAGTTCTGATTCCTTAGCTCAGGCACTTCTCTGCCAGTTCTTGACTTCGCCAAGACAATGCCAGAACTGTCACACAGTCAAGCTGAGGAACATCAGGGGAAAATCCCAGTCATCCAAGAAGCAGTAATAAAGACCAAAGAGTATCATCCAGCCCACCTGGAAGCTGCAAATGTAATGAGCTATTTGGAAAAGATCATGACAACCTCAAGCTCAAGTGACTCTTGTTTCTGCCAAATATGAACTAGTTCTGTACCTCATGGAGCTCACTACACACATAGTAGGTCTTGCTGAGTGGTAGAAGTCTAATGCTAGCTCACTTCCACATCTTGCAAACCTGGCTTTGTCTTCGCTTGGAGCTCTTCCCAGCAACGTTCTTTCTGAGAGGCTCTTCAGCTACACTGAGGATGTTACATCTAAAAACAGATGCCAGCTCCTGCCAGCAAATGCAAAATGGCTTGTCGCCTTGAAATGTAATCTTCCCACGCTTGAGTTCTGTATCGGTGGCTATTTGTAATTTTTTACCAAGTTTTTCTGGATATTTGCGTACATTATGAATCTAATTTTTACGGAAAATTTCTGGTAGTTATTATCACATAAATGAAAGTGTTTATCAGATATTCCCCACCCCATTTTAATTTTTAAGTAGATCTACACCTATTGAAAACCAAGCAGCAATTTGCTTCACTCCCCAGGCTTCTTTTCCCTTCTATTGCTCAAGCCTATAAAACATTTGTCACAGGTAGCATATATAAAATGCGTTGATAGACATTTGCCTTCCCACTCTTCTCTATAGAACACTCTTTAAACCTTTTGGGATGCATGTT
The DNA here is from genome assembly GCF_004027225.2 of Strigops habroptila. NCBI lineage: Eukaryota > Metazoa > Chordata > Aves > Psittaciformes > Psittacidae > Strigops > Strigops habroptila. Next base: position 55,369,123 of record NC_044284.2, read on the forward strand.
GCAAATAGGATTTTAATCTTCAGTATCTGTATATTTAATGCATAGCAGATCATTTAACTGCTAGTCTTGTTTTCTTGAAGTCTTATACTGTGGAAAACTTAGGAGGGTTGCTGTAGAAAGTAGGGGGAGGAAATCTTACTATTTCATGTGCTGTACTCCAGCCACAGGACTGTATTACATCTTAAGAGGGGTAGAAACAACCTCCCATTTACAGTAAATAATAAATGACAAGAAAATAGTAAATGACAACCAGCTCATCACTATCTCTAACTGTAAGCACTGCACCTAGGTGCTTTGGATCACTTTTTGGCCAGACCGATCTCTTTATCAAATATTTGCAATACCAATACTTTCCTCCTATTGTGGTTTAACCCTAGCCAGCAACTAAGTATCACAGAATCATTAGGGTTGGAAGGGACCTCTGGAGATCATCTCACCCACTCCTCTCCCACTCACCACCCCCTGGTGGGATGGGAAGTAGAATCGGAAAAGGTAAAACCCTTAAACCCTTAGGTTGAGATAAAAACAGTTTAATAAGAGTTTAATAAGTAATAATAATAATAATAAGAAGAAGAAGAAGAAGAAAAAGAAGACGACGACGAAGAAGAAGAATAGAAGAAAGAAGAATAAAACACAAGTGATGCACAATACAATTGCTCACCACCTGCTAACTGATGCCCATCCCATCCCTGAGCAGCAATCATCCTCTCCAGGCCAACTCTCCCCAGTTTATATACTCAGCATGACTTTCCATGGTATGGAATACCCCTTTGGCTAGTTTGGGTCAGGTGTCCTGTCTCTGCTCCCTGCCAGCTCCTTGTGCCCCCCTACACTGGCAGAGCATGGGAAATTGAAAAGTCACTGATTAGGGTAAGCACTACTTAAACAACTAAAACAGCTGTATTTTCATTCCCATAGCTACAGCACCAGGATGCAGCATCTGGACTTCTCCCACTCACCCTGAAACCCAAAGGCAAGGAGGGAGGGCCAAAAGAAATTTTTCCCCCAAATCAGGAGTTCATTCCCAACCTCCCAGCTTTAAACCAGTTACTGCATTGCTTTTGATGTCCAGAATGCAGATGAACGTTACATTTGTGGAAAGGAAGGTAATTTTCCTGAGTGATCAAACTGGCAAACAAATGTGTGGGTCTTCACACATTCCTGTAGCGTCTAGAGGTCACGGAGCGTTTTTGAAAGCTGCATTGTGTTGCAACTATCGGAGCTTTATTAGGTCTCTATAAAACTGGAGGGTTAAACACTTCCCAGTGGTGGACTGTATTCACTGGATGGTCACAGATTCTGAACATTAATATAGTGTACTAAGGAAAGGAAATATGTGCCCAGGACACTTTACAATACTCGTCATCTTCTTGCCACTGTACCAAAGTTGAACATCCTAGCTTCTATGTAGACCTGACAGTATGCAAGAAGAAATGTCTTCTCACTCATCATCAGATTGTTAGTAAACAAGGGACATTAAGCAGTGTTTCTGTTCAACAAAGACCCTGCTGGGTAATTTCGGATCATTTACCCCCAGTTAACCATTAATTGCTACATAAAATTTTAATCTCCATTTAAACAGACTATAGCTCTGTGTCTGTCTCTGTGTCAGCCTCAAGACAGTAGTAACTTTGCAGCTGTGGAATACTGACTATTTCCTAAACAGAAAAGCAACATCATGTGCAAACAAAATGTTAAATGAGAAATTAGGAAAAAGAAAAAGAATTTGCTATTGTGAAACAGAAAGAGCAGGAAGGGGAGAAAAGAATAGAGCAAGAGGAAAGCAGAAGAGACAGAGGAAAAAGAAGTTTGAAAAGCACATATTTGAGGTTTTTTTTAATTTATTAGGATAAATATTGCCTTCAAAGAGACTGACAGTTCTTTGAGCACTTTCTGGAGGTTAACCTCCATGAATAATGTTTTAAAAAACATATTCATAGAATCAATTAATCAAAGCCTAAAGAGTTTTGTTATCATACCACTTTCTTCTGTGGCTCTTGAGCATAAAGAGTGACCACCACAGATTCCCCACAGAGATGGTTTCTGCTGGGCTCTGTCATAGGCTGTAGTCACTTGGCAGTACTATCTGTAACACGGTGAGTGATGTTAAAATAGACATATTGATTCAGAACACCACATTCTTAACAAAACCCCAAATAAAAATAGCACATTTATAAACATCTCCCCTTGACGTAATCACAAGGGATAGAAAGAAAAATCACCATTTCTTGGGTGCACCTTCACACACACACACACACATGCAGGGGAAGCCTCCTCGCTTCATGCTAGGCAGTGGCAGGAAGGGACTGATCTACACCTACTGAAGTGAAAATCAGGTCTCCTGTGGGCAAAGTCAAATGCAAAGCAAATAGCTCCTTGGAGTCAGAGTTCTAAAGAAAGACAGAAATAAAGAAGATCTACAGCTTCCCTCAGCCAGAGTGTGAAATCCCGGCTCCACTGATGTCAGTGGGAGCTTGTTCCTGACTTCAGTCAGGCTAGAATATTAACCAGTGTGTTCAAGCATAAAGAAAGAGGGCTTTTTTTTAACAAATTTCGCCACCTTCTTTTATCCTGAATGTTAGTGAACTGACTCCCAGCTTCAATTTTATGCTTATACAAAACCTCTTTCTCTGTTTCTGCTTCTTCTTGGACTCTGCAAGCACTATGTGGAGTCCGAGGCAGTATTTAATCCTCATTTGTATCCTGACTTAAATGAGGCGCTATTGAAATGTTGAGCTTTGTGCAGGCCCTCTAACTAGTAAAGAATTTCCTGCCGACTTTCGGGTATTTTGACGTGATCCTGCTCCTCAGCATCATGTGTCTTTTCAGCTAAAGCAAGCACCTCTTTTAGAAATAGCTGGACATAGAAAGGATATGTAGATCCATCACTAATAATAAATAGCAAAAAAAAAAAAAAAAAGCATTTTACTAATATTCTTGAGTATTATGCAATTACTAAGAGACATTTGCAGGCAAAAACTTTAAAAATTGATGGTTCTTTGTTAATTACATCAAAATTTCCTTTACCACAAAAACTGTCTTACAAGCTTCTATTTTTAGTATTTTTGTATGCTATTGGTCTAACAGCAAAAGTGTAAATCTTCAGATTAAGACATATTTAAACAGATACAGGAAGGCATATATCCACATTTTCATTAATAGGCCTTCAAAGACAGCTACTGGTAAACTATCTATGTGGACACAAATCTGTTCCCTGGTCCTCAGAAAAAAAGACAAGATCTCTCACAAATTAAACATAAATGTAAATGAGGGAGATAATTGTTTCTTTTTCTGAATAAAAGTAAGGGAAAAAAGTGAATGTTCTCTGTTATCTGACTCCTGTGTCGAGGTAGAAATAATGAACAGCAGCCACAAGGAACTACAAAACTTGCTTATCCAGATATATTAGGAACATTTGAGGATAAGAATTTTATGTGGGTTTTTCTATCACATGAGACAATAGTGGAAATAAATGGATTTTTATGAGCCATATGAAGATTTTCCAGTCAAACTGATGCCAAGAGTAGTTTGCCAGAAAAATTTGGGCTTTCTCTGCTTGATCTTCAATATTACTCAAATCCTGGATAACACACAGCAAATACTGTCTAGGAATTTCAGCTATAACTTCTGTAGTAAATACACCCACTCCCCTACCATCAAAATGTTGAGGATCCCAGTGAAGGGAATCCTGAATTATTCTGTTTAATTGACAGAGGAACTATTAGTGAGGCACTTCTCTTAAATATATATTTGCTTTTGATTTTAAAACACCTTTAGCAGGAGTAAATTCAGTATCAGTACAATTAAATCCACAGCACATCCCTGAAGATTAAATCAAAATTCTGAAGCTGCAGGAGAAACTTGCATAACGAGCAGCTGTCTTAAGCCACAAAACCTGTTTTTCAACACACTCTGGAAAAGGAAAGTGAGTATTGCTCCTTTCTATATATGATGGTAGGAAAAAAAAGTGCATCAGTCAATTGCTGCAGTGTATAAAGAGAGCTCAAATAGCACCAAAATCCTTGCTCATCATCTCCCTATACATTTTGAAAAGCATATAATAAAATATCTGAGTAGAAGATTTATAAAATACCACCAGTGTGCTCAGCTAACATGCTAACTCAACTGAATCTGGGGCGCCAACTTCAGATATCAGTATGGTCATTCCTCCTTTATGATTTGGATTTATCAATGCTTCTATAATGCAAATAAGCAATATCAGTCAATGGTCTTTGGAAAAACTCCTTAAATACACTGGATGTACTTCACCAGCAGGACAGCAAAGTCACGATATAAAACTGCAAGTTAATCATCAAACCTCTTCATTCTGGATCATACAGTGCACTTGCTCCCGCAAATTACTCCAATAAAGTACTAGCAAGATCACCAAAATGAAAAGATTGGCAGCTAACACGCAGCCCAAAGAGGGACATAAATCCATGAGTCAAAAAGTTGCACAGCCTCACTTAGAAATTTGACTCAAGAGATATCACTTAATGCACATACGTTGCTCGGGGATTCAGATTCCCATCACAGCTTCCTGGTGGGGTGTGGCATCACTTAACTCTTCCTTTCTTTCCACTAGGAACCCGCTGCATGGGCTTCTACTCTGTGCCACCTGGCATTTCTATTTTCATAATACTTCAGGGAAGAACCCACAGTACCAGCGCTTCCTCTCTGCAAACTCGAATGGTGAAATACATACTGCTCATAGTATTGCAAAATCCTGACTTGTAGGTGGGTTTTGGCTGAAGCAAAGCAAAAATTAGCCGCTGCTTAATTTCATGGGTCATGCAATGTTGGTGGCTAATTAAGATGAACTATGTAATCTGAGCAAAGGATCCATGCTTCTGCCATGCCCCCACAAATCCTGTGTATTTAACAAGTCTTTCTGTTCTGCATTTCTACTTTATCGTAACACACACATTTGGATTTAGGACAATTCCAAGCTGGTTTTACCTATAATTTGCAAGAATTTGAAACAAAATAACAAAAAACGCTATTTTCTGTTCTTGCTGCCTCAGTATCTTCCCTATTACCGAGACTTTATGTGAGAAAGGAGTCACCTGTTACTTCTTTCCCTTTCTGGCTCAGTATGAGTACAAATTCCTCCTCTCAGTCTCATAAGAAGCTAAAGCACTTTCCCATAAAAGCTTCTGTACCACAGTCATTACTCTGTTTTCAGAGAGAGGTTGTGACAGGACCAGAAGGAATAGTAAAACAAGAAAAAATGAAAAACAGTCTTTGGGATAGGACAGGAAACACATAAAATTCCAATGTTTGGTTTTTTCAGAACTGAATTAAAGATACATGAAATTGATGGTTGACAATCATTTATGAACCTTCAATGATCGATTGCAAATTAGATTTAAACTTACCATTATTTCAGCATAGTTTGGAATCTGAGCTGAATATTTTCCAAGGCCTAATAGCAGGAATTTGATAACATTATGCAAAGTAGTATATCCAGCATAATACTAAACCACCATAGAATAAAACAGAAACAGCAATCACTGCTATAATATGTAGGAGTTGAAGGCGTGAAGCAAACACAAGCCATTGATAAAAGTCAACATTTGCCAGCCATTACCATACAGTTACTGCAGATACCTCCCATTCTCAGGGAAGAAAAAACAATGAATCGTTATATACTACTATGAAATAACTGATGGCATGTTTATGACCTTTTCAGATCAAAAGCAAATTATAGCTTATAATGAGAATATTTACACAATAATGTGAATTCAGTATGCTGCATATCAAATTTAACCACAAATCAGGAATTGGAATGCTAAAATGCCACACAGTACTTCATTATGATTCAGGATAGCCAGGTAATAATTCTAGTGCTTTGCTGATTATAGTTTCTTTAGCACACAATGTAATGAAAGAAAAAATGGGAACAGTGGAAACATTTTGGCATGATTAAATGGCCACTGTGTTCAAACAAAAGTTCTGATCTAAATCTATTCTGAATTAAATAGCTGCCAGAAAGAAGATTAATCTAATGCCTGGGCAGTGGAATGGGACTTGTGATTTGGCTTCCCTTTCCCTAGCCCCATGGGACTTGGCACCAAATCATTATTTTTTAGAGTTTTCATAGCCATTTGTAAAATGGACATCATCATACATTTTACAGCCAATGTACTGACTTGCTAACACACCCAGGAAACAGATAGTAGTGTATCTACCTTCATCCAAAAGCAAGTCCAACATAGAGAGTCCTAATGCTATAGAGTGTGGACAGCATGATGCAAGAATTCAAATTTAACCCAAATAAAATAGATATTTGACACAGAAATATATTTTTTTTCTGTATTTTAAATGTCAGGATGGTTTAGTTCAGTTTTATTAAGGTTTCTGCTCCCTATCTTTACAACTACAATATAAACAAAATTTTAGATTGTCAAAACACTGAGTCTAAATTGCATTGCTTTCTTCCCACTATCATAAATATAGCAGATATGGCTGTATTAGAAACACATAGCAGTATCTTGCAGATGGAGGAGACCACACTTGGGGAACCAGTCAACATGTTCAAGGGCATGGCTGCAGGAATAGGCAGGCAGGAGCCTTAGGAAACTCAGCAAGGAGAACTGCAAAGTCCTACAAGCCCTTGCAATGACAAGGGGCTGGGAACTGACTGACTGACTGGAGAGAGACCAGGTTTCAGATGAGCCAGCAACATGCCTTAGCAGCAAAGGAGGACAACAGCATCCTTGGCCGTATGAACAGGAGCATGGCCAGGAGATCTGTGGAAGCAATTTTCCCTCTCTAGTCAGCTCTAGTCCAGCTCCCACCCCAACCACCCCCCATACAAGAAAGGCATTGATCAACTGGAGCAAGTTCAGCAGAGGGCCACCAGGATGGTCAGAGGCTGAAGAATTTGCTCTGAGGCTGGAGGAGCAGGGCTATTCAGCCTGGAGAAGATACATCTTCATAGGAACCTACCAGCAGACCCTGTGCCTATAGAGAGGTTACGCAGAGAGACAGCAGGCTCTTTACAGTGGTGCATCCTGGGAGGATGAGCAACAACTGGAATAAACTGAAATTAGATCTGACTGCACAGAAGAAACTTTTTCCCCATGAGGACAGCCAAGCAGTGGAGCAGGCTGCACAGCGAGGTTGTGCCACCACCATCCTTGGAGGTTTTCAAGATCTGACTGGAAAAGGCCCTGAGCAACTTGATCTGATTTCACAGCTGGCTCTGCTTTGAGAAGGAGGTTGGACTGGAGATCTCCTGAGGTTCTTTCCAACATCAATTATTCTGTGATTCCATGATTCTGTAATTAACTGAGCATGAACCCTATGCTGTAGAGAAATTAAATTGCTTTTTTCTTACCCCAACTCCCTGCCAAACTACTTTTTTTCCTAATTATTTTTGAGTAATGACGTGGAGCACTAGTATGTAGTACTCTCCAGTAAATAAAGCTATGGAACTTACACTATTTGATTGACTGCACAAAATTTGACACATTAAAGCTGGTGCAGTGAAGAAAGCATGTGGATTTAGTGCCAGCTGTGTACATTTTTATATTGCAACTCCCTGTAACACAGACCAATTTAAGAAAGGAAGAAACCAAGCCAGTAAAGTATTGCACAGCTGGATACACAATCAAGGACCAGTTTCCTGACTTTAAATTTGCTGCATATTTACTAAAGCATTGCTTCATGCCCTTTTCTCTTATAGCTTCCAATCTCAAAGGCAACAGAAACTGCAGGAGAAGAAACCATGAAGTTCAATAGTTATTATCTTACTCTAAATTGCATTAACATTTTTAGATGTACCTTTAATAATTCACATATAAGCAGTTCTGTGGAATCTTAGGCACAGAAAACAGTAAGTTATGTCATTGGGCTGGGATGCGGAGGCAGAAGACTCTCTGTATATATTTTGTCAAACATAGGTGCCAGATGATCTGCACCCTTTGGAGGCTTTAGAAAACCAAAGGGAAATGATTCTGTGAAGAACAGAGGCCATGATCTCTTCACAGTCTATTTGTATTCCCTTGCCCTTCCTGCCTGCTTGGCTGGGATTATCTATTTTGACTTCACATAGAGAAGGTTAAGCATAAAAAACCCACAGCTCTTTCATCACCTCGGATGCAAGCTCATACTTCTTCCTTAGTGGCTGAATATGTACACCGCGCTCACAGTAGCCCTGTGCTAGGCTGCTGTCTTGTCCCAAAAGGGAGTTTTGATCATGTCTGATTTAGGTTTTCGCCTCTCTAGATCAAATGAGAGAATAACGATGATCAGCCAACCCAGAGGAAAAAGAGTTAAGACAGTCATGGCTAAGTTGTAGCTGTTTTTCTCTCCTTAGTATGCATCTTCCTGAAGGCAGCCAGGGTGGCTTACTGGCTCTCCTATCCTGGATATTGACAGAATGAGGTAGAAGCTAATGGCTGAATGCAGCAATGGGCCTTGTAGCAAAAAAGCAAAATAAGCACATTGCGCGCAGCTCTATTTTTTATTAAATACAGTTTAGAGCCTGGCGTTAAGGGTGTTGTTTTTTGTTTTTCTAAAAACCCCAGATCGTTTGAGGACAGGCTGCCAAGTTCATCCATCAGCCCAGCCACTGAAATATTTGTGTTCTAAAAAATTTATACAGCAGGAGTTCTCCACAACCTGCAAGTGTGGGGACTTTTATTTTTAAATTATAGTCTTCTACTTCGATTTCATCTTTCCTTAAAAAGGACAGGACTGTGCTTGAGAAAAACAAGTTTGCCTTCTGTAGGCTACATGGCCTTGAAAAGAACAGGTATTTTCTGCAGGACGGAGGTCCAGGAGGCTGGAGGATGGGAATTTTATTTCGTTGTGGGAATGTATTTCGTTGTGCCTACGTCAGAGTTACAGTTTCCTTCTGGGAAATCTTGTTTTCTTTTACCCTGAGTCAAAATGTTCTACAATGAACTCTAACTTCTCAGAAACAGAATTTTAGGCAATGAAATGTTTAATTCTACAATAAACAAATACCTTTGACTTTTGTTTTCATAGAATCAGAATAATTCAGGTCAGAAACAACCTTGGGAGGTTATCTCATCCAAGCTCCTGCTCAAAGCAACTTTTATATTAAATAAGCAAATATAGGCTATGTATAATGATTATGCTGGAACTTAATTAGCCTGAAAAAGATAGCATCCTAACCTCTGTCCAGTTCTCTTTAGCGTAGAAGGATGACATACAGTCTGAAGTGTACAAGAACGTAGCCTGCATTGTGAAACAAAAGTAGATCTGACACAATTGTCATAAGGCATAAAACAGTACAGGGGAGTTGAAAAGGTAAAGCTGAAATATGCACATGAAACAATACAGACAATTTGTGTTGAAAATCTCACTTCATGACAAGTTTCTCTTTTCAAAATAATTCAACTTTTTTAAGAATAGTAAAAGGGAGGAAACACTGATGTCAGATAAGAAAGTGATTATCATCAGTTTATTAAGGAAACATCAATCAAAATGCATTTCAAATGCATTAAAGTCTGTGCAAGTATCCACAGAAACTTCTGATTTTATTTAGTTATAATTTAAAAGAGAATAAAGTCAGAAAAACTCCTTAATTTCAGGGTTCTTAGTGTAGCAGACCTTTATGTTACAAGTATGAAATGCACGCAAATGCAGTTTCACCCAGCCATGATGGTAGCATTCCAGTGGGATCACAGCTGGCTCTTGGGCTTTCCCTAGCTTGCAATCTCCACAGCTGCAAAGTCAAGCCAGAGCTGCAATTCTGGAAAGCAATGCAGTAAATGCAAGGACTACCAGGGGCTGCTGGCTCACAGAACAGTGTGGTCAGCCTTTTAATATGCCTCACCTAGGGAGAGGACTCCTTGGGTAGCATTAGCTCATGAGAAACTTGTGCAGCATTTAGCCTTTTACCTACAGTTATTTCAGTGAGTTAAAACTTCTGCCTTCAGTTGCTTCTACCAGCCATCATAGCTGCTCCAATGAGAGCAGAAAACATTCACTGCGGCCAGCTGGCTTCTCTAGTTCATAATTTGGATTCTATCAGGCCCGCCCATCGTGTCATTTCAGTGATGCTAGAGTGTTACTCTTAAAACAGTTTACAACCATGAAAAACTAAGCTGCAATCTAGACCTTTTGAATGTACATGCTGAATAACATTTGACTGACGCAAAACCTGAAGAAGGATGATATATCATTATCACTAAGATGCCAAACATCTTAGTGCAGTGACTCCTTTTCAAATTCAGTTAATTTTTTCTCATTAAACCATAAGACAAAAGTACGCATCAATACTAAATTTCTTTGCAAATCCCAATGAATGGTATCTTGCTTTTCTTAGTCTAGTAAAAGGCAACACAGGACAATCTGTAGCAAATACTGTATTTGATATCTATATGAATGTTATTTTTTCTTGCAACAGACAAGCCATCAGCTTCATTAAACTTGTAACAGTGTAATTCCTAGCATGTGGTAGCAAACCTGTTAGTTACACATGACAGAGTAACTTTGTAAAGTAAGCCATATGTGGAAGTTTAATTGTTATTTGTTTATTAAGCTAGTTGTAAAATCATTAATTATGTACTAATACAATGCTAAAAAATTCCAATAATTAGCTAAATATGGTGGTGGTTTTCTATGCTGAACCAACCCTCACACATTCTAAGCAAATATTCTCCTATCCTGCACTAAGCTAAGCCCATAGCATTATTCAGCAGTTTAGCCTCTATAAGAGTAAGGACTAAGTAAAAGGTAGCTGCATCTACAGAATCAGAATTAGTAGTTAACCATTCCAAAAAAACTTTTGAAAGCAAAGGATTTCTACATGCTGAAATACAGACTGATGAGACAGGAAACTAATGTAATTACTTTAGAGAATGTTAAAAGTATGATCAAATTCTCAGCTCATATACAGTGAGCAAAAAATCTGCCTCTTATTTAGATACAGAGTACAGTTTCACTGGGGCTGATTTCTTTAAAACAATATATGGCTAAGAATATTTTGCAGTTACCACTTGCAGAGATAAAAACCATAAAGGGTTGGTCAAAACCTTGTAAAGAAAAAAAACCTTAAACTGAAAATTCCTGACAATAAAAAAATATAAGTAGCTTTTTTCCCTCTATACAAATTTAAAATGACGTTCTCTTTAACCAGTGATTAATTTCCTTTTTCTTTTTTACAATATCACACAAACACAACAAAAACACACAAATAAAACTTTGAACACACCAACACCCTGAACTGCACATACAACTGCTACTGGCTCAGGCAACACTTAGCAACAAAGCTTATGGCTTTCCATCTGTCACCCAAAAAGCCAACAATACCACGGCACAGCCTCAGTGCTGGGCTTAGTGACCTGCTGGGTGGGGCAGGCAGCAGTCCTTATCTGGCTGCTATCAAAGATGAGAGTGAACAGTGGCTGTCTGTTACAGCCCAGCCATGCAAAGAGGGGACAACCCATCCCAGTCAGGGAAACTATCCTCTTCCTTCACTCCAGAAGCATTTCTTGATAAGATCAGGAGATCAGAAATCCCACAGGACAGAGGGAGCACTAGGAGAAAGGGAATCATAGAAGTTGGAGTACTGCGTACAGTTCTGGTGTCCTCAACATAAAAAGGACATGGAGCTGTTGCAGCGAGTCCAGAGGAGGGCCACGAGGATGATAAGAGGGCTGGAGCACCTCCCACATGAAGACAGGCTGAGAAAGTTGGGGCTGTTCAGCCTGGAGAAGAGAAGGCTGCGTGGTGACCTCATAGCAGCCTTCCAGTATCTGAAGGGGGTCTACAAAGATGCTGGGGAGGGACTCTTCCTTAGGGACTGTAGTGGTAGGACAAGGGGTAATGGGTTCAAACTTAAACAGGGGAAGTTTAGGTTAGATATAAGGAAGAAGTTCTTTACAGTGAGGGTGGTGAAGCACTGGAATGGGTTGCCCAGGGAGGTTGTGGATGCTCCATCCCTGGCGGTGTTCAAGGCCAGGTTGGACAGAGCCTTGGACCACATGGTTTAGGGCAAGGTGTCCCTGCCCATGGCAGGGGGGTTGGAACTAGATGATCTTAAGGTCCTTTCCAACCCTTACGATTCTATGATTCTATGATTCTAAGTTCAGAAGCAACATTCTCCTGTTTTAGTGAGAGCCTCTGGAAGCAAGTTATGCTCAGTCCAATTTCTTCAGCCCGTGTGAAACGAACTGTTCTCAACACCAGCAAAATACACCATTTTGTGCATGTAAAGAGTTTCCTAGGCCAAAGGCAAAATTGTGTATCAGTGTGAACCCTAGCTCTTCCCTAGAGACCAGCCTTTCTATGTGCAAGGCAAGGGCAGCAGTTAAATAAAAAGCCTAATCTAGGGCTTCCATATTGCTCTCTGTGATCTTCTAGGGAAAAAAAAATGTGCAGTTTTGTGCAATGAGTGCATTGAACTGATTGGCCATCAGAGAACCTGCCAGTGTTCCTGCTGGACCGGGGGACACCCACAAATCACTGAAAAATACTCCAAATTCTTCAGCTTGTGCCCAGATGAGTCTTTTTGATTTAAAAACATGACACAATGAGGGGAAGCCCAGATACATGATTGCAGTAGTAGAGAATAATTTTCATAAACAGACAAAAGTTGTAATTAGTTTAAACCTTCCTTGTATGTTTGTATAATATTTTTGAGCAGATGGCTTTGGCAAAGAGCTAGGATTTGCACGCCCACTTGTATTTTGCAGTGATAAAATAAAGGATGAAAGACATATCTTAGGTCATCCAGTCCACTGCCCTACCCATGAAGGATTGATCCCTGCAACATGTATAGCAGCAGCCAACTATTTGCCATCTGATGCACACAGTTATCCAAACAGAAGGGATCTATAGGGAAGATCACTAGGCATACAGAGAGGGGGGTGAAATGCATAAGAAATCAGAAACGTTTACATTGGTAAAGGAAAAAATATTTACTGCAGAATTAGCCTCATGGAGAGTCAATAGTCACAAGAAAGCAAGGCTTCGGTTATAAAAATTAAATGCTTTGTAAGAGGGGAGTTTAAACTACCTTATTGTAAATCGTTGGTCTTGCCATCAGTGCAGCAGTGGCATCTCTGCTCCTTCCAATAGTTGTGAAGAAATGGCAAGGGAATTAGACTCGTCCTTGCAAAGTGAGAATTCTTGCAACCACAGTTAACTGTCTAGCTTCCAGGCAGCCTTCCTGATCCTGAAACATGGGCAGTTGGTAATGCTTCCACACATGGACTATGAGAGACATGCATATTGGTGACTCCCCCAGATATTTCTATAAAACGTCTTATTCTAGTTTGTATTTACCATTTAGTGAGTGCTATAGTCTGCTCTATTTTCATTACTAAGTTTCTATGCTGTTTGTTTCTAAAAGTTCCCCCTGACAGTTGTCTATGGTCAAAACGAGGTTGAAATAATGATTTAGACTGTCCCTACCACAAAGATTTAGATTGTCCCTTTCCTTTTTGCATTTAAATACACAGCCATTCTGCACATTTTCTACCAATTCAGCTCCTACATAATCCAAATTTAGCAGTTTCATTTACTATAAAAAGCATGCAATACTTCCTGTAAAGAACCATTCTGCAAAACAAAGGCAAAACATACGTAACTCCATACTGTGTTTCAGTCCACGCAAGTGAAGATCTTGATTAGATTTTATTTATATAGACATTAAAAAAAAAAAAACCCTTTCCAATTGATTTTCTCTCTCAGATCTCTAGTTAGCATCTAAATATTCTAATTATTATTTGAATGATGGTAAGTGAAAAGCCCCAGTAGCCTATTGATGAGTGCTTATCACAACTCTAATTCTCATTTCTGCACTTCTAAAGCCCCTTTTGAGCTTGTATTTCAGCATTTCCCTAAAAATAATGGGAGCTATAATTAGAGCCTAGTAGTAACAAGACTTAACAAATAACAGTCAAAAGAGAGCCACCGAGAGCTAAAATACAGAAGAGGAGAAACATCAAGGCCATATATCAGTGAGAATATAAATCCAAGCAGCACAAACAGTGCTCAGACCTCTGGTAAATGTGTACATCAGAAATGCATAAGTTAGATTGACAAATTAGATAAATAAGTTTATTCCTTTCTGTCCAAAGGGAAAAATAAGTCCATTCCTTTCTGTCCAAAAGAGAAACAAGACAATGCTGGGTACACACATTACAATAGAAGCTTTTGGTTTATTGCCCAAGAAGGGAATAATCTGAGACCTTTTCTTTAACAACAAAATGGAAAACAGTCCTTTACATGCCTTTCATGGATTTTCTCATCCTGCAAGGGCTACCGCCATAGAATAACACTGAGCTCATATCCAAAAAACCCCAAAAAAAATCAAGAAAGAAAAGAAAAAATGTAGTCCTTTCCTTCAGGACAGGTGGCATTTTAAAATTATAGACCTGTGACACCTAGACTTAACCACATCATACACAAGATATGAAAACAAATCTAATAAATACACTTCTAGCTAGATAACAAAGTACTGCCCAGAAAGCTTACATCTCCTTTACTTTCGTCTGCTGATGTTCAGATTTAGCTGGATAGAGACTCTGCAGTAAGTGAAACAAATGAAAACAACAATAAAAAATTACTTGTGCATAAAGAAATTACACAGAAAAGACCATCGGCTGTATCCATTTTTCCTAGAAGGAAAATACCATTTTCTGTGTCATATGTAGGGCTTCAGTGTCTTCCAACATTATGAAATACACCTACGCCTTTCTGAGGTGGGACACGGAATGACGGAAGCACCAAGCATCTTGCTGAAGGCTGTTCAAATACCAGCTGCAAAGTTGAAGGCAGACCTCAGAGTCGGCGTCCTACCAACATTTTAGCTTTTCACCCTAAGTGAGTATTTTTTCCCCATTCCTGAGATCAGAGAAATCTCAATAAATCAAAGAATATCCTGCAGATTTTGAAGCAGTCGAGCTGTTTTCCAGACCAAAATGTCTGCTGAAATACCCTGTCTAATTTGGTAACCAGACTTCTACAGCAAAGCTGATTACATAAAGCAGCACAAAGTCCCACTGACTGTCAAAATGAAAGTGATGATAATAACAGGTACTTCTTGTTCTGCCTTCTCTAGCCCATGAAATCTCCTTTGATACTAACAAGAATAAAACACAAAAAGTCAAAATTTAATAAAGGAGTTTGTCCTGTAAGGATGAAATTGCAGAAATTATGCCACATATCAGCATCCTGACTATAACAAAAATTGCCCCCAAAGTGGAGGTTTTGTCTGATTTTATCCTCTAAGTAGGCCAGACCTGTGACAATACAGTTCTGCACAAATTCAGTGCTACCGAAAAATTCTGACTTGTTTTACGTTTTACTCAAGCAAGGGGTATAGTCTGCAGTAATAGTAATACTCATTAAATTATTTAATCCTTTGCATTTATTCTGACCCTTCCTTAATGAGCATTTGAGAGGTTTTATGGGCATTGACTTATTCTACGATGCTCTACAATGTAGGAATGCATTTATATTTCTACTTCATAGGAGGGGAAACTGATCAGATTGCATATGGGGTGGTATTTGAAAACTGTAGTAAGACCTCCGAACAGTTTTCCCCATGTTTATGTATTATTAATTCCTGTTTGTTATTGGCAAAAAAATGCAAAAAGTTGTATTTATTACATATAAACTTTCTGAAATACAGCCCTACTTTGAAACCTATAATCTAGTGGTGGAAGTGGGAAAAGGCTAGCAAGCAAATCGGAATTACATTAATGAAATATGCAACACTATCAGCATCAAATACCTCATGTAGTGGCATTATGATGAGACGAAACAGAAGAATATCGAATAGAGAGGTGACCACCAGACCAATCTTACCACCTATATTCTGGGACGTTTTCAAACAGCCCTACTTCCTATGAAAAGCTGATAAGGATGTGGTTGGAGGAACACTTCTGAATGGTTCTATCTGGTGTAAAAGACAATCAGCTTACAAAACCTACTATTTCTTTCTGAATAACCCAAGCAAAGTGATATTCTGCAGCATTCTATCAATTTACTACTGCAAAACTGGAATAGATGTAAAATTGAGTAGACAGTGATGAAGTCCAGAAGCCACTTCCCTTGCAAAAGCTGCATAGGAGAGTCTACTTATTAAAGTCTATTCTGATGTTTCAGAGACTAATTACAAGCACTGTAGTGCTGAGTTTCCATCACAAGAGCAGCTTGTTTGATACTGTAAAAACGACTCCTTTTATTGGTGTTTCTTAACAGTAATACAATGTTTCAGTTTTGCAATAAATAAAAACATTGTTACACAAAACCCAATTTATAAGACTGATTTTGTCAGAGCAGTGCTAAAGTAGCCTTATTCCAGTTGGCTGAAGATTCAGAATCTTAATTTGTATTAGAAACAAACAAAGATACCCTTAAAAAAAAAAATCAGACACAAAACCACCTAACTGAAACAGACTGAGCTCTGTATAAGATCATGAGAATTGCAATTGGAAACATATAACAGCCAGAAAGCTCTCCCTCAAAATACCAACTTTAAGCAGGCTAAATTACTTCTCTCATGCTACCCAAATTGAGACTCCATCAAAGTATGATAGAGGTCATTGGCAGCGTAATGTTAGAAGCTTTGCCTGTACTACACCTGAGCACACACATAAAACAAGGACATTGGTTTCCCATGGTGCTGTTCTTCCAGTCTTCAGAAGCATAAACAAGGCTTCTCACTTCTGAGTTAAAAAAAGAGAACATGACACTAAGCAGACAATAATGAAAATTATGATTAAAGAACAAAGATTCGGTGAAAAATAGGCTCCGGGAATTGAAGTGCAAGCCTCCCTTGGTGTGTTCAAGAGAAATGTAACGTCTTTTACACTAAAAGTCCATCGCTTCCCTTTCCTACAGAGACTAAAGCTTCCTCTAGACTCTTTGTGAACAGATATTTTGGAAGGGTTAGACAATAGTCTTTAAACACCTTTCAAATGCTTCATTTAAACATGAATGCAATAACACAGATGCTGAGAAAAGAACCAGCTGATTAGCCAGTCTGATTTTGCATGCGTATTTAATAGTAAAGATGAAAAAGCACCTTTTCTCCATTTCAACAAGTAAATGCCTTATTATCACCTTAAATTTTTCAAATGTTTTATTCCTTGCAATGAAAAATATTAAAATAAGACATCAGCACACATTTGCTGAGAAAAAATAATCACCTTTGTTATAGTTTCATTTCTATTTGCATGCCAAATGTAAACTTGAAGCAAAGTGACCTTGGTTATAAAAAATAAGAAAGCAATGTCAGAATTGATAGGACCTACCATTAGTATTTCATTCTGACAGGTAGGAAATAGGCATGTCAGCAGTGAATGTTACGGACTGAGCTGTGGCCCTGATCACAGTCAAAGCGGTAAATTTCTTCCTACAAAAGTAATTTCCATCAAAACAAAAAGTGCTTAAATAATACAACTATCTAGAGATGAGAATAACTTTCTACGGCTGAGCTCAAAGACAAACAAGTAAAAATGCAACACACAGCTTTTGTATTGTGTAAAAGCCAGAAAAATAATGTTAGGTGTAATTAAATTGCACAATGGTTAAGTATTCAACTAGCTTTCTAGTTCCTAGAAACTTTTTTGTAGGAAAAGTTGTATTGAAAAAATTAATATACAAAGACTTCATATATGGAATTATTATGTCCATAACGTCCAAATTGAAAGACTGAAATTAAGCAAGCAACAGCTGAAACTGTTAAACAAGTTAAACATTTAAAGGTTCACCATCACAGCTCGAAGCCAAGCTGGTTCTCCAGTCTACTTTATTGTCAATATGGAGACAGGCACCTCCAGAGGTTCCTCACTCCTCCTATACTGGTCATGCTCCTGATGAAAAACCTATACCCTGGAGTCTGGTTGCCTTCAGTGACCCTGAAAAATGGGCATTTTCTCTGTAAGTGACTTCCTTGCCATTGACCCCTCTGCTCTATAAAACATTCACTTAGACAAGACACCTAACTACCTAACTTGCAGCAGCGCAAGACAAGCCCCATCCCACCTGCACTAATAAATTTGGATTGATCCAGCAGTTTGCTCTTTTGAAGCTTTTTGCCAGCTTGATGCTTTTATTATACTGAAAAATATCAGGAATGATGCAAAACCAAAGTGGAGTGGCCTGGGGAGAGAAAGGAATAGGATGTGGTTTACATGACATTAGGTTGATAGCAGTTAGTGAACTTGCTGACTGTTGTCAGCAGGTTCTGCGTCGAACTTACTTCATGCCCTCTTTAAGTGGAAATCAGACATTGCAAGTGAACAGGGAAGGAACTAGGGAAACAGGGAATAACTGATTCAAAGTTTTATAGGTATTACTGAAGGGAATGTTATTTCCCCTTGGCTCCTGACTGAGATTTAGTCATATGAATCAGTAAGACATGCATTTGTTTTTCTACCTACAAAAATAAATGTTCTGAAAGATTAGCCACTGTACAGATATACAGTCTTACACTTCAGGGAATAAAATTTGAGCATTGTTTTAGTGTGAAAAAATTTAAGTAGAGCAACACTTCTTCAACTTGCTCTCCTTTTCATCACATCTTTAACAAAAGCTAGAAAAAGGACTATTTTATTCCATGAAGGATTAAAAATATAGGTCATAGATAAATCCAAAGCAAACCCATTTAAATAAAGATTTGATAAAAGACTTTGTGAGCATCGAATAGAAAGAATGTACAGAAAAGCATCTAAGATAGGAGCCAATCGTTCTGAGACATTTTCCAGAACTTGGTCTTTATTTTAGAAATGTGCTGTGAAAGGGATTTATCATAACGCAGTGGGAAAAAAAACACCCCAAGTCTCTCTGACCTCACTTACCTTTAGACACCTGCTGTTGCACCTCTGAAACCCTCTTCCCTTCCCCCCTCAGTGGACTATAATACCTCTGAACTCATTTCCTTCTTATAATTGCTGAGCACACATACAGTTTAATATACGAACTTGTACCCTTCATATTGTCAGAAGAACTATCAGAATACTTACACTAAATCCTTGTACATTTTACCTTATTTTACGAAAGGATTACATATCTGTCCTACTCACTTATAAAACATGTCTTTTAATGATGTACTTTTAGAAAAGTCTAATTAAAATTCAATGCATAAAAGTGTGCAAGGGTTGATAACCCACAGAACTCAGCAGACCCTAGTTAACATTCTAATGCATCCTCCATTTGGAGAGAGACAGTGAGACTTTTCCACCTCGGTGGCAGACACTAATGATACTTGCAAATATGACTAATGTCTTCATTGGTGAAAAATTAATGCACCACAATAATTTTTCTACCTGGGGTTAATGAACATGTCAGATGCTGAAAATGAGTTGTTTGAAAGTAAATTACTATAATCTATATTTAGAAGACTCTGCTCTTGGGAGAAAAAAAAAAAAAAAAAATCTATGGTGTGTTTGGTGTCCTCTGCTTACTTTTGTCATGAATTCTGCTGTTCCCCTACTGAGACTACACTGTGCTGACTTCTGCACAAGGAAACATTTTCTTTTTCCTAGAATGCCCATTTCTTTATGGGAAGAAGTCCAGTTTGACTCTACTTGCCACAGGCACTGTCACAGATATACTTGCAGCTATACAAGCAGCAGAAGCAAGCTGAAGTCCATGAAAACTAGCTGATTTTACAGGTAGCCCCAAAGCAGTATCTCATCAGGCATTTTGGAAAATCCAGATACCTACTTTACAGCTCATATTCAACCTGAAGAGAAGGAAATAGTTTACAATTCAGATTGCTTCCTCTCTTGACTCCCCTTTTTCCTTACCAAAGCTATGTGAACACTCTATGCAGCTGTGTGAATAGAAAATACCTTCAATAAATAGCAATACCTGAGAGTTGTTTTGTAAGTGAAGACACATGTCTAGTCACTATAGATCAGTCACTACAAAATTCTTAAAACCATGTCCTTTCCAGAGTACTTAGGGTTTAAGCTGCCCAGTGGGAACTGGTGGGATCTGGTAACTGGGAGTTAGTAACAATTTTGAAATATGGAGCTTATAGCTCATGTTGGAACCATCCTTTCCTTTCGACTGTGATCATTCCTTCAGAAAATATGCAAATGCATTCATCCTCTAAATGCCTTTTCTAACAGAGCACAGAACTCCAACTCCACATTTAGCACAGGAAGTGTAACTCCACAACATTTCTTTCAAAATGTGCAAGCAGAGAAAAAAAGGTACAGAAGAGTATGTCTGGCCTTTATTCAGGTTTCAGCTGTAGCTCATGGTGGGTTTAAGGAGTTAGAAGGACTCCTAATAACAATTTAAAGGCTCTGAATCATGGCAGGTTCATTATGTTCCTTTGCAACCCATACCAAAGGCTAAGTATTCTTTCCCACTGTCAAAACATATGCACTTCATTTACTTTTAATACCTTGCTGACTTTAATTCTAGCCATAAGATATTTTAATAAGCTTTAAAAGCCTTAAAAGTATTAGATGCCTTTACCTGTGTGAGCCATTATACACCATGACTTGCTTACTTCTTCATTATGTGTTCAAAAAATAGAGAAACAGAATGTTTGTAAATGACAATGATTTGTAAATCTAATGTATGATCTCCCTAAACACATTTAGAAGCAAAACAAGCTTCAGTCTTTAAAGAAGTAGCATGTATCACACTTTTAGGATCATACTTCCAGGTTTCAGAACAGGCCTTTTTCTACCTATATGCAATTTTCACTGGAACTGCAATGAAGTGCTCCTGCCCATGCATTTAGTGCTTGAGATTGCATAAGTATTCCATACCTTTGACTGTCCTAGTCACATATGGGTAACTGGCAGGTCTGAGCTAGCACTATGCAATCACAGTCAGTTCTTGGAATTAATCCAGTAGTGAACACCTGGATTGAGAGATTGATCCAGTCCGCTTCCTGCTGAGCAAAAACTTTGAGAATTATCAATTCATTCTATTATAGGAAATCTGCTAGAATTAAGTTTCACAGGCTACTGAGATCATAACTTTTCAGATTAAAATGTTTACTATTTCTTGAGATTCCTATTGGTAAAACATTAAGATATTTCCTATTAACTTTTTTGGTTCCCAATCTTATACCAACTTCCTGAACAATGATTTGAACAATGATTGCTTTCCCTCATTTCTTGTTTTCTACAGTACTTTGTGTTAGGATAGCAAACACACAATAGAATTTCACAATTCTTAAATAAGCTGTCTACCCACAAAAATTTTGTCACTCCATTTTGACAGATCAAGTAATAATTTTATCTACCATGGGAGAGTATAAACTGTACCAGTACAGGAATCATAGTGGGCGTATAAGCTGTAACCATCATAAATGACACTTTTTATTCCCTTTGAAAATCCTCCTGATTTATTACATTTACTTAGAGACTGTCACAGCTTATTTTTACTAGACACATTTTTTTTTTTTAACATTCTATCAAGTGAGCTCCTATGTGATGCAGAGCAAACTGATAGAAAATGGTGACACTCTCACCCAAGCTGTCATTATTCAAAATGATTTCTTCTGCTCAGGTTGTTTTCATTTAGTAAAATAATTTGATTTTTCTATGTCTGCCCACATTCTATTCACAGGAGGCAAAGGAAGCTCAAAACAATGTCTTCTGCATTTAATATGCAAGGAGAATGCTTAATAGAATCATTTGCAGGATAATTAAAAGTCTGCTGATACATCTTAAGAAAGTGTGAAACAAAGTACAAAATGAATAGAGCCAAATGGCAATTGCTTATTTCTGTAGAATAAGTGCTAAGTCAAAGAGGTCATAATTGCTGTTTTGCATAAGGAAAACAGTTAACAGGGTTTTATAGATATATTTTGTGCAGTAAAACTAAAGCTGACTGTAGTCATACAGAAGTTAGTTGAATATCACAGATGAAAAGGTTACAGGTTATTGCTGCTAGGTCTGCCTGTGATATCAAGGAAAATTAGTCCACAAATTCAAATACAATTGAAGAATGGCCTGAGTTGAAGTCAATTCCTGCTTACATTTAGAAAATGGCACATTCAGCATTGATACACTCCTTTGAAACAAACCCGACTTTTTCTAGCAAACCAGAACACATCCACCTGATTCATTAATATCCATCAAAATGCTAATGATGTATAATTAATAAATGGTTGCACTGTGCTCCCCAAGCCCCATCCTCACACACTCCATAAGCTTTAAAACTTCAAATCATTGATCTAAAGGAAATTTTCTTCAGTATTCACCTTCTGAGGCAGATACACAAGTCCTACTATGAATTACGAGAACTGTGTGTGCTCACTGAGGACAGAATATGGCCACCAGCTGTGCCTGTTATCCTGATTATATTCATCTCTCATGAAGTGGATAGCCCCTTATCTGGCTTTTTTACGACTACAAATTAGTTCTTAATTACAGTCAGTCATTGTAATTTCAGAGCAACTGCTAGCTCAAGCATTGACCCATTTCAGTGAATTATAAGCAAAGTAGATAGCATAGATTCCTTTATTCCCCAAACAATTAAAAATGGGGAAAGAAAACCTTAAAATTTGACATTACTGTCCCACTTCTACCTACTATTCAGACATTATCACAACTGTTCCTTTCACCTGCTGATGTTCGCCTCCAAATAACAGTCGCCATGAGACTATGCCATTTAAGGGGGGGAAAAAGAGGACTAAGAACTAAAGTAAAGATCCTGCCACTCAAACAAATGCAAGGATATTTGAGTCAAGAATCTCACCATAGGCCCAGCACATTCTGTTAGTTTTATGTGACAGTAACCAACTGCTTCAGTGACTTTACTCATGACTGCTGTTAGGTCGAGGAAGAAGAGAATTATGCCACAGCCTCTAATTATCTGTATTTAGAGAGTGTAAGCACTGTAGGGATCTCTATTCAGAGACAGAAAAACTTATGCCTGACTTGAATTGTTAATGCTATTGCTGTGATTTCAGTAGCACTGAGCAAGTTACAAAACTAGGCAGCATTTACCAGCAGGAATCTTATGCACCACATTGTTCTTATGTCGCATTTTATGTGTGTGCAGCTATTTGTCATCACCACAGACTCACTTATCCAGTTGTGACATTGATTTGCAAACTGATAAACCCAGTGAGAAACAATGGAATAAGTCAAATCAGCATTTAAATCACTTGCATCCTATTGTTAACAGAGTAAAAACTTTCACAGCGCATTGTAAAGTGGCATTTTTCCTTGACTCCAGGAGTCCTGATGTGCTAGATTGAGCATGGATGTTCAAGCCATCAGCTTTTCTTTTCCAACCTACATGTGTTTTGGGTTACATATCTTTCCACAAGGGTCTATTTGCCCATACTTACACTCCTAATACCTCAGCAGACACATGTATCAGGTGATAGGTTCATGTCTCACATATTGCACGGTGTGGGTTCAGCACTCCTGAAGGAAACGTCAATGCTGTGCTATCCTGATTTCCCCTGGAGCTCCTTCTACTGAGTGTGGACTGGCTTATGTCTCTGGAAAGGGTGCAGCCTGCTCCCCTATTTCCACCAATTCCAGCAAATTGACACAAAGGGAGAGAGAAGCAAGGGCATGGCCTGCTTTCCCTCCTGCCTACCTCACCTTCCATATGCCCCAGGGAGCAGCAACAGAGCTGCTTTTAAGTGCAAATGCAGAGGAAGCTCCTTGCATCCTTACCAAAGAGTGTACTTGTCAGAGGAAGCCCCGAGCAAATATTAGAATTCAGCTGCCAGAACTAGAAAGACCAAGACACAGCCACAGTCCCAGTGCCTGTCATGTTGGGAAGTGAGAAAAATGCAACACATCCACTTGGAGCATTGACAGATACTGAATAGGAGCTGATGTTTTCCTGCCTGAGAGGTAACATAGAGATCAAAAAAATTCAGACACTTGTTCTACACATCTTGAACTAACTTGGGATTAATGTAAAGTCCCACACAGAGCAAATGAGGTATTCATTTCTTTAGCAAATACATAGGGATCCATTCTGTTTATTTTAAATCAAAACCACTGAAAGCGCTTCCATAATGAAGACAGACAGACTGAACCAGCCTAACTATCAGATGCCAGGAACCTTTTCACCATCAGTTTTCAAATTGTTCTTCCTTACTCTTCTGCTTCTGGGCTAATTAATGATACACTAAACATACTGCTAGTGTGATACAAATAATTAATTAATCATGGTCACACGATAGAACATTAATCATAACTATACACTACATTTACTGCTGCCTGTCTCTTTCAGCTAATATGAATTTAGCAACATGCAGGGATTCCAGGTTGGCAAATATGTATGTATATTTACTAGAAGAACAAACTGCACAGAACAGTATTAAGGAAATCTGCCTTTCTTTACACCATGACAGGAGCTTACTATTGCCTTGTATTCAGCCAGACCTCTCAATAAAAGATAAAGCACTAACTTGATCGCTTTTTTCACTGGGGGTTCTCTGAAGAAACAGAGTATGAGCTGCTGAAAAGGGCAGGAAAAAGAAGGGGTGGCCACAGAAAGAACAAATGCAATAAGGGTCCCAGGGCTGGTAAGCACACAGGTATTATTCTCAGCAAGACTAAGAAGATTCTTTAAAGAGATTAGTAACATTTACCTTGAGCACAGGAAATGTTCTGAAAAATCATCACTTGATGCCTACAGTGCTGAAAACACAGCATGTTATGGTAGCATTAAGTATTATTAGTGTGCTTACCTGCAGCTCCTATATTCTAACAGATGGCACCCAGAGTTTATTTTTCTCTCTCTTTTAAAGTTTAAAAAAAAAAAAATTACCTTATTTTTAAGCTATTATAGCCCTTTCTGGTGCATAATATATGAAAATGACCATTTTGAAGAAAATAATAATGCTTGAGGAAACCTTTTTTTTTCCATTGGGTGGGTCAGACACGGTATGCACACAGCACATGGGAAGGGAATAATTCACAGCATACACTTAAGCGAACAAGACCTTTGAGGCAGATTTAGACTACATATGCATAAGAGAGAGATTCAAGAGCTAAAATACCTTGCCAAAGGCTGTGGGCTTTTCATGCTTTTTAGAAAGACAATTGTGTGACAGATACCCAGGCATTTAATAGATACAACATTTAAATGATTTGTGCCGTTACTTTTATGTGTAGCATGTCCGGATAAAGTGCTTTTAAAATATGATGGTTAATTTTCAGTTGTTCTATCATTTCTCTTTGACTGAGAAAAGAAGAGTTTTATGACACCTTTTTTGGCAAGTAGATTTAGCACCTTGGAATACTGAACTTCATTCATTAGCATAAACTTTTATTATAAGCCATAATCTCTTCTTTATTTCGAATGCTATGGATGAGGATATCTAGATACCATCTCCCACCAGCGATAAATAGAAACATCTTCCATTTGACTTCAGGATACAAAGCATGTATTTAGAACCTTAAATGCAATCATGCTCATAACTGAAAGACTACCATACACAAAGCAGCATGCAAAAGTCAAATTGTGTCATACCTATTAAAAAAATGAACCCTAAAACACCAAAACGCAAAACTCAATGAGAAAAGACCTATTTTTTAATATATTTTTAAAATAGTGCTACCTTAAAGTAACTATCCAGAAACCAGCAAAATTTTATTGTTACAAAATTCACGTTACAGAAGGACGAAGTCTCATTGAGTTCGCAGTTCTTATTTCTAGTCTCTTTTGTTCGCTCATGTGGTTAGAATACCTTAGTTTTCTTCTGTTTGCTATTTTATTTTTATCATTTATTCCATCTTCTTTATAAGAAGGAAATTTTTTACAACAGTGACTTCTACAAATCTGATTATAGTTACTGGAAGTATCTGTGCTGCAGTCACGCCACCAAGCCTGAACCACAGGTAAGGATTCTATCATGGCAGACCAACTCCTATTAAAAGGATGATCTACATGATTTACAGTTTTAAAGAATTTAAGAGCCCATAACCTCCCTGTGGGCATCAAATCACTTTCTTCCTCCTTTAAATTCCTGAAGATCTTTTCGAAGGAGAAAGTGCTTGGACGGAATAATTTCTCCTTATCCAACTCTGAGCTACAACCTGATCTCTTTACTCCCTTGTCAAGCCTAAGTGTCATTGCACAATTCATACATGTTTCAGGATTGCTGTATAGGTCTCTACTACTTATTCTTCCTGTACTCCCACAGCAAGAACACCTGATACAGCAGAGTTATGACAGAACCTGACAAATGCCGAAGAAGTCAAAGTGGAGGATGACACTTCATACTTTACTTATGCTGTGGTGAAAAAGACATATACAAGAGGACAAGTTAATGATAGAACATCAGCTTTCACTTTGAATTTTCTGGCTTTTGGGAGATTCCCTACCCTAACTGTGTTATGTAACACAACAATTTTTATATTTAATTTTAAAAGCAAGACAGTTGTATGTCAGATAGCTTATATATTTTTTCCCCAGCCATATTGTTCTAACATATTACCCGTCCCTCTAAACGTTGCTCTTATATCTTCAAACAATCCCAAACAGTGCCATCACCAACAGTACAAAGAACTGAATATTGAAAAGTGCTGTGCAGTAAAGTGCTCTGCAGTATCGTTTAATTTATTGCCTAGATATACCTCATAGGCCCAACAGGTGTCCAAAGCACTGGGAAATGCCAAGAACAAATATGACCACTGCTGTGGAAAGCTGGCCAAGTCTTAAATAGTTGGGTTGGCTCTTGGTCTGTGTACTTCCCCCTCCAGAAGGGCTGCAAGTAGGGACCAAGGACTCATGAGGCAGAAGATAGGCAGTACACACTGCAATAAGTACTATTCCCCAGCAATGGCTGGTGATCTATATTTAATCCCTAAAATATATATAAATAGGAGTTTGCAAAAGAAATCTATTCCCTTTTTTTTTCACATAGCATAAGCTTATTGAGTGTTCATGGCCTTCAGAAGTTGTTTGGGGTTTTTTCCTAAATGAACTAAAAGAAATAATTATGAAAGGAAAAGGATTACTTGTAGGATACGCTATTACACAAAGAGGAGGAACGGTTAAATAACCAGTGGGTTTTCCCCAAAAAGCCAGCTGCCAGGAAGAGGATTCCCATCTCTTAACAACAGAAACTACATCATATTTTGTCTTCAAATCTGTGCTATCAAAAGTTTAGTTACTAATGTTAAAATACAGAATATTCACTGTGGCTCTTTCCTCGAGTAAACTCTGTCCTTTGGAGGAAGGAAAACCATATTTTATTAGGATTTTTAGGATATTATGCTGAACTATTACAACCATTAAGTCTGCATGGAAAGATATTTTCTATAATATCTATATTAAATAAATACAAGAACTACTATACTTTTTATCTAGATATTCAAATTTACCCTTGTTTTTCCTTTTGAAAAACAAAACTGTTATGACATATAATTAAACTGATACATTCCCTTTTTTGTAGTATTTAGTAAACTTTATCCATATCAGTCTGGTGCAAGTTGGCTCTTATTAACACCAATCTTTAATAAATTCCCTTCGCTATACCACCATCATGGGTATTCTTCATGGGTATTCTATTTTTAGAAAATAAGATACAAACAAGAGAGATCGGTGTGTATTGTATTTCAAGAGAAAGCAGAGACATAATTTTAGTTTATACTATGTTGCTTCCTAACAACAATGAAGTAACATGAAAAATATTGCTTCCTTTTATTTTAACGTTCATTCAAATAGAGCAAAAAAGACCCATCTGAATAAACCTGTAAATATTATAAATCTTGCCTGGATAAGAAAGGTACAGTCTTATTGGTTAATATTTTTGTTTCTGCTTGTTGTTAGGTGTTTGGAAAATAGGAAACACTGCTTTGCTTTTAATGTTATAGAAACATTTCACAGTTTTGTAATATATAGTCAATCAGTATCTCCATGTACAAGGACCACAAATAACAGGATGAAGATGACAGGGACACAATACCAGTGCAGTTTCTCACACTACTCTATAACAAGTATCACTGTGTACTAGACCACAGCACTCATACTTCCTCAGATTTTCAGCATTATTTCCAAAACCCATCTCCCTCCCCCAAAGGTCACATATTCTTCCTTCACACCTCTGTAAAGCTCTCATTAAAAGTAATGAGAAATGAGTAATGTGCTTTTCCCAAAAAAATAACTTTGTTCTCTGATAAAAATAAAGATTACAGGACAATGTTTTCCATTTTCCAAAAAGGGAAGAATTTAGGAATTCTTCTTTCTTTCTAGGATTTTCTCTAAACTACATTCTATGTTGCTGTGCTGATAGCAAGCACAAGGAAATGTGCTTTCCTGTATTTCAGCGCTTAAGCCCCACTGATAAAAATTAGGTGCTTAGGAACCAATTAAGTAACTTTGTCCTATCTAGCAGTGTACTACAAGGGAGAGACAATAGTCACCTGTGGTCCCAATTTGGACTCATATTTCTCATTAATAGCTGTTTCTCATTAACAGTTGTCAGGAAGAGAAAAAAAATATTTTGGAAATTTAATCACACCATCGCTTTCAGGAAACCTGTGCTAACCCACTCTGAAGGTGAAATCGGAGCACTGAGCAACTTCAGGAACCACAAAAAGCAATATATTGTGGGGGCTGCCTTGCCTCTCAGAGGAAACTCATAAGTAATTACATATGAAAAAAATACAAATTACTTTGTGTTGTATGCAGAGTTTGAGCATGAAAGAAATCACAAAGGACTAGTAACTTGGAAGTAACATATATTTTCTGATTTCCTGATCTGCTGATTTGATGCTGTGCTTGATAGCTCTTATGTTGAATTTTCATCAGGGGCAGAGAAGGAGGAAAGTGCATGAATAGATTTATTAAAGGAACCCATGTGGCATTAATTTTCTTTTTTCAAGAAGTTAATTACCTCCTATACAGTAAAATAAATTCTTCAGATTTTGCATTCAGTAATTTTTGCCTCCCAATATCCATGGAGATAATGTCATATTTTAGGAGGGGGTAAGGGATTGAGAACACAACAATCCTACTTGCTTACCATGTCTTCATTACTTCAGCCTCCAGATGAGAAAGGATTCTGTTCTAGCATAGTACAAAAGATCATAAAATACATACTCACAGCAGAGCCAAAATTGCTTTGGTAATAAAATTTTATCTTCTTTTTCTCTTTGAGGGCTACTGCATAGGTAATCCATTATTAGTGGCTCACAGCCAGCAACTGGTTGCGAATTGAGCTGGTGAATAAATCAGCATACCTAAATAAAGACCCAGAACATTGGATATCTGAGTGTGCTAGAGAGGCCCCAAACAAGGACAATTTTCCTGTTTCTCTAATGCAAATGGTTTAATGATGGATGATCCCATTCCTTTAATGTCCATTTGGGTGCTTCATATAACTATTTGAACATTCACTTGAACTTAATTCCTTTGACCACTGATTTGGACCTGATGAAAATACTGCTTCCTCGTACAATCCAAGAATAGGAATGCATCTTCCAGGTAGTTGAAGTATGAGATTCCATTGCTAAAGGTGTTGCTTTCATAGCTGAACTGCTTCTTCACAACAGGGAGAAGCAGCTATGCGTATTCTTTCTTTCTTTTATAAATCTGGCACATTGTTGTTTGTTACCACTTGATTAATCTGCCTTCAATAGAAAAGTAAAGTTGCATGAGTACTTGAGATTTGACCTTCAGTATCTTCACAGGTTTCTCCAAATCTTTCACCTGACGACGATGCAGAAACATTTCTTAGTGCTTAATGATGGATGTATCTCTTTGGCACTACTTGGCAGAGGATTAGAGAGAAAGATATCTCCATATGTAGCTGAGGTCTTTCCATAAGTCTAACAAAAGTTAACAGCCTTAATCTGAAGAATAGATAAAAGCAGTACGACTCCAGAACTTCAGATTGCAGGTTTCGTTTTAGGAGATACCCTAAACAGAACCTACTCCTTCAATTCCAAAGAACGTGGTCTTCTCCAGACCTCTGTTTCCAACAATAGAGGTACTTTGGGAATGATTTGGAAAAATAATGATAGGCAGATACAGCATGGAAGTAAACATAAATATAAATTGGTCCATTGTTGCCAGTTTCTGTGACCAGTTACTAAACAAGACAGGAATGGTACAGACCTTTTACATTAACTGTAACACAACTTCCAAACAAATCTTCCCAGATACAAAATAGTTATGCTTCTTTCTTGGGACTTCTGTAATTTACTGATGGAAAAAGTGGAGCATGAGTGTAACACCTTCTCTATTTATTTTATTTTTAATTATTAAAGGGCAAAAATACAAGCCTTAAAAGAAAAAAAATCTTTGCTACCACTCCATTGGAAATCAGAAGAAAAAAAGAAAAAAAGCTTAAAACAAACCACAAAGCCCATATTCATGCATTTATCTTGGTAGCGCAATTTGTGCAGAAACCTCCTGAAACAAATTTTATACTACTGTAGTGCATCCATTGCACTTTCAGGTACATTTGATTGCAAAATGTAGTCAAGACCATGCCTCACCTAGATCGAATGATAATTTAACTGGCAATTAAGCAAACTCAAGAGCATGCCTGACATTGCTCAGAAAATAATTTTGTCTGGCAGCTATAGAAAAAGATATTTTTATGAGTAACACAGCACAGGTGGTCTTTTTTGTTTCTGGAGACCGGTGTTTTCTCTGTGCCTTTGAACTCTTCAGAAATTTTCTCCTTACCCCTTAAGCCAGCAAACAAATGTAGCTTCATCTTCTTTTAGAAAAGTCATTGCTTCTGCATTTGAATGTTTCAGGAGGAGCATCACTGGGGCCTGATGCTTTGCCTTGTGATAGCTACAAGAGAGCTTTAAGAAACTCCTGTGGATGTTAATGCTGCTCCTATGTGGGGAACAGCAGAATTTCATTTAGAGCTTTAGGCAGACAGTGTATTAAACTGTTGAAATGTTTGTGCCAGTGATTTTTCTTTCATTCAGTTTGACAGCATTTGACCATCTTCACTACAGAATGGTATAACACCACTAATTTTACAGCCAGAAACTGTTTTCAAGCTGTCTCAGAAGCTTTCAGATTTTTTTCTGAACAGAAGCATGTTGAAGTTTTTCCATCTTTTTTGACCAGTTATCTGCTAAAATATGAACATTTGCTTCTGCTTTATGTTTATCTCTGTGGTAAGCAGCTTTTGAGCTTGCCAATTTTTTTTTTTTCCACTGAGCCTTGTGTGGTATATGTTATATATATTGAGGAACTGGGTAGAATCATCATTTTTCATCAGTGTAGTCTTGATGTTTGCCTTTGACAAAAGCCTGAGAACTCTGCAAAGGCCTTTATATAGCACCCCTGAGAGTTTTTTTACGTATTTGCCATTTTTAACGTAAGTTTCATAATTGAAATATTGCAATATATATTATCCAACTTCTTCTTGGTGTCTGCCACTGTAAGTAACTCACTTCTCATGTGTATTGTATGTAGTTGGGAAAATGATCAGAAAAGAGAGGACAGAACAACAAGCACACACAAAAATAAATATGCTACACCATAAGGTTCCAGCCAGATTTGTAAAGCGTGGGAGAATGATGCCATGAGGGCATCAATTCTCTCAAGTCTTATCTGGAACAGCTACTATATTCCTACAAAGACTGAGGATGATTCTGCCTTTTGGGCAACACCCTTTGAACCTTCATGACCACAATCAGTGCTACTATCTCTTATTTTGTTATGATTACTGTCAGAGTAAACAAACAGAATACTCATGCAAGAATCTAAGATAATAATATAAAAGCAAGACCACTTCTGATAGTCTGGTGGGATATAGGACTTTGGGGATGTAGGGGGCGAAACAGCAAAACTTAGATTTTTGCCCATACTGGCAGCATTTTTAAGGTAACTGTTTATCGAAAATTCCTCATGATTTGTACAAACACATTGTCTATGTTTTCTACCAGGTCAATAGCTCTTTCTTTTCCTCCATCCCTGTAGGAATGTTAATTTCCCCGATATTACAGTATAAAAATGAGTATAGAATTTGTGTCATAAATTTTTTATTTTTTTTTTACATACAGAAGCTTCTTGTATGTCTATAATGTTGAAATAAAATTATATCTGCATTAAAAACTAGATTCTGGGGCCATGGCCAGAATCTTCTGGATCATTTTTCGCCAAACACAATCCGTTTTTTCTTTCCAATCTAGCTATCACAAATAGTTGCTTTTGTGAAAGTGACATAAAACTGAGTGGAAGTGTGTTGTTGACATTTTAGTCTACATAAACTAGCGGAGGATAGACCCAATATGGAGTTGACATATGATATTTACAGTATAGAAAGAACTTGTTACAACCTTTTCCTGTTCCATGAGGGACCTCTCCCCGAGGCAAGTCTACAGTTTTCTGCAGTCAAAAATGGCACACCTTGCTATGCACAGGCTCTTGCTTCAGGGGCATGGACTCTTCTGTCTGCTTTTGCTACCTCTATCTTGCAGTAATTTTTTAAAGGTTATTCATTGTTATTACATCCCAAATGCCCCTGATTTCTTCCCCCTTGCTCACAGTCCCCTGTGGAACTTTAAATGGTATTAGAGCCTCCCAGCAGCACTACTGTATTCCTGTGCCTCACTGGCTATCATACTTCAAGGTAGTTTTCCCTCAGGATCTTTTCAGAACTCCCTTGCCCTTCGTTATTCCCAAGCTATATCATGGATCACAAAGGTGGGCAAACACACCACCTAATACACACAGCTGCAACATTATCCTTACAATATCAAACGACCTCTCAGATACAAGATAATTCTCATCTGGACTTTTGCCATTATCAGGGTATTTTCATTAATTTATCACTTTTACTTCTGCCTCTGGTTTCTCTTCATAAATATTTTCTTTCCTTGCTAAAATTATCTTTTAAATTTATGCTGAATAGTAAGTAAGACAACATGTTTTTCGTAAATAATTTAACAATATAAAATATTTGATAAAACTCATGGGCAAAATAGTTATTTACATAACTAAACTTTCTAACAGATATGAGGTTGACAATAATACTTGCTTTATCATCATAAAACTTCATAGTTTTTGACATTGACCAGGACTCCATTGTGCCAAGCGCTACGCACTAGATGCTGTGTAAGCAAAGAACAAAAACGTAGCTCCTGCCCTAGACAGCTTACCATCTGCAAGACAACAGAGGAATATGGGCAGATGGAGACATATAGAAGGTGACAAGACGACTGTGATCTTTGTTACAGGCAGCAGTCGGAGCAGAACAACACTGTCGTCAAGTTCTAAACAGGCATCACAAAAAAGAAAGGTTTTAGGAATCTACAACTTTCCTAAGCCACTGGAATAAATCAGCAATTTGCCATTTATTTCTACATTTTAATCCTAACTCTCCTTCTCCTCTCTCCAAAATTCCAGATTTTCTCTGAATACAAACCTGTAGTAAAACACACACAGAACAGTCACTACCTTCCCTCGGAGAAGCTCCAATTGCTGGTAAATTCCAATAATCTCATTTCAACACACATTTAAAGCTTTAGGAATATGCTAGAGAATGATAAAATGTATACAGGAGCATGCACTTGTATGAACGTGAGATTTATACCTATATTACTGTTGTTAACAAAGGCATAGATTGTAATTCAGACCCAAACCACTGGCAGAAGAAAAAATATATGGTGAAATGACCAACTGATGGTGATTTAATCGACTGTAGTATATGCCAACACACCAAGCTAAATTTCACCCCATCCTGCACAGAACTCCTGCTGGAGACACTGAACATACCACTAACAGGGATGCTGCATATAGGTAAATGGAGTTTCTACTTCTGTATGGCATTATAAAGCCAAATAAAGTTTGTATGGAAACTGGTGGGTTTATCTTCTTTTTGTAATTGCTCTAACACCAAAGCCCAATATCTGGGTGACCTTAGACAGCCCATCTGGCAGCTGCAGGAGCCATACTCTAGCAAATACCTTGTAGGAGCCATGGCAGAGGTGTCCTCAGAGACTCCTCAGTCACATCTCCAGCAGCCTGTTAGCTGCATCTGCGTGAGCTCCTGACAAACTTGCCTCGCAGGCTGCCCAGGGGTAAAGCCTGCTGATGAGCCATATGAGCTACCTCATGTCACCGGACAGTTTTGTTTTGGCTTCTGCCTGGCTATGAGCACTTTGCCTCTGCTTGTCTTTGTATTACCTCCTCTAATAGATACACAAGTTATATTCAAAGGTTTTTAACAAGGAAAGAGTGTTTATAGCTCAAATAAATCACTATGGTTAGCAGGGAGATAAATATACCCCCATCTCTTCAAATTATCTACATTCCAGTAAATTTGATAACTTGCTTTTCTAAGTGAAAGGCAAAACATACATCCTGTAAAAATTTATACTGCCTGATATAGCAGATTCTCAACAGTCAAAGCCCAACTCTTCTTTAAGTGGGTGTAATTTTAAGACGAAAACAAAGCAGCATAAGCATTTAAATTAGCACTGACATTCAGCTCTAAGTAGTATAAAAAAAATAATAATTACAGGTCCAAGCCAGGTGCGTACACTTCGCAGATGCAAACGTGAACTGTGGCTGTAGGGAGGAGTCTATGTGTAGGCATCTTCATTCTTAGTCACATTCTATTTACTGAATTCCACCATTAACATATTTACAAAGAAATTGAAAACCATAAACCCAATTTCTATACATTTGTTTCTCCTGTCAGTCTAGGCTCCTCATCTTGTCTCAGACTGAAGCGATATCCGCACAAATGCTCCTGCTGACAAATAACACTAAGACTGAAGAATAAAACTAAACTGTAAGTAGATAAATGCTTTAGCTTTACTATTTGGCACAGCCTTCCCCAACTTTGTGTGTGTTGGTCGTGTATAAAACTTCTTTATGAAGTCATATGTTAGAGATGACTTTGACAGGCAAAGACAATGCAAAGACTTTCTATAGGTTTGCAAACATATACATTGCAAAGTAATGTACCATGGTATCCAATCTCAACTGTGGCCTCAGGTACTACAGCAATACACATTTTACCTCATTAATTTATAAGACAGAATTCCTGTGTTATCTTTTTCCTTATCAAAATGTGCAGCTCCTATAGCCTCATTCACTTTATTCATCCTCATCACTATCCTCATTTATTTTACAGTGGTAATATCTCAGACTTGTACAAATACCTTGCTGTTGTCATAAGCTGCAGCGGTGTGTATGTTGCCTTCCAGTGTCTTTGCATAGCTCACGCTTAACATAAAAGGAAAACGCTTCCATCCATGTGTCAGCAATATGATAAATGGCAATGATGGAAGACAGTGAGGAGGCCTGTGTGTTTAGAGGAATTTGCGTAAAACTTCCCCCCACCCCTCTGATACATCAAAGGGTGCTGGGTTCTCTGAAGTGATCACAAAAGACAAACCACATGGTACTGCAAGCTCTGGCAAGCAGAGGTTCGCAGCCTATTCACACAGTAGGAAATATGCAGCCAGAAACACAACATGTCCGAGAGGCTGGAAGAGAGAAGGAAGGAAGACAGTGTTAGGACAAGAAAGAACGGAGAGTGGCAAGAGAAACTGAAGATGCAGAAATTAAACAGACACAACAGGTTTAGCCAGTATGACACATACAGTCAGACAAAAGGTACAACCTCTTTCTGAGCTGCTGAAATGAAATGGAAACTAAGTGAGCAAGAAAAAAATAATTTAAAAACATCAATAGAGAAGAACAGAAGAGAAAAGAAAGCAAATCTGACTGAGATGTGAAGTCATTCTAGAAACAAAACAAAACCCACCCAACAGCATAAATGCAAAATAGGGACAAATGGTGAATAAAAATGATAAAGAGAAGGCCTGAGTTTACTGCTGGCATAGTTAATGTGCTGTACCAGGTTGAAGGAAGATAACAGCTGCCACCTTCTCTATGGAAAAAAATATCCACCTAGTAAAACATTCCATCACCCTGCAAGTATGCATTAGCCTACAGCCACTATCACTGGAGACATGTTGTGTAATTAAATATTCCAGTAGACATGGAAATATTTGAGCAAATGAGGATATATTTTCGAAGAAGACAATC
Organism: Strigops habroptila; assembly: GCF_004027225.2. Classification (NCBI taxonomy): domain Eukaryota; kingdom Metazoa; phylum Chordata; class Aves; order Psittaciformes; family Psittacidae; genus Strigops; species Strigops habroptila. Next base: position 55,405,048 of record NC_044284.2, read on the forward strand.
AGTGACCAATGTTATATTGTAATAGCAGCAATAGGCAAGAAAAGAATAAGAAATAAGCATTCTTCATAGAGAAAAGTCTTTAAAGTTTTGTAGATACAAGGAAAAGAGACATGTTACACCTGCAGCAAGCTACATTAAAAAAAAGGAATTGTACTGGTAGGAGCTAAATAAGTATTTGCTAAATAACACAAAATATTCATTTAGACTTTTGAATTTAACAGTTCTTTTTAAATGTATCTAATGGTTCCATAGCTGAAGTTACTAATGGAGGGGCAAAAAAACAAACCACCCCATTCTTTGGCAAGCAGCCTACATGTAGAAAGATGAATATTCTGAATTAAGGTATCTTGTCCACCAATCTCAGGGATTAAATTACTCCATTTACCTCCAAGAATTGAACAAATTTGGGTGGACAATTTGAAGACTATTTAACTTCATCCCTAATCTATATACTAATAACGAATGTAGTGATTCTAAAGAAGCTGTTAACTGAACAAACAGCAGAAAGACAATCAGCTGTCTACCATATGTTTCTTGTTTATTTAAACAAAAATATCCATTTTTGAGCTCAATCCAAAGTCCATCCAAGTCAATAGAAAGATTCTTACTAATTTGAACAAGCTCTGGAATAAAGTTTATGTGGTTTTACACATAAAACCTGTATTGTATATTAGCCCTACAACCGTCTCAGATCTCCCTAATTGAAAAACTAAAGACAGTGTTTAAAGTTGTATTTAGTGTGTTTTCACCTGTTAAAACCCTCAGGCTGCAGGAATTCAGCACAGCAGCTGATTAGATGCCAGATAAGTGCTCATTTGTACACCCAGTTAAATTATATTACATTTGAACGTAAAGTACTTGTTGCTTTGGGTACAGGAAGGTAAACCTTCTCTCATTTCAAGATGACTTCCTATTTGCATTCATTTCAGATGGAAGACTTTAAGAAACAGGAAATTAGTTTCTCAAGGGCTAAATAGAGTCCCTAGAATTTGAGATAAAACCTGGTTTGAGCAAATAAAGATATTATTTAAGTATATTGAATATTTGTATTTAAATTTATTGAAATATCTTAATTATTCAAATTTAAACATGGTATTTTAATATTTAGATTTTGTGTTTAAATACATGTTAAAGATATTGGGAAGGATTACTTTTAAATACAATGTAGAACAGCCCTCAGGAAGTTACACATTAGCCTTAGTTCTGGAACAATATCTTTGCCTCTGTTCCTCCTCACAAAAAGATGAAGTTTAGGATCATTCCAACTATATGTAGTTCAGATGACGTTTCCTATTTTGCTCTCAAGTGACTAAAGACATGCATAGACACTTTGCAGACAAGCTGTCTGTCATGCAAATATTAAGCACTTCCCACTGTCACCAGATCCCGCAAACCTATAAAAGGTGACATTTACCCTGTGGAAGCATATTTTTCCTTTTACAAAATGTTGTTCCTTGGCAACACTGACTGAGAGTTCCTTCTCTTTCATTAAATATTGACATCTTGCACCTTTTGTTTTATTCAAAGCAGATATACAGAAAACAAAAATAAGAAAGAGGAAACATCTCTTTGATACTTGTATCTGACCTCCAAAGAGTCATTACACAGCTACCAGGCCCAGAATACTTTAAGAAACCAGATGCTTTTCCCTACATGAAAGTCACAACTGGGACACGATAGCTTTGAAAGTCAGTCCACAGAGATCTGCTGTAGTAGCCAAAATACAGCAGACTCCTCTGGCAATACCTAGAGGAGGAATTCTGATCCAGTCAACCGTGTTTGATAGATGCAGTGACAGACAGAAATAAAGTGTCTTATATAATTTACTGGCCTGCAATTTAGACATCGCAGCATCCTTAATCAAATTCTTGCAAATAAGCATACAGGAATCCAATATGGTTTGAATTGCAGGCTCCAAAAATATTGCAAACAGAGTTTGAAATGTTAAACACATTAAGTGACTGGAAAGATTCAAACATACATTTGTGAGAATTATTGTACTCAAAGCCCAGCTCTTCAGACCATCTCTCCCTAAAAGGGCCTACGCTAGAGAGCAGAAATGGAAGGTTTCTACCAACAGGTGGGTGGATGCAAATTAATTTTCAAGTGCCTTCCAGCCTTAGTCTATGTAACCCAATGCAATCTATTCTCTCATCATTTATTAAATTTAACTATTCTGACATTAAGGCAACACTGAAGATAACCATTTTCAACTGTTTTCAAAAGAAGCAAATTTTCCCTTTTAAGTCAGTCCACCTCATTCAGTCTGAAATGGCTCTACAATAAGTAGCTGACAGTGCAGTATCAGTACAGCAAAAGACATAAAAGAAATAATATTGCCTTAGCCTACATGAGGAAATCCCCTCAACAATGCCAGAGAAAATGGGTTTTGAACACAGAAGTTACACATCACTGTGTAACTAGTGCAGCCTTTTTCTCCTCACTTATAGCACAGCCCTTTGGCTACTGCACTCATACTTGAATTCCATGCACACATTCACACACCTACCTTCCTTCTCTTCCCCTCCCAAATAGCTGACAGCATGAAGTTTTACGTAAAGTATGATCCAGATCTGGGTGGCTCTCATCCTCTAGTTACCTCTTCATTTTTGTTTTGATGGGGACAGAGACAGGAGCATAAATAACTCATATAATTTGTTTCAGTGCCAAACTGATTTTACTATAAGTCAATGATAAGATTTCCTTGAGCTTCAAAGGAAGTGGCAGTAGATCCTCTTTGTGTCAAGATACATTCCAATGCTAACTTAAATTTAGCCTTTTTTTTTTCCCCACAAGTTTATTTTTCAGTCCCAGAACATAGGGATACAATGAATACTGTGTTATTACATAACTGTTTTCTTCTGTCAAGATACTTCTATAGAACTAAATGGCTACATTAGAAATATTACCTTTAATCAAAAAAAAATTGTAAAATAATAACACGGATGGAATTTCTTAGTATGAAGATGTTAGCTTAAATGTTTTGATTGCATTATGTTGAACTCATAAAATGAAATTTCCATGCTATAAAAGCATTTTTAGTAGATTACAAAATGCTTAAGTGGTGGATATGACTAATTCATTAAAAATCAATGGGAAACTCATATGATTACACTTTCTCCATTTTTGTTTCCATTTCATTTATCATTTCCTCTCAAAATACATGTTTGTATTTATTATGAAATTGTTGGGGGGGGTTATAAGCAACATTATTCATGTTTCATGCAGTTGACCAAGTTCATAAACTGAAAATGACTTGTAATCTACCCTATTGGGCTTCTCCGTTAAAGTTCTGACCTAGCTGGCCCTAGCTAATAGAACAAACTGTTATGCAAGGCACGTTTTACTTAAGATGAAATAAAGAATCTGTATTTTACTTTTAATGCTGCAGTCACATGTCAAAGTAAATTATTTAAACAAGTAATTCTGCAAGCAAATGTATCCATTAAGTGCCAGATTGTGTAAAAGAGCAAGAGGATAGCCCCTGCTCCAAGGCCAGCCAGAACTACCACTCCTGCACTCCTCTACGTGAAGGCAGATTAATTCACCACACACTAGCAAAAGTATGAAGAGTTTATGAATGCATAAAGCAGCACATGGAGAGAAAAAAAAAAGGGGAAAAAAAGGCAACCTCTGTAAACTGAATTCTGAAGTCCCTTATTTAATTTAAACTCAATCAAATTTCCCTTTCAATAATATTTAAATCTTGTTCACCATAGATCTCATCAAAGTACCTTACAAAATAGTGTAAGCCTTGTTGTCTCATTGAAGTTGAAAGGAGATTGTCCTGAGGAAGGAAAGAATAAGGATTTCAGGATTTATCCCAATAAAAGGAATTAAAAAACCCTGCTAAAGTTGAACATATCTATTCCATCACAGAGAAAAGAAAAGCTAAAACTGTAATATGGGGGGGGATTTCCACTAAGTTACTAGTTTTCTTTATCAAATTAGTAAAAATAGCAACACCACATCTTGTAAGACTGAAGTATCAGTAGAAGCATCTACTTCTACCTACCAGAACTTCAGTTATGGTTGCATGTTTGGTGATTTTTTTCAAATATCTTGGATAATTTTCAAGTTTAAGTTTTATTTATCATTTACAGAAGTGATTGAGACTAAGAGCAGCAATTTACAAGACAGCCACAGAACAGTCATCATCTGCCCATGTGGGAAAAAGCTATTTGGAGAGTACTGAGTACAATTACAACATTTTTTTTCTAATTTGGTTTAGCAGCTACAAACATAAAGCACTCCTAGATGCAAGCATCATCTAGGAGCAAGCCCCTGTTGTAATGGTTGGGATACTGGAAGACACCTAGAAAAGCTGGGTGCACAATTTCCTCTGAAATTCAAAGGCAATTGAAGTTCAGGACCACCAGGAGATTTTGGTGCTGTGATATATCTCATCATGTACCTGAGGTACATGAACCTCAGGTGAAAGGTACAGTTCCCTAAAAAAGTCATGGGAAAGGCTATGCGCTTTAGCAATTCCCAGTGAGGGGTCAATACATGGAGATGCTAGTGAAACCAGGGAAGCTTAGAAATGAAAGTAGACTTTAAACACAGGCAGTATTGAAAGGACATGCTTTTTCCTAGAATCATTTACTCCTAAACTAGAGCTCAGAGATGATGTATGCCTCCATTTTAAACTCAATGAAAGAACCGTTGAATGAGCACTCATTCTCAGAATATGGGTTGGACTTTGGGTAGCTGGGAATGAACATCTTTGCACATGACTTCAGCAGCTTTGGGCATGTGCTGAACTGAAGGCACAGAAAAAACCTCAGTGGCGAAATCTCAGGTACTTACCAGACTTCAAACACCTAATAGTTTGAGGCATTCCAAAGTTTTGGTCCATAAATCCAGAACCAAATTTAGACACCATTTGTTTGCCAATTCCTGGAAGCATTTTTTGAGAATCACATACTTTTTATCCATAATAGGAAGCAACCATACATTTGCACTTGAGAGCATGTAATATTTTGCACATTTACAATATAAATATTTCTCTCAAAGCTGTAATTTTCTTCAGGTGATCAGAAGAGCTCCAGCACATTCATCTAACAATGCAGGAAGATATATACGTATCTCAAGATTAATGATAGGGTGCTTAAAGTAGCTTGCAGTAATATTCTGAGAAGAATAAGAGGTTGTCATTAAAAAAAAAAAGACAGAGGAAATTTTGGGATTGCAAACTAAAATTATTCTGCATAGGTAATTCTGTTTGGCACTTTTGTAATATGATTTAACTCCGCTAATGTCAATGAACAGAAAGGCCTATTATCAGATACTATTTTGTTTATCGTCACTTAAACGAGTCTTGAGCGGTGGAGTTATTAGTCCGGTCATAAAAACATGTATTTAAATTAATACAGTAATGGCTGCATTTTTTTGCCTGTCTTCACAACATACTCTTTAATGCTGGTAAAGGAAACTGTAAAGTAAATTTTGCAATGTCTGCAATGACAAGGTCACGAGTTCCAATTCAACATGGTTGTAAAGAAATAGATGTCATTAGAGCTTGAGAAATTTATTTAACATTCCCTAGCCTGCAGTCTAAACCCCTTGTTACAGGAAAAAATGCCAGTGGTAACATACTCTAAAAGCCTCATCTCCTGCAATTTAAAGGAATACAACATTTGTGTATCACTCACAGTATGAGGTATTTATTTATAATGTTGCAAACTGTCAGCTCCTGTTTTATTTCTATTATATATCGGATGTCAGGAACTGTCAAGACTAAGAGCTTTACCAAGGGACAGGCCATGTAAAGGCAGCAGATTAGGTAGACGCTGCATTGAACACACACTGCTTGCCATTGAGGGAGCTCTTAAAGTGCAACCGTGAAGTGGTGGGTCATTACAGCACCTAAGGTGGCAGCTAAGCACAACCACCTTCGCATAGGATTCAATGGGGTTTGCTTAGACTAGAAAAATGAGGAATTAAAAGCTGTATATATGAATATACCAAGTAAATTGGGAATCAAGGAAGGCAAAAAAGAGTTTATTCTAAAAAGCTCAGAGCAAGAACAGGTGAAAAACAGCCATGAATAAATCTAGGCTGAGAATTATATGACTATTTCTAACCATCTGAGAAGTGAAGTTGTGGAAACCTGTCTTACTATGAGTGCTGGGTTAATAACCTAACCCATAATAATCTATGAGTCTCAGTCTCTGAAAAAAAAAAAAAACCAAAAAAAAAACCCAAAAACAAAACCAAAAACACTGCGTGTGTGTCTCCATGGTACAGTGTCAAAGATACAAGCTCACTGAGAACAAACAAGGACAGGAGAAGCAGATTAGGAGCATTAGCACAGCTCTCCTCCCACTGTTTGCTTTCTCGTCTTCACTGTGCTTCCTCTTTCCCCCATGGCATTACGGAGAACTTTTGTATCTGACTGATTTTTGGAGTTTGCTGTTCCCTCCTTCTTCACACTTTCTTTACCTCTTTCTTCCCTCTCATCATGCACTTTAAGTCCTGCCCTCGATTTTGTCCAGTCCACCTCTTTCCCCACAAAGACTATTATCTTTGAATACTGCATTCCTTTTCATAATTTAACAGTCCTTTCCTCTCCCACACATCCTGGCACCCACAATTTTTATTCCCATCTGCTGCTTTATGCCTAGGATTGAAATATTTACCAGAAACATAGTAACTAGTGAACTAAATGAAGAAATGGAGCCCATTTTCCAGAGACAATATGTAGATAGCAAACCAAATCATCTTGTTCATCCTCAGATATACTGATACCTTTAATCCATACTGATAAGCTAAAGCAGCATTTGGCAGGGATGAAGGAAAGTATCTAAAATAAAGCCAAGACAGAGCAGCTTTAAGACGACTATTTCTTTATGAACTAGAGATACACATTTGTTGCAAGAAAAACTCCTGCAAATTTTATCACTGCATATGGAAATTCCTATCAGTGTGCTGTTATCAAACTCAAATCCATGTTATCTTGCATTCAACCAATGTTGTATAATAAACTTGAGTCCTTACTCGTTAGGCTTTGTAGGAAAGAAAGAACACTTCACCTTTCCTTCCTGTCTTCTCACATCACAGTGCTTCTGGCCTCCTGAGAGGAGATTACAGATGACAGCAAAAGAATTAGCAAAAGACTAATAGTCTGTCTTCAAGAGCTATTCTACACTGAGTTGTTCCACCAATATTTCGTGCTTCTCACTGCTTTTATAAGTGGCACTGAGCGGAAGCTGACCTGGTCTTGGCAGTTTTCCTCCTGTTCAGCCCGTGTTTTTCCAAGGGCCTTCCTGCACTACACTGTACCCAGGCCTAAACCTGTACGTAAAGTTACTGACTTGATGATACAAGATATCTTACCAAGCTATTCCACTGTGCCCCAATCCACCTACTATGACAAGTAGATGTGCTCCACACAGCCAACAAGCCAAAGAAAAATGGAAGTGGCACAGGGAGACAGTACAGGAAGATTCATCCCCCTGCATATCACTCATTAGCAGACCTGAACTGCAGGCCACAGTTTGAACCTGTAGGCTTGCCCAGAAACAGGTTTCCTAAACAGGTTAGCCCATTTGGTGGACAGCTGCAGCAACCACCAGTTTTTTACCTTTTCCTAAGGAATACTTATCCCACTGTGTCCCTTTTCCCCAGACCTGTTTGTTCTGGCATCCTTTGGAGGATGGGGAATCCATTGATATAGCTCTATAAAAATTAGGAACAATTACAACAATTATATGCATATTTCAAAATAGAAACTTTAAAGTTTTAGATTTCAAGACGTCTCTTGGATACAGATTTGTACTATTTGTTCATTAAATGATGATGATAAACTTGTCATTAGTTTAACACAAGAACTGCTGTAGGTACATTTAATCCTGCACTTAGTTTTCTTCGCTTTGTACCAAATGGAGTAGATAAGCCACCTTGCTTCTTTACAGCTAATCACTTCCAGAACACCTGTATCCCCTTTGCCAACTGTGCATCCTTTATTAGTGTTGGTGAATACCATTTAAACAGAAATCTCACAAGTCTCAGATACGAAAGAACTATCAACATGTCAACTCACATATTAGTAAAAGACTATCACACATCAGATCTTTTCAATGTTTGTGATTCTATTGGGATAATATGGATTGAAATAGTATATCACAAACAGAGAAAGGGAGGTCTCCAGTGACAACAGTACATCAATGATGTCAAAACACTGTCAAATAAAGCTATTATTCTTCCAGCTGATACTTTCACTTGCATAGTTTTCCATTCTTATGTTGTAATTTTTCCCTGTATTTTCATTGTTCAAAATTCAAGCAATTATTAATTTTATGCATGCACATCAGTGCAGGCATTAAACAGAAGAACATTCTCAGTATTCAGGAGTTATGCTTTTCATTTCAGTGGTGCCTTTCGTCTTATGAAAGCCTTTCATGCCATACAGAGTACCATAAATGTAACCTCATTGCTTTTAAAGACTATGATACACACACATGAAAATTGCAGAAAAGCAACCAAGGAATGTACTCTGCAATTATAGACAATCTGTTTCAACACAGTTTATTTCAGAGTTTACTATAACAAGGAGCAGAGATGTTTTTATCAGGGATAACTTCTGTAACATTATGCCATGAAGTCCTCCCTTCTGCACAAAAGACAAGACACAAATCTACTTTATGTCCCTGGAAACATTAGCAAAGTCACTCAAAAAAGAAATGCTTTTTAAATGCTCTCATCAGTTTGGACAGACTTTGAGGTTATAGTGTACCTTAGAGGTAGGTCATTGCATGTCACTGTACATATAAGTTTAAGAAACATCTTTCTCTTGTAAAAACAGTAGGTAAGTGGGAATCAAGAGACTTCCCAATTTACCATTCATTACCTTTATAACTTTGAGTAAACAAAGAACCCTTTGCTTTAAATGCACCATATGTGCAAAGGAAGTAAGTGACCCACCTTTGTAAAGTACTCTGAAATACTGGATGAAAAGCAATTCCTTACTACAAAATACTGTTAATCCAGAAAAAAATTGGGAAACAATATACTTCAGAGCTGAGCTCACCACTCAGTGAGGAACTGATTATGAATACTACTACCAAGTACTATGTATAGTATTACATCCTTCCTCCTGCCCCCGAGTTATTCTTCTACCCTGTTTTGTGAAAATGCCCATCTTTTCTGTCTTACTGGATGAAAGAAAACCAAAAATATCAAAATGCCTTGCTTTTGTTGTTAATAGAAAGAAGTAAATCAGTCTCTAGTTAGTGTCCTGTCCTGGTACTAGTATATTAAAGCATAACAGTAGACCAATTAAACACAGATGGGTATCTCCTTAAGCTCCAGTGACAGCTGACATCCCCAAAGACCCAAATCCCTTGAAACACATGGATTTTTCAGGCTGAAAGACTGGATATTATAAATAGCTGTAAAGAGACAATTCAATAATTAGATTACAATTTCATCCAGTCTAAAAATTTTCACAAAGTAGAGATTTTTAGTGACATTTTAGAGTGTAGAAATGTGACTGCAGACCAATTATTATATTCCTGTTTTGAGTACGAAAAAGTCACACAATTGTCCTTTGTTTATAACACGTAGAGTCATAGAATCAACTAGGCTGGAAAAGACCTTTAAGATCATAAAGCCCAACCATTACCCCAGGACATGCCAAGTCCACCACATGTAACATAATACAAAATATAATACAGGTTTTCTGACAAAACAGTTTGTTGCCCTGTAATGGCAAAATGAAAAGACTGATTCATTTTCCTTCAATATCTGTACTTCTTTTTGAAGATAGCATTTGCTGCCTTTCTTTTTTTCTTTCTTTTTTTTTTCTTTATTTAATGGAGAAAATAATACCTTTGGCACATTCTGTCAATGATACTGTCGTTTTGCAACCTGCCCACACAAAACCTGTCTCCATAGCCCTTCTTTCAACTATTTAATGTCACTTCTTCAAAAGAACCACCTAAACTTGAAGCTCTACCAATGCCCTGAGAACACCAAGCCTGACTCTTGGGCTAAAGCCTGAGATTACAGATAAATGTGATACTTCTGGGGAGGTGGTGTTGCCTTCAGGGCTGCCTCTGGCAGCCAAAAGATAGTGAATCATAAGGTTAGGATTCCCCCTGAATCCTAAGAGAGGACAGTTTGCTTTCTAGGATCTAGTAAGCGGCAGTATCACACTCAGAACCACATTTTGCAACTGCAAATCAGGAAAGTCATAAATTATTGACATGGTTCTTAATATAATAGATTCCTAATAATAGCTGGCACTGGACATACATGTGATGCTTGTGCTCAAAGTATTTTTAAATATTTCTGAAGAGATTGTGGAGATTTGAGATGATGCTGTCAAAATAGAAGTAATCGCAGTACATTTAAATGGGAGATGGGTGCTGCAGCTTTTGCCATGGGGGGGTGGGATGGTAAAGTGTCTTTGACAGGATTTACCACATGAATTCTGAATTTTACATGACTAAACTCAATTATTTTAAATTATTCCATAATTTAAACTAGGGAAGAAGGCACAAAGAGCACATTTCTAGGGCTGTTGTTGTGATGGTCTCAGAATGGAAGACAAGCCCTGAAGAAAGAGAAGGCATATATTAAGCCATGTGGTGTACCTGGGTGGGACATACAAGTTTTTTTAGCTCTAAATTGAAATGCAAAAAAGTATCTTATCTTGAAAGAAACCTTCTCAAGTTTGTACTCGTCAGACAAAAATTTAACATGGAGATTTTTTTCTAAATGTTACTTTTATGACTATTTAGTTTGCATTTGAATAAAATTAATAGGAAATGCATACTAATATATATTTGGTTCAGTCATTGAAAGCTTACTTCATTTCTGAAGCATTATATGTATCTCACAGAGTGCAACACATTTATATTTAATGAAAATTATTTTCCCCAAGTCAAGTATTTTTTCACGTGTGATCACCCTCAATAAAAGTTTCCTGCTGTTATTCTCCCCTTCTTAATCTAAAACCTGTTCAACTTGCTTAGGTAGTCATTTGGCTTCTATACATGATGGTCATGGTCTCTCATCACAGTTGCAATAGTTTTTCCACTAATAATGTTAACTCCTTTTGTGAGAAAAACAGCTCCTCTTGATGATGATGATGGCTAAATTATGTGTATATCATAAAACATGGTTCAGATACAAAATGATGCTGAGTGGACATTTTATGCCTCTGTCCCATCAGAGCTTGGAAACGAGACAAAAAACACAGAGAGAACATCTAGGGAAAGACTGTTGTAAACTACAGCCATTCAACCAAATCAATGTGAAACACTTATGCTTCCCTAGGATTACTAGAAAGCAGGACAAGGCAGAAATCTGCTAATACTGGGTTTGGTGTTCATATTTTATCAGTTTAATGAGCAGTAGAATGTGGCTTACAACCCACAGAAAAAGGCTACAATGAATAAAATGTACTTTAGAGCTACGCCTGAGGTTTTCAGTATGTTCCACACATTTTCACAGGCTGCAGAGCACTGCAGTCTAGAAGGCTGAGTTCTGGTCAATCAGAAACTAATTATTTCTTAGTAGACAAGTATATTTCTGTAGGGTGAATCTCCACTCAGTACTTGTCTCCAAAGCATTTAGAATCTTATTATAATCCATGTGACCCGTTTCTATTCTAAGTGAAGTAATTCACCAAACTGACACTGATAATTTCAAGTAAAGTTTTACAGTCAATCACATGAAGCACTGTGTGTGGATTTTTTTTTCATCTCAGTATATCGTAAAAGTAGAATTTAATCTTGAATCAATGCAATTTATGAAAGACACTGTATATATCCCTAAGACACAGGCAAGGCTAGCAGCAACTGTTAAGTTGTCACAATTGATTTCTAAGATACTAAAATCAGGCACTCTGAGAAGGCTGATACTTGTATGTTAAAATTCTTAAGTTATTTGGTTTATAAGTACAGGGACAAGATAAAGTAAATCTGTTATGATAGAAACTCATACAGTAACTTGCACCAGAAGCAAAAGGATCAACTTGTGATTTCAGGCTATTCTGCAGTGAATATCTGTGTCAGTTTTAAAAATAAAATCTTTCAGAAAGAATCAGAAGACTGGTTGATTTATCATATGATGTAGCACCTTTCCTGTGAGAGCACTTAAGAGAGATCCAACACCTGCATGCTTCCCAGGCTCAATGTGTGAGACGACCTTTCGAAACCCTTTTCACCATAGTATGCCTCAGATTCCCATCTGTAAAGCGTTAAAAATATTTCTCATAACATACATAAGCACCTTCAAGATTTACTCATGAGAACTGTTCATAATAGAACTCGTCAGTATATACAGCTTTAGCCAACAAACAAGATTCTTAAAAATGTGTAATTAAATGAGAAATAAACATCCCATTCTGCTCAGCACTTGTTCAGCCACACCATGAATAACATGGCTAGTTTTGGTCCCCCCACCCTCCAGCTCATGAGAGACACTGAAAACCCGCCAAAGGTCCAGTGGATGGATACCCGGACAATTTGAGGAGTCAGAGAACTTAATATATGAAGAAACATTGAGGGACTTGTATTTGTTCAGCTTAGAAGGCTGAGCACAGCAAGTACGAACACTGCCACACCAAAACTGCAGATAACATTGACAAAAGCTGTGCCTTGACAGATCTTAATTCTACTGAAAGGTATGTCCCTAAAAACCTATACTTTGTCTTGCTCTGGAGCATTATAAATGTAAGAAATGCAAGACCCTTATGGCATTTAAATAGCCAATTCTATTGATGCAGTACAGACAAAGATCAAATCCTTGACTGCCCATTTTAGACTTTGTGAGAAATGCTTGCCAATACAACTTGTCAATGTATTTCTAAAGCACAGGAGATGAATCATGGATATTGTTATTCTGCAAGAAAATGCACTATTTCCCTGGACAAATCACCCCTTTGCATTAAGAAGCTGATGTGACACTTCCTTGCTTGTTCATGCAAAACACTGCTATACTGTTGGCTGTCATTAAATGGATGCCTTAATCAGAAACTGGCCAGGAGCTTTCTCCACCGCTCTGAGACACAGCAAAGATTGGATCTCTTATCACAGTAAACCGTTCTGAGAAAATCCCTTGAGTTGGGATGTTGGGATGGATATCCTGCTACTGGCTAAGGTTATCTTGTACTGTTCAGTGGGAAGGGAACTGGGAAAAAACAGAAGTGAACTTCAAAGCTGGCAGGCAAAACATAATTCTAGCATCTGGACAGCTCTTGACAAAACCTGCAAATTCTCTCCTAAACAGGCAGAGGTAAACACCGTGACGTTCTTCCATCAATCTGGAGCTTTGCCACACACACAATAAGGATAGACATTGTTATTGATGAGGTTGTTTCTTCTTGATAGCTTTGATAGGAACATCTGAAGAGTGATACAGCATGACTGTTGTATGTGAAAAATTTAATCTGTTCCTGAATTTAAAGTGTAGCACCCTTTAAAAGAATAAGCACTAACAATTGCTTACCAGATTTACCCTTCTTAACAAGTAAAATAAAACTGGAAAATTTTCCCTTTGCATAGGTACTGAGAAAAAACTTACACACGCAGTTTAATGCCTACAAAAATGCAGATGGATAAGGGGTATTTCTGCATTTATTCCTACACTGACATTTACACAAAAATTCACATTTACCTGCTACCCAAGACTTAGGCATAGTGTAAAGGATGCAACATATACTTCTGTTTTTGTATTCAAGAGCAGTTGCTGTGCTCTGGGCATCCCAGCCAACAACTAAGCTTACACGCACAACCCATATTTACCTGTAAGAAAGACACAAAGCTGATTAAAACCAAAATCAATCTTTAAATACAACTGACGTGAAAAACCAGAATGAAATCAATTGATATTAATATCAACTCCCAGAAGTGAAACAAGATGATCATAACTGCAAACATTTAACAGGCGGGTGTTTAACATCCCTGAAGCCTTGCTGTTTGAAGCATCTCTATTATAGATTGAAAAGCAACAATGCAAGAACTAATCACAATATATATTAAAAAGATAATTTGTTCATCATTCTGTTCCTGCAATCTTAACTGAATATTTCAGTTAAACTACACATATAGCAGTTCTTCCCTTGCATGCAGCATTTAGCTTCTTTCCTTAAGGAAATGTTCATGATGCTGGTCTATCATTGGTGTATCCTCACCCTACACACCTTTCCTTGCTTTGTGCAGTTCCAGGGAGCAGTTATTTTCATTGGGCTTTCTTACATGCTCTTTTTTCTGCCCAATATTATGGGTAGCAAGGGAAACACTCAGACCTCATTCTTCAAACACATCTGAGATACTGCCACCATCTTTTTTTACTTTTAACGTAAAGATTTGAAGTCTAATGCACTTCAGCATTTGCTATAAATTGATTCCACTTAATTAGATAATATTTTCATGAGCATTTGCTTTAGAAAGCATTTTGAAATTTGACTGTACACTTTATCTTTTTTCTAGCTTACACAGCTATACAGCACAGCAAAAATTATATTTGCACTGAAGATTGATAGTTTGGTCTATGAATTTTCTATCATTGGAGACTAGATGTTGTGTAAACAGGTGAAAAAAAGCTTGCTATCACCAGTACTATCAGTTCTAGACATCACCATTGACTTCAACATTACTGTCAGAAGATGTGAAGTATCCCGTATGATAAGCACTGTGCTGTCCAAAAGCAGGGGTGGGGAACAAGAAGTTAAGAACTCCTCTGTGATTAATAGGAATTAATAATTAATCCCACCTTTTTAATCTTTGTTTTTAAACAGTTAAGATGCCACTTAGAAGAAGCATATTGTCAGCAAAACCTGATTCTTTTTAATCCATGTACTGCCTGTACGACATTGCTGTGCATTTTTCCTACACACACACTGAAACCAGTGGCAATGCCAAAGAGACAATATCTTGCTTAACACAAAACCTGCATTAAGCCTTTCACTCAAGTAAAATAACTCCTTAAATAGCTATGAAAACTTATGGCAAGCACTTTCAGATACTGGATGATTTCTTTCATTTTGACTTCAAAGATGAAAATTTGGTCAACTTGTGATCTTCCATGTCAAAAATTGAAAGAGAGCATCCCATTAGCATCACTCCACTGAGCTTCATCATTTGGCTGTGAAACCTCTCACCGTACTAGTTAGTTTACTGCATTTTCTAAGGTAACATTCAGCTCCAATGCCTTTATTCCATTGTTCTGATGGCCTTTTTGATCTCATACTTCATTGAAAAATTCTGTGACTTTAACGAATATGTAGTTAACAGCAAAATATTGTAAAAACATCTTCTCTGGCTATGTCAAAACTCCCTAGTATGCCATATGCAGTATCTACAGACTGACAACGAAACACATGTCAAGTGCAACATCACTAAGCACTAGCTAGCTCTTATTTTAATAGTATTCATAAATGGTGGCTAATTTAAGTGCATTGTATTGGACTGATAATGGAGTCTCAGTTATTGCGCATCTCTAGAAGCATCTATTGATATGTAAAGCAAAGACATTAGCCATGTAATTAGACTGCAGCATAACTATCATCCTTCACTCAATCATTTCAGTTCCAACTGCCCAAACAATAGTAACATTTCACAATGTTTTTACTTGAAATAGCTAGTGCCATAATCATAGTGTGAATTTCTTATGAAAAGCTCCCACAGATAGTGTACATCATGCTGGGAAAATGAGTTTAAGTACAAGAAACCGATTAAAACTCTAACAATCTCCTAAGGATAATTTGTTAAAGAGGTTTTGTTACTTTGCATTAGCTCTAAAAATAATCTAGTTCTTTATTAAAAGGTTCAGCACCTTAATAACTATTTAAGATTGTATAAGAATAATCAATGTTTTTCTCTTTGTTGGCTACATATTCTTATATTAAACATAAATGAAATTTTACTGTTAGTTTTAATAATATTTCCATTTCATTGTTCACAAGATTCTGTTCTGAAAGCAAAAAAAAGTAATATACCCTAAGCAATTATCTGAAAAAATCCCAGTTTATTTTAGGATAGCATTTAAACAGAATGGACTTTCAGGATGTTTTCTGCAATAGCAGAGCTCTAGATTCTGTGACTAGTGATTCCCACCTTCCTTTTGGTTTACGTTTTTGCATTTCTGAAGATAGTTTTCATGCTCTTTTAACATTCCTTAGTTACTTTGATATATATCTACATTGTCAGTAGACAATTTTTGAAGATCACCCCTACTCAGGCTTAGAAGCTAGTCATTCCTCCTCATCTATGTCCTTATTGGTATCTACAAAAAAACATCTGCATTGCTTCCTAAAAATGCAGTACCTCAGGAAGGAGAAGCAAACTTGTTCCTGCTTCTCAATGCATTTCTTATTATGGGATCTTGCCCATACAGGGTAAGAAAGAAGGGGCTAGGAGAAAGGTTTGTCTTGAATCCTGATTTCAGCAAGTCTTCTAAGCTCAGAACAAGCTGTTACTAGGAAACAGTGCAGAGATTTTAAAGTTGAGTTGAGGAGTGCCAGCTCAAGAAGATTGTAAGGTCCATCTTACGTACATTCTTAGACCCTTTAGTATCTGAAACCCATAAATTAACAGTAATGATTGCTTAACTGTTCAAAGGGACTCCAAGAGTGACCTCGTGTATAAGATACAGTAAACTAAATCCTGGTTGATTATCAAGAGTGTCATTAGATACAATCTTACAAGGAAAAACATCACCAGAAAAAGAATATAAGGAAGGAAAAAAAAGAGACAGAGAGGTTGGGATCCAACCTCAGAAGAGCAAAGACAGTCACCTAGAGCCTGGAATGGAGAGGCTTACCTTGTTCTAGGACTTTGCTGTGACCCTAGGAGTACAGTAGCAGGGAACAACCCTCATTAGCCCCAAAGGAAGACTGGTTTGTTATTTCTATTTCAGAAAGTAAGAGTATCAATCTGTTGATGCTGCAGATTGCATAGGCTGCTTTAATGTAGTTGGAACTCAGACTTCAGGAATGGTTAGTGCTACAAAATGGGCTGGACTTGATTTGTGTTTCCACAAAATATTAAGATCAGTTTTCAGCCACCAGATGACAGAAGCATTTCTTCCATAAGCTAAGAAACCATAAATTCTGCTACTGTTTTTGCCAACCCTTGAAGGCTATTGGCACATCCTGTCTTAGTCTTCCATGGAAATTTTTGAATTTGACAGATCTTTCTTTGGAAGTCATGATTTATGTGTCTTAGTCTAAGTCTACACCTTTCCAGAAGAGAGGGCAAAACACTGCACAAAGAAGCAGCAGATAAATTCTGCCTGAAAGAACATGATTTTCCAAGATGATACCATAGTCTAGTGGCTGAACCAGATTTACCAGTGAATTAAAAATAAGTCATACATCAATTCTATTCAATTAGTGGAAAAATCTACAATCACTTTTATTCCAAATGGTATTAGTATTCATGAAAGAGAAGACAAATTCAAAGTAGTATATCAGGGCATCAGTAGCTCAACAGCCACAGGAAAAAAAACACTTTGCTTTCTCTAATTCCTATTTAGCAATTACTTGTTAAATGCATGTTTACCAAATCAAAATGAAGAATAGTTACCATTCAGTGCTTTCAAGTTTTTACTGAGTCTTCATGCTGGTGGTGGTCTAACCTGCTCTTCTTCGCTTCAAGGAAACAAAGCATGATGTGCCAAGAACAAAATCAAAGCAAACAACGCGATTTCTCCCTCTCTCACCAACCTATCCTTAGAAGGCCATCCCTCCTCAGGAAGATGAATATTCTTACTTCTCATTAATTTCAGTAAGACTGAAGAGCTTGCAATTCGGTATCAGACTTAAGATTTTGAAGTTTTCTCCAGTCATATCACAAGCATTCTTCTTTGTATTTCATTTATTTGTCTAAGAAAAGGTACAGTAAGGTGTTAATTTTTTTCTCTTCTCACATTAAAGTCTTTTTTTAGCATTTAAAAAATCTGCACACACACACCCCCCCCCCCAAACATCCTTAGCTGAGGAGAAAATAACTGGAAAACTACTACGATTTGCAAGAAAAGTCTATCTAAATTTACCTCAGCATTTTACGTAAAATGACTGAATACCTTGAAGCTTCACTGTTTGTTTGCTGGCAGGTTTCCAGTGCTATTCTAATAATTCCTATTCCAATAACAGTATAATAAATAATTTTACTGAGCAAAGATAGAACTGAAGTTGTGAGCACTTTCATGAAAATATTATTATCTTACAATCAAACATGAAATTTCAAACTGAATGTATGAATAAGAGCTGCAAATGTGACTGTCGAGTACTGTCCTAAACAGTAATGGAACTGAAATGACATGTATATTGTATTATCTTTCACTGTTGTTTGGAGCCCTAGTTTTATGGATAAGATGGCGAAACAGCACAGGAAAATGGGAAAATGTAGAATAATTAATCCAAATGATACTACGGAAGGGACTTTCTGACCTAAGCCACAGATAATGAGGGAAAAAAAAAAACCCAGGCAATTGCACTTCTTAACTTGCCAGTCCCAAAGCAAAGCAAGAGTATAGTTCTCAGTTGCTGGGAGAAATTTTCTGCATGCACAAAATAGAAAGGGCCACTAAAGTACTGAGTGCTGGACCAGACCCATTTGTTTAATTTGAGGGAGACAGCTGTTGTGATTTACATAAATTGTGCTTTATTGATCCAGTGATTCTTACAGCAGCTTCCCTTCATCCAGAAAAAAAAAACCCAAATGCCTTGTCATCCTCCCCATGTTTTGAAGGCAATGCTGCACCAGAAAAAACATTGTGTAGGTTTTTGCATTAATTCAAAGTTTAGAGTTAATACAAAGACTAATCCAGGTTAGGCCAATTTTGACTGGTACAGTACCAACTAGCAATATTAGAGCTTAGGTCTGGGTTTCATGTAGGAAAACACATCAGAAACAGAGACTAGAGAAAAAGCATGCTGTAGAGCCTTTAAAAACAGCAAGATAATGATGGAAACTAATATTTGTGCATGCTCCCATTTTCTGTCTCAGTTTCTTTCTTAAAAAGAGAGGAAGTACTAGGTTTGTGTGGGACTGTGGTAAACACAGGTCTCTGAGGGCAAGTGGCAAAGCATGAGGGAAGGCCCTGAAAACCCAAGCTTTCATGTGAACTGCCACTTCAATATGTGTATTGCAGGAGACAGATAGAATAAATTAGACAATGTTTGTACAGTGCTATGAGAATTGTAAATGCTGTAACAGAGCTAAGTATTATTATAAGGTACCAAATATATGCAAAGAGCTCTGAAAGACAAAAAAAAAAAAATAAAAAACACCACCAAACCAAAAAAACCACACACCAGCTAGATATTATAATTAAACATACCTACTCCTATCAGGTACGCAAACTTGTTTGCATGCCTATCTATCAGTCTCTGCATTAGTCATGGGCAAGAATAGAGAAGGAAGAAAAGAAAAAGCCTACAGAGCCACAGAGTGTCAGAAAAAGAAGAAGGGGCACTGGAGTACTGCAGTATGATCCTCAGGCAGAACAGCCTTAGTGCTCTGCCCACCCACTGATTGCATGTAGCTGTGGGCTAAAACCCTACCACAGCCTGAATGTAGTCAAGAGCAAATGACATTTATGACATCCTAAGGTTAGCCTGACGTTAATTAAACCATCACAGTCCTGCACTATTATCTTATTTCTTTTGTGGATTTTCCTTTTTCTTGAGAAATAGTCATTTCCAATTAGAATTCCATAATAAATCTGAATGTCAGAACTCCCCAAGTATGAATGTCATCTTTCTTTAGAGGCTACAGGAAAGAATGGAAAGTTGAGATGTCCTTGAGTGATAAGTTAACTGAGATACTAACCTACCACAGGAACCCGAATGCAGCATTAGACCTCAATCCAGCTAAATCACAATTGCTGCAGAGCAGTGTTCCAGGACTGACTGCTTCACTGAAAGCCGTGCACTGCATGTGACAATGCTACATCTTGCAGTGCTGAGATCCCCATAGAAATTAGCACCAGGCAGTTGAAAATACAACACAAACTGTCGAATGCTACACTAGCTTTGACACTTTTGCACTTTTGCTCTTTCTCACCAGTAATTTGCTGAGAATTTTCTTCTTATGCAATGTCTTCTCTGATGCTTCAGGACCCTGTGAAAGTTTGGACTTGAGGCAACTCGTGCGTCTAACAGTGGCTCACTGCTCACTCTTAGGGTTTTGTGCAAATGACACATTTGTGTGAGGGGATGTAATTATAACTTCCTAATCAATGACCAATTGCCTACATATTCAATTGCCTGCAATAACTAGCTGCACTCAAAGATACTTTAGGTAGATGACCAAGTACTCCCTCATGCAAAACTTGCACTAAGGAAACATGGATCTCATTATTCAGTTTCACTTTGAGGTATTCATATTATCCGTTGTATGATTACTCACCACCATCTATTGTCTGACACTATGCTTTCTTGCTATATTTGTCTAAGAAAATAATGGTACTGATTATGAAGCAACAGGTTGTTGGGGTTTCTTTTGCCAAAGGGCACACATGATAAAATACAATTTTTCCCCCCAAATGTAATTGGTTCTGTTCAGAAGCAAGTGTTTATAAATATGTTGCCATGTGAACTGAATCTAGGAAACTGCCCCTTCTACTTTTATCTGAGCCTTCAGGGGAAGTGAGAACTAGATTAAAGATGGTTTTAAACCTTTCAGTAAATTTACTGCAAGTGTTTTGAATATTTTCATATGGTTAAGATTGTTCAATGTTTTAAGCATTACAGAGGTAGTGCTTGTACTGAATGCCAGTTACACAATTAAAAAATGGTAGTAGAAGCACGCTCCCAGAATTTATTAATGTTGCTGCATACCATATAAGTAAACTTACACTCACTACCCCAGCATTTTATTCTTCCATCTTGATGTAATTTAATCCAGAAAAATAAAAACAATGCTGAGATGTAATAATGTAAAATCCTTCATTCACCTAATAAGAATCTGTTACTGCTGTGCAATGTACAGATAAATTGCCAAGGTCAAAGGTGACAGAAAATTAAGTAATACAGTAACAAGTACAAGCACTAAGTATACCCGGAAAGACACAAAGTAAATCACTTCGGCCTGTTGAGGTTAAGACTGAAACATGTATTTGCTTACATTTGGAATTTTAGAGAGGAAAAGAATAGGTGAGATGATTTCTGCTTTTATTGTCTTTATCATATTTTCTGTCTTTGAGGACAGGTTGGATCTTGTGCATAGAAGCTGCCTGTATTCTACCTCAAAGGTTTTTATTCCATGACTCACCTATAGCCTATACCTTTACTTATCTCTGTTGCCACTTTTAAGCAACTCTAAGTTTTTGAATAGCTAAGAAGCGAGAAATTGTTTCCAACAGTTTGGGCTCTGATACATACCAGGATAAGGTAGATGGACGTAGTAGAAGTTACTCCAAATGCAGACCTATGGGTTAACCAAAACTAGTCTTTCCCATTATAATGGGACCTCTAATCTGCAGAATAAAAGGGTTTCTGGACTTCTAGACTAAGGAATCATTTTTTTGTTAAATGCTACTCACTGTCAGTGTCAAAGCTTGTTGCTTTGGAGAAAATACCTGTTTTTTTAAAAAAAAAGGTTTGGTTTTGACATAGAAAATTCTAATCCCTCTTCAACTGATAAGAAAAGCCATAGCAATAAACACTATTTATAACTTTGAGATGTCTGCAACCAATGTGCAAGTAGAGGAGGAAAAAGAAATTTTATATTTAAAATAAGAGCAAACTAAAAAACAATAAACTGCACAGAAGCAATAAAAATTGTGTCTTTGCCCAGGAAAACCCTACGTGGAGGAAATCTGTTAGCCCTCCTAATACATTTTCCTATAAAAGAACATTTCTACTGACCAGAGATATTTAAGTATGCAAAGATGGTAGAATAATTAACAGTACACAGTAGTAACACGAGTGTGTACAAAACTGCCCATTAATATTCTACACACAGTCCTGATTACCTACATAGGAGAGATTCTTACTTGTGGAAAGTTCTACATAAGAGTTCTTTAGTAATAGAAATTGTATAAAATACACATTATTAAAATATTTCTTAAATTATTGTCAGTATCTATAATGACAAAAGGCTCTGGAATTTTCAGTTTAACCCTTTTAACAGTCTGATTTACAAGCCCCAAAATAAGTTTACTTATAAAGATATTTGTCCTTCTGTCAATCTTAAAATATGTGGTTTATGGTGCTGAAGTTTCATGGTTATGATTGTATTTCACTACTCAATTGTATAAAAGTACTTTCAAACAGTTAAATCCCCAAAAGAAAACAGGATATGAGCCAAAATTTTTAAGTGAGATGAACCGAAGCCTGGAATACATCTGTGTTTACACATGGTCTGTTAGTCTGCAAATATATGTGGGCAACTGTGCACACCTAATTCCACAAATCTGAGTTTACAAATTCATTTACTTCGCTCCCAGTTGACACTGTCAATGTATTCTTTAGTCTTTTTGCTGAAACAGGACCAAATGTGCCAACCACGATGGTGACTTCTGAGGCTGTGAACACTTTCCATGAGAAACGGACTGATAAAACTGACTTTGCATATGGTAGAAAAACAGATGATGCTAATGGTTATTTACTATTGATACATTCCACATTTAAAAGAACAATCTTGAGCCCGCTGCCTGTCCCTTGAGCCATCTGGTCTCCCCATTATTAATTGTTCTAACTGACCTTCACAAGAGAACAAAAATATTGTTGTATCTTCTTTTATCTTGTCTTATAATAGGAATCATGTTTCATAGTGTTGAAATAAATTACTTGCACGGTGATCAAACATCTTAGCTTCGTTTCAGCATTTAATCACCCGTGAAAGCCATTTATTGCTTTGTATACTCCAAAGTCATGAACATTATTTCCTAACTATTGTATGGAAAGTGTCTTTCATTTTTATTTTTCAATTATGTCTTAAATTCTTTCATTCTTCTAGCTGGAACTTTGGTGTAATCCTACTGTGAGAAAGACCTTTGTTTCTCTAATATTTATTTCCTTTTAAAATATTGCATGGGAAATAGGTTTTTACCTATTGCACGGGAAAAGAAAAAGCAAACCTAAAATGGTTAAAGTAATACTAATTTCATTGAGACTATTTTATTTCTACTCAATATATAAATTACAAAGCCTTAGAAAATAATAATAATTTAAAAAAAAAAAAAAAAATCAATAACCACCAGAAAAGGGTTGCTCTAAAACACATTTTGTCTTCTAGGCTGTTTGTCAAAGCATCATTACTACTTTGAAACAATAGTCCTGCATCAATTCTGCCTAAAATCCTCACCAAGTTTATGGATGGAACAGACAATCATGTAGTTACACACACCTCAGTGTGGGTTGTGTAAAATGTTTCAGTTTTTAGTTTGTGATCTAGTTCAAACTGCCCTTTGCAGTTTGCAAATGCATAAGGAGAATCCATAGCTTTACATATTAGAGACAAAAAAAAGCCAAAAAACACCCACACTTCAAGGTTTTTAACAGCAAAGCACACGAAAAACTATTGCCAGAGAGTCGTTAGGACAGTTTGGGGGAACTAGGGTACTCAATATAGACAAAGCCAAGAGAACTAAATGGGTCTACACACCAGAGAAGGGAAGGTCAAGGATGATGGAATTGAAGCCTTCTAATATCTAAAGAAGAAAGCATTGAGGATGAAGAGCCAGCCTTTCAGATATACAACGTAAGGATAACATAAAACCATCACAGGCTGCACCACCAAGGGAAATTCCAACCAGACATAAGGAAAAAAACTCAAAAAAATTAGAGTACTGAAGCACTACTACAGGTTATGGCTGTGGACATCTATCTTTGGGGATGTCTTCAAAACTCTACAGGACAAGGCCTGAGGAACTTGACCCAGCTTTTAAGGTAGTCCTGTTTGGGGCAGCAAACTGGTCTAGGCATCTCCAGAGGAACCTAACCTTTTCTACAATTCTGTTCATGCATACACTACGGAAGTAATCATCAATAACTACTTAAGAATATATTAATTTAAACCATTCCTAATAAAGTTTTCAAAACTCCTAATTTTCAAACAAGTCAAATTCTGGCACAGTCTTCCAATAAAAACATTGCTGGCAAAAAATCCTAACCAGTTTTAAGATGAAGTTTATAAACTTATCGCCTTCTACAATATAGAACTACCTACAGTAATACAGTACTGGTATAGATGAAACAACGGTTACCTTCAATTGTAACGTTCTGTGTTCCCGTGTTTCATTGAAAGCCTTTTCAAACAAACAACATTCTTTTATACAGAATAAAAGAACTGTGATACGTTAACAAGAAATATTCACACTTTAATATCTTCCTCCATTTTAAATTAGAGTTAAACAGAAAGATCACAAAGTTCACTGTGTCATAAATGGCATGGTTTGACTGTGAAAATACCAATTAACAGATTTCATGGTTTTTATCAAATTCACTTTTATGGAAATGTATAAAACAGTAATATGGCAGCTAAAGTCACTGCCATCAAATTCCAAAATGAAAGAAATCTCATTTCTGTTACAGAAGCTTTTCTACCCCCTGAGAATTTGTCCATTCTCATCAGTTTCATAGATTATCAGCTTTTTTTAATAGTAGCACGGCTCCTTCTACGTAAATAGCAGGAAACAGTGGGGGGAAAAAAAGACAGAATAAATAAATTCATTTGTTTAGAATTATTATTTAACTGATATGTTTTAGTCTTAAGCAAACAAAGAAAAATGCATTCTCTAAAGCAAGCAATGCTTAAAAATCTTATTTACTTGTCCAACCTAAGATGGGGATATTTTCATTGAATGCTACCAACAGAGCATACAAAAAGATTATATTGATTTCAATTAGAAAATCATGTGAATATATCTGTCACCTTTGATGGCCTTTCACAGCAACTTTGATTGTTGCATTATGAGCTGAAAGCACATATTAGAGACTCATGTAAAAACACCTTTATTCTAGAAACAGTTGATTTTATTTGTAAAAGTGTTAAGTATTATCAGTCGCACTACCAGTATCAGATTATCAGTATTTTCACAAAACGGTTTTCTAGAAAAGTGATGGGTTGGTTTTTTTTTTTGCAATACACTTGTATAAGAATTTCTTCACAGTCACAAAGTCCACACGAAATTTGCTAAAGTTTTCACTCCATGTCAGAATAGAACACCAGCACCTGAGTTGATCTGTTCTGGACAATCTAAAAAGACAAGACAGTAAACCATATTCTCCAACACCTACTATATTCACATTAGTGCCTACAGTTCTTCAGATTCCACAATGTAACCTTTAGCTAGACAGCCAGTATCATAATTTCACTGGTCTGGCTTAAGCAAGAACATGAAGCTATACTCCATTTACAATTTTGTCCTTTTTAGAATGTGTCTAAGCTTTACCTGAAGTTTCAGCAGCAGCAGACATGCAAAATATTTTGATAAAGGAGTCATATCACTGTCCCAGTCACCCAGATATGCCAGAGTTCCTTGTTGAAAAAAATCTGGGTTCCCCAGACCCTTCATGTTAAATTCACAGTGAGCATCATGAGTTTTAAAATCTGAAAACAAAAAGGCAATGGAAAAAAATGAAGCATTTTATTAGGGTGTTAAAAAGCTATTCAAATTGTTTCAACCCAGTTTTTAGGGGATGAGAGACAATAGCCAGAGATCACAAGAACCAAAAGACCACCTACACCACACATCTCCAGGAGCACAGGCTACTGCAGAGCATATTAAACAACCTAACCCTCTCTCTCTTTAACACCCAACACTGGAGGTCACCAATGGAGATGAGCAACCTGATCTAATGGAAGGTGTCCTTGCCCATGGCAGGAGATTGGAACTAGATGAGCTTTAAAGGTCCCTTCCATCCCAAACCATTCTGTGATTCTACAGCCATGTTCAGCCACTTGTGCTCAATATCATAGTTGATGTTTTTATTCCCACATCATTCTATTTTGAAAGACCTTTCCATGACTTTCTAACATTTCCATCTGTAGTTTCCTTTATGAAAAAACTGGTTTTGCAAACTTTCTCCCTCTCCCCAACCGTCACAGATGTTCTTTAACATGAGGAAATGAATTTCAGTACCAGAAGAACAAGAGTATCTCTTTTGCTTCTACATTTTTTCCTGTACTGTTCATGTAACTGCAACATGTAATGTCCTGTTTACCTTAAATCTAGATTTGGAAAAGCTGCAAATGAGAATGGTATTTAAGGAAAATTAAACCACCGCTATGTTTAATCTATATGTATATGTTCCCCTGTCTGTTCTTACAAGCCTTGGCTTCTATATCTGCATACAGCAACGTGTTCTTTTGTCTCTTGCTTGACCTTATACTTTCATACCCAAGCCTCCCCTTTTTTCCCCCTCCCCAGAATGAGTTACCCTGCCTATACACAGCCTGTTCTCGCTGGGTCAGGGGTAGTGTGGCCAAGGCAGGCTCAGTATTAAGCTCCCTTTTGACAGCTGCCTCCACAACACAAAGGGAACTCCTCAGCCAGGCTTGATTACAACAAATGCCCAGTGGTGCAGGTTCCTCCGCTAATCTCCACCCAGACAAAAAGAAGTGGTTTAGTCCTCGAAATCCTCTCAATGACCCTCCAGAGATACTGCCATGAGCAGTCTTCCTACAGCCCCTCAGGCAGAACCCTCTAGGTTTAAAATCTTTCCAGATAACTTTTCATAATGTTCATTGGCCCTATAAAAATACATAAAGCACGCATTGTATCAGCTGTAATACAGTAACTTGCAGTACTAGAGACATAATAGCTTTTCAGGCAAACATTAAAGCCAAAGCAAGTTAACTCAGTTTGAGTAAATAAACTGTATGAAAGTCCAATTTTTGTGAAATGAGTCCTACTGAGCACAACTCTTGCCATTAGTCACACAATAATTATGCAACTTCACATAGCAAACAAACCTCAGACTTTCCCTTTCCTTTGTCTCCGTTACTAAGGACTCACGAGGATATGGACATTATTGAGTAAATGCATTAGTCTCTGAAAAAGCATGTTTGTAATGCTCTTTTTTGTCCCATGGAAGAAATACAAAAACAAAAATTACCAATTACCCATTTCACTGTGAAAGCACAGGAAAATATTTGAGTGACGTCACACACAGTGCTCTGAAGATCATAGCCCAGAACTGACTGAGGATTTTAAATTAAGGGTATTTACCTTAACTAAACATGTAAAATAATTTTAAGAAATAATAATAACTGGTCAAAACAGCAGCAGTATAGGACTTTGTTGAGGAAGACACACATCTGTGAAGCTTTTCCTCCTGTCAGCAGAGCATCTAGTTTTTAAATCTTCTGCTGTTATCAAAATACATTAGTTTGTACGAACAATTTCTACAGAGGTTCTTCACACTTAGTCGCTACAAAATCCAAGTAGTTTTAAATCTCAGCAGAGTTTTAGTTTCAACCTATAGCTACAGTGTCTCTGACATATCCAGCTTTCAATGGTAGGGGAAAAAAAAAAAGCCCCTCTCTTCTCAGTTTGGTTAATGTCTTACGATTGGTTCAGATCACTAAGTTAACTAATATTTTGTGTTACATTAAAAGAACTTATTTCTGTTTAGTAGAATTTAATATTTAGCTACTTATTTGAAGCTGCCATTTTAATGATAATTTCTAAAAGTTTAAGTACCCTAAACTCATTAAATTACACAATATAGAGCAAACCAAGGTATAATTTTTGGTTCTGAAAAAAATCCAGATGTACATGCCACTTCAAACATTAAATAATACAAGAAATTATATTAGAAATGAAAAGGATAATAATTATAGGGATTACATTTCAGTCTCTAGGTAATCCTGTTACACAAGAAATTTATTTTGAGTCATACCTTCTCAAGATTTGAGATGAAATAATTCTCATTTCTCCAAACAATAATTCTCATTTCTTTAAATGCTAAAATAAAGTTATTCCAAATAATGTACTGAGTTTTATTCTACCAAATAAAGTAAAATTGCCTAAGTTCATCTGCTCTATAATGTGGCAGGCTTCTGCTCTGTGAATGTCTTACACTAGATGATTTCTTAACCTTAAATCTAATCTTACATCTAATTCCTCAAAGCAGACTGGCTGCTAGAAAAAAAAAGCATGCTCATGGCAAGGATGCTGCCACCAATTCTGTTTTCAATCAGATGAGGAAGAAACTGAGGCAGGATTTTAATCCTTTAACGTAATAAATGTAAGAATATCATTTGACCAAAAAAGTTGATTTCTCATCAAGAAATTGATTTTTAGTTTGCCTTTAAGTATTATTTTCGTATTCTTTTCTGTTTGGTTGCTTTGAATAAGGCACTTAAGATTAAGCACTATTTACTTGCAGTTTGAAGTGGTGTGAAAAAGTCACCTAACTTTTCCTTGCATGTTAAAATCAGTGATATAGCTGTAAAAGTGACAGAACGCACTGCAGCAGATACTCCCAAGTCTTTACTGTTTAAATGGGGGCAAGGTTATAATACAAAGAGAAGTCTTAAATCTAGAAAATACAGGAACCATGGAAACCTTTTAACTGAAGTATAAAAATTGAGGTATCTTTAAAAAGTTGTCAGGCAAGTTTAAACTATCCAATATCATATATACGTTAGGGAGCTTAAAACATGTTTTAAACCTTGAATAAAATCAATATTGACAAACACACTTCCCTTTGCAATCAGTAAAATACATCAGATGAAACACAGCTCTAGCTTAAGCCAACATAATTCCTGCTGATATCAAAGAAAGGTGAGGCTTTTTGTTCACAAACACTTAGTTCATTACATGTTCTTCAATGACTGGTTACAGTAAGAAAACATGACAATGGCAAGAAAGTATTTCTCGCTATTCAGCTCGACCTCATTTATTAAAATGTAGCTTTTCTGGAGGGGAGGGGAAGCAAATATCCAATTCTTATCCACAAACAAGAGGAGAGTAGAGAAGCAACTTCACTTGAAGTTCATCACCTGTATTTCTCAATAGAGCTATACAGCTCAATAAAGCTCTCCAATTCCCATTTCTGTCCGACTACTTCCTTCCTTCATGATTAGAAAGGAAGAAGGGTAATGGAGGCTCTTTCAGTCCTCTCACTCCAAGCAAGTCAAGAGGAAGAAAAATGCTTTTGTTGCCATTGTTTTCCAATTATCTTGTTAGAAACATGTGAACTAACTATAGTATGATTGCTACACATAAAGTGTTGCCAGTTCCAGCTAAAACTGTTCGAAACTCAAAGCCTCGTTAGGCTTCCAAGACCCTCAAATGCAAACATTGCTAGTACACAGTTAAGAGTCTCACTCGACTTCCCTATAACCACAAAAAGGGCTGCATAATTTATGAAAAACGAGTCTGTTTCACTGCTTCCAAACAATGAAAATGTTTTTCTGTGGTTTAACATGCTAAAAGCGGATGTCTAAAACTTGTTCTTTTCATTCTTTTCATTCCTCTCTGGAAGACACTTAAAACAATGAAAACTATTTCCTTAAAAAAAGGATCCCTAGGGTTACTTGACAGATAAATTCACACCTTGAATTCTGGATTTGAAGTGTTTCTGAAAGATAATTTTATACTTTGATGATACCATAAAAGGGAGTTCTGTTTTTAAACAATCCAAGTTTGCTTGAATTCACCTCAAGATGTTATCAAAAAAGTCTGAGACTCCAAAAATTCTTTAAGAGAATATTCAAATATTTAGCGTTAGATGCAGGAAAACTAAATTACCTCCAGTGTAATTATTCACAACCTAAAGGATAACCTACATGTCAATGTAGAGGGACAGGTAAAGGTTCAGTTGCAGATGACTGCACACTTACCGACATTAAAGATCACAACATTTCAAGGAGACAGGAAAGCTCAGTGAGAACTGCCACACAACAGTGCACAGCTGCCTTTCTAAAATTCAGATTAGACCAAATAGCCTCAAAATTGCTCATAAGGCCAGGATATCAGACCAAACATTTAGTTTAAGCAGTGCAAAGATAAGGGGATGAAAAAGCTTCAAACTCCTGCAAGGCTGACATTTTTATTTGTGACCACTGAGTAAAAATAATTTTCTAGACCAGCAATGATGAGATGTTTAATATGAATTATATATCTAATGACACAAGCTTACCTCAGGAACAGTTGCATATGTTCCAGCAATAGCAGCTTTTCAAGTTGTTATGATTTCTATTGAATGTGTCATATTCATGTGCCTTGTGGCATAAGACAACTATTTTTAAGAGTGCTCTCTGTGCCTCAGTAATGGCCTCATGATCAGCATAGCCACAGCTATCATAAATGCAAACACATGCTTATTTCCGACCCAGTAAGGATCTTTAGCAGTAAAGACAGTATCTGCATCATGAAATTCATGTGGACAAGGTATGTCAGACAGCCAGAGAAGTTAACCATGAAAAATAATAATGCGCTAAACAAATTATTCCTTAGCAATCACTCTATAAATATTACTTCAACATTATCTATGTTGTGTCCAGATGACCAGGATGGAAGGCCTGACCATAACCACATTATGAAGCAATAGCACATGCTGTGTGAGCTTACACTGAGGGAAAGGCATAGAATAGAGATGCAGAGAACACAGCTTCCTGAAACTGCCCTAGGTAAGTCATGCGTTTAATGGACTGCACTGGAATTTGGTCTGCAAATATATAAGTACTTTAGGACAACGATCTCAATTTAATTTGAACAATTTGGAAAACAATTGTGAAGGAAAGGGATTCATTGAAAAGATGAAAAATCTAGCTATCTCATATAGAAATATGGGATTTGACCTAATAGCAAGAAGCTCAACAGGACATGGCAATGTGCACCTGCAGCCCAGAAAGCCAACTGTATCCTGGGCTGCTGCATCAAAAGAAATGTAACCAGGCCAAGGGAGGTAATTCTCCCCCTCTACTCCACTCCCACCTGCAGTACTGCATTCAGCTTTGGGGCCCCCAACATAAGAAGGAGGTGGACCTGTGGAGTGAGTCCAGAGGAGGCCACAAAGATGATCAGAGGGCTAGAGCACCTCTGCTATGGAGACAGAGCTGGGCTTGTTCAGCCTGGAAAAGGCTCTGGGGAGACCTTAGAGCAGCTTCCAGTGCCTAAAGGGGCTGACAAGAAACCTGGAGAAGGGCATGAAGTGATAGGACAGTGGGGAACGGTTTTAAACCGAAAGAGGGTAAATTTAGATTAGATATTAGACAAAAGTTCTTCCCTGTGAGGGTGGTGAGGCACTGGCACAGGTTGCCCAGAGAAGCTGTGGCTGCCCCATCCCTGGCAGTGTTCAAGGCCAGGTTGGACGAGGCTTTGAGCAACTGATCTATTGGAAGGTGTACCTGCCCGTGGCAGGGGGGTTGGAAGTAGAGGATTTTTAAGGTCCCTTCCAACCCAAACTATTCTATGATTGCAACACAGAGCAGTAAGAAGAGCCCCAGTATGGGCTGTTAACGTTCCTCCTCTCCAAGACAGTGGTTACAGAAATATTATTTCAGTATATGTTAGAAATAGCAAGTTATCACATTATGAAGAATCAAGGCGGTTAAAGAGATTACCTTAGTCCCATTAAGACTGAAGTCCCAGCAAGGGCAAAGAAAGTAAGATGAAAAAAGTAAGTATCCTTAACATTTGATATAATGGGTAGGCAAATATTTGATAACTCTGCATTCCTAACCACACATCAAAAATAGCTCTTGATGCACTGTAATAAAACTCGCAGATAGAACACACTCTTGGAGGACCTGAGGCAAATGCAGAAAAGCAAAAGCAGCTAATGATCACCTAGTAAATAATCCATCTATTAACTCTTGGGCAGGTTGCAATGAAGGACCCTCAGCTCTGTGAGAAAGTATTCTTCCTCGCTGTCAGAAGCAGACCAGTCAACTCTGCAGCCTTTTGCTTTGGTTCACTATTCAAAGTTGATAAAGACAGAGGCTGGAGACAAACCAAGCTCAAAAGCAGGCCTAAGTAAGTGCTTTCTCCCTACGCAGACTGCAAGAAATGACTGAAAAACTGCAAGAATCATTAGCCTGAGGCAATATAGTGTGTCAATAAGGCTGCCAAATACCATCAGCGCAGCTGCACTCCAAATCCTTAGTCTAATCATTCTGCTGTCTTATGTCAAACATGTCTTGCCTATTATTCAAAATGCAAACACCAAACAAAGAAAACCCTCCAGTGTTTTTTATAGCTTTTCTTATTCTTAGATAAGACTCATTGTTTCAGCCACACGGTAAGAAGCTGGAATGTCATCGTGGCACTTAGATAAATTATTTGTCTCGGAAGGAAAGTTTAAAAGAGGTTTAAAGTTTACTATTCTTGCCAATGTATGCATAGCTGACATAGTTGTAATTCTATTACTATAGTTGTATTTTCTTTTTGCTAGAAAATAAACTCACAGAATAAAACAATCGTGCAAAAGTATGTGAAAATAGAAAATGTAAGGCAACAAATAATTGTTTAAAAGAACCATTGCTCAGAGTTCTGTGGCTTACAAACAACATTTTGTACATATATGGCTAATAAAACAGTTTGAATGAAATTGTGGTTATTCTAAAAAAAAAAAAAAAATAACAAGTGTTTGTTATGTTTAAAGAAATTCTGTTCACTCAGGGAAACGAACTTAGGAAATAAGGTGCTGATTAAACTACTAAGTTGTCTTATTCAAAAAGGGAATTCACTACACAGAAATTAGTGAATATACATATCAGGCTGCAGTGAATGGAGAGACTTTGGGGGAAAGGAAAGAAATTACCTAAGACGGAGAAAGGAATCCATTCAACAACTTGTGCATCTCACATTAGGTTCCTGCTATTAGTTACATCAACTACAAACATCAGTGAACTTTAAAGAATTAGACTTAATTGGCATATTATATTGGCAAAAGTCCTAGAATACATCACATTGCCATACAAAGCACACGTTGCAAAATAAAATTTAAAAGATTCAAGTTAACCTGGTTAACAGCTCTAATCTGTACCTCTATTTGTTACTTTGACAACGTAACAGGAAACATTTTCAAGAAAAGATCCAAAACTGATGAAACACAAGACAAAAAAGTCAAAATCTGCTCTCAATTAGTGACAGCAGACTGCTTTTATGTCTTCAATAAAGTTACTCAGTTATGCCAAAAGTGTTACTGAGAATAGAACTGGTTTATGTATATCTTGACGTTGCATTGTTCAAGATATATTTTGCTAGTAGACAAGTCTTGATAAATGTTTTCAGGGAGGGAAAGATGTTTCTGGCACAAGGTAGAACAGAGATGGAGATATAAGTCTGCAAATAAAGCATCCTACACCTCTGAGGTCCAACACTGGCAGTGATTCTAACCATATAATTGTCAATTCAAGAGATGGGGACAAAAACAAAAAAATAATAGCTTGGTGAGAAGATTTTGGTAGATTTGACTGGAGAAGGAAGATGTAAATAGCAAAAAGAATAACGAAGTCTTAGGATAAGAGACTTCTTTCTTCAGATTTTGCAATCTACATATCCTGAAAGTCACAAAGACTGAAAAACAGTCCGTGCCCTGCCCCTTTTGCTGTAAAGAAGGTTGCTCTCCTGCTCTTCAAATTTCAATTCTTTTACAAGGGGTACTCCAAAGCACATTCTGGTGCACGATCATCATTAATTAAATTAAAATATGCTTTCAATTAAATCATGAAGTACAAAACAAAATGTAGTCTCTCCAAGTTAGCTTGTTCCATTTATTCATTTACTACTTAATTTATACAGTTCGGTCATCTCTAATACAAATAGAAGTCATTAGTGCAAATTACTGATGTTCTTAGGAAAAGTTTAATAAGAAGTGTTTTAAGTGCATGACTTTTAGTCACTCAACTCTCCATTCATCTTGCAATAGTTGGATGATATTATTTAAGAATCCAAATCAGAATAGGATGCTATAGTCTTTACACTATTCAAGGTATTAATACTGTCATTAATTAATGTGAATAAAGAACTCTAGGTTGTGCATGATGAAGAACCTGTCTAAAATTAATTTCCTTTAATTATTTATGGCTGTTGTATTTTAAAGGAAAATTTAAGTTACTCTTTATTACTAAAGTGATTATAAAAACCCATGAGCATGTTAATAAAGAATGCAGCATGGTTGTCCAGCTTTCAGGAAGATCTAGAACAACTCTTATGAAGGGAGTTAACAGAGGAGAGGAGGAGTATAAAACAAGCACTGGGAACAGCATGAAAGAAGGTGGGCAGCTGTGTGGAAACAGATAAAAGGAAGTAGTTCAGATAAAAGGAAGTAGTTCAAAAAAGATCAGCAGGAATATGCAATAAAATGCATATTCCTTGTGCTACAATGAAAGATACACATTATTTATTTCACTCATGTTATACTTTGAACATTCTCAAAATACGATCCTTTTAGAATGAAATATGGCACCTTTAGTAGCAATCCGTAAAACGCGCAACTGTCTGACAAAAACAGACTACTAGAAGGAAAATCAAAGCATGAAATAACAGCTCTTGCACAATAGTCCTCAAAACCAAAAATTAGAGAGATATACTATGACATAATCCCATTGGCCTAGTAGTAAAGTCCCAATGCTAGACACTTAAAAGTTTATTATATAAAATTTCAAGGGGCTCTTTCTCCAAAATTCTCCTTTCTTCTGTGTGATAGTGCCCACTGCCTTGACTTACTCTTTCCCTACTTCTGAACCACCTAAATTTAAAATGAAGCAATGTTTTCCCTGATCAGAACAATCACCTTTCCTGGTGTGGCAGGGCACGGGGCTCCTCACAGATACATAGATTCCCCTTCCTACCACACCAGCCAGAACTTGCAACCATAGGAGGGGTACCAGGACCCTACAAAGACCCCAGCCAGTACATGAAGTACCAAAAGTCAGGTCAACAACAACCTTCAGTTCTTCATTGCTTATAGGAGACAAGTTTGAGAAAATTCTATCTATCTACTTTCTACTTCCAGGCAGGCACAACCAGCTATGCATTTGGTATTTGTGCACTCCTCATTCTTCCCATCCCTCTGCTCATCAGGTAGAACTGATAGTTCTACCTGAACATTCAGCCTGTTATTCAAAAAGATAACTGAAATCTAAATATCTTTTTCTACCCTCACAAAAACATTATGGATTTCTGTTTATGCTTTCAGTATAAAAAAGAAATCACTTTGGAAAAGAAAATAAGCATATCTCATTTTACCTTACAGAAACAAGCTTAAGAATGTTATGACTCAGATTTGACTACTTATGTATTGACTATTTATTTCTCTCTATTTCATTACCCACATGACACATAAAAAGATCTTTAAAAAAAAAAAGTTCTTTCCCTTGTCATTAAAATTGAATCAAAACAAAGGTAGAAATGCATTCCAACTGTCCTAAGACAGAGTCTGAAGAAACCCATTTTTGTTGGCCTTCTTCCTCTTCTATTGTCACTCACCTAGTAATTACGTGCATATTAGTCATATGCACAAGGATAAAGTTAATACTGGACAGAGAGTGATAGGAGTTCAGACCATGCTCTGAAACCTCCTGTCATGTGGTAGAACTCTACTTACAGATATACCAAGTATTTGAAAAGTGTGCATGATGATGTCAGTTGTGAAACACTTCTTTAACTTCAATAATGCCTTACTTGCAAGTTAAATTACTACTTCAAAACTGCCATGTTAGCCTACTTAACTTTAGGGTGTCAGCATTTATAAAATACAGATGCTGAGCCCGTACATTCAAATAAAACAAAAAATTATGTATACTCCAACCACTTGCACTTAGACACACATATCCTGGAGTAATTGTTATATTGTATTTCCAATTTAAAAGAAAGGAATTGAGCCGATTTCAAGTATCCTGAAGAAGCCTTTCATCATTTCCTTTTTTACCATGAATCAATAAAATAAACGTTAAAGGCTCTGACTGAGGAAAATAAAACCAGCTCACACCATTTAGAGACATGAAATTTAATATTGAGGAATGTGACAGGAACAAATATGTAGCTGTACGAAGTGAATATCTTAAAAAAATAAACTAGATAAAATGGTTCCTCCTAATCTCAGCCAGTTGATGGTTTATTATTAAATAAGTTATTATTTAACAAAGCTAAAGGTTCTTTAAATTCTGTAACGTGGATATTTCTCTCCTAATACTTGTCAATTCATACTCCAATTTTCATATAAGACCCTGGCCTCCCAGGGTATGGATTCTGCTATTGTAAGCCAGTTCAATGTGTAAGCCATGAAAAACATCTTTTCATATACTCAGGCAAAAAATAACCCAGAATAGAGGACCACAGCAAGTCTCAGTAAAAACAAAGCTCTTAAATAGATGGGTTGAGATGTACCAGTCGTACATGCATCTTGCCTTTTGTTGACAGAGATTCAAGTAGACACTAAAGTCCATTATGATTCTGAAGTGTCCATCAGAATAAATAATTTCCTTCTATTAACAGAGGCAATCTGTACAGCACAGTCCTCACACAGGCAAACATCCCACTCAAGTTAATACAATCGAATTAGACTAGTTTTACTTGTCAATTTTGAGGTAAATTTTTAAAGCTGAAGAAATAACATTATTTTCATAGACTAGATTCCAAAAATTAATACAGTGGAAGCTTTGCCTGAAGACCCAAGAAATTCAGTCTAGACCTCAAGATCCTTGGAACAAGCCCTGGCCCTCATTGGCAATTTCGATTTCTCATAACTTATTATCATCTGCATATTGTATTCCTAATTCCTTCCTCCTTTCAAAACATCACATGTATCTTATAGAACATCTTAACTCTCAGGAGCTCTAGTAGTAACTCCCCAGAAACCTCACCAGACTCAGCAGCCCGTTACTTACTATTTAAAGTCCTTCAAACACACTTTTTCTCACTGTAACATGGCTCCTTTGCAAGCATGACATAGCAGGACTGAATCAGATGCTCATCTAGCACGGCATCCTGTCTCTGTCAGTGGGCATTATGGAAATGGTACTTTGAGGCAGTTACGGAATGTTATTTCTCCAAGTACACTTCTAGCAAACAGCATTTTGGGAACTTCAGGAGCAAGTGACGACTTTCTTTTCTTTCACACGATCGAACTACTAAAAATTTAACTTGCTAGCCTTCCATCTAAAGCATATACGCATATGCAGAATTATCAGTATAATCTGCATTTCATAATGGTTATTCATAAAAGACATAGGAAGGAATAAAAATGCCACCGACTATTCTTGGAAGTCCGCCTATGAGTTTTGCTGTAAAGAGCTTCAGAATTACTTTTTTTACAGACTGTATGAAAAAGCCAAAATGCGGAGGAAAGTTCACTTTCTGTGTTCTACCTACGATTATCTTAGATTTTCTGGCAGATAATCAGACACAGAGCAGTGCTGGAACATGTCCAAATAATCCAAACATAGCACAAATGGCCATGTAGAACTTTAAGCCTATGCTGTGCAGAGTTTTTAGTCTAAAAGAGTTTCTGTATGAACCAGATGGAATAATTAAAATAAAATTCTAAAGCTCATTTTACTTTTCAAACTTAATGCCACAGAAGCGTGGGTCAGTTGCCAGGAATTGTCTTTCCTTCCTTTGTGACACCAACCATAAAAATCAGTTCATATCCAAGCCATTTATTTGTTCAGGTGATTAAACTAGATTAAAATAACCTCTATTATATTCTCTATTTTTCTATCTCTTTTGATGGGAAAAGATCTTCTTTGATGTTGCCTCAGAATAAAATATGCTCCTTGGGAAAATGAATTCTCAGTTTTAAATGACAGCTGTCATATTTTGTTATGGAAGTGCAATTCTATTTAATGGACTTGATTGTGCAATTTGCTGCACCTACCTCACATTGTGTGGGCTCATATGAGCATGTCTGAGTAGTGCTGCAGAATCAATGCCAAAATAAAACAGAAACACGCACAGTGGAAAAGTGGGGGAAAGGAACTGCAAGAAAAAGCACACACACATTGGATCATAAAAACCAGACTTGGCTACAATGCAATTTGAATCATGGCTTCAGAAAGAGAGTCCTCAGGTGTGCTTAAAGATAGTTTGGCATTTTTTAAACAGAAGTAGGAGTTTAAACTCATGTTTCAGCATTGAAAAGCATCCCTTTTCTCAGTGCAGTTCTGACAGTCAGCATTCTGCTTGGGTTCTTGTCAAGAATACACAAAGTGACTCAGAGAGCTTGTGCATTACATTAGTATTTAACTCTGTAAGGGCCCCTAATTTTTTTTAGATCATTTTAAGAAAGGCACTGCTTAAAATAAAATTCTGCTCTATTATAAATGTACTATAACACACACCCAGCACTTAATATGGTATATGTGTGTCTTTTCCTTTAAAAAAGAAAAATCTTTTCAGAGAAAAGAGAGAAAGGACTGATGTTTCAAGCCCTGACAGTGTAATATGCCAGGCAGTAATGAGAAATCAGTGATTACACCTGGGATAAATTAATAAAGTCAATTTTTTTTCCAGTGAGAATATATGAATTGCCACCTACTGATATTCAAATTGTCTCTATCAAAATCAAGCAATACAACTCTCCAGCTGTAATTTTTCCCCCACTTCTCCCCTCCATGTGTTCCACATGCGACTGAAATCTGCCCACAGCTATGGGCTAACAGACTGGAGCAATATTCTGTCAAGACCCAGGTATAAACACAGAAGAAAGGAGTAGTCACAAAAGAGAAAGTCAAGAGTTAGAGCTGAAATTCCTGTTCCACTTTCTCTGCAGGCTGGCTCCCTAACCTAAGCTTAAGGAGCGACAGTGTTGCTGCAGCAATCCCTTTCCAGTGTAAGTGTGAACAATTTAGGAAAAAAACAGAAAAGATGTTCAAGACTGGTCAGTGGCAATTGCAATTTAAATCTGAAGAAAAAAAAAAGTCAATTCAATTTCATTAGGAGACCATCTTCTCTTCTTCCTTGAAAACTGAAGGGCCTGACGACGAATTAAGATTTAGAGAAAAATCCCTTCCCTACTTAAATGATATTACGATTCTGCCATTAACACAGAGTCAAGATGTTCACTCTGTGTACAAAGATAACTTTATTGAAGGGATTGCATGGGTAAGTAATATTACAAACCGTATTTCTATAGCAATTTCTTAATGGTCTGCAAGGAGCAAAAGATGTGATGAATTTAACGTCATCAAAAAGATTGTCATTGTCAGGACAGGAACGAATTCTGCTGAGGCCAAAGCACAGCAGACTCAATGATAAAAGACTGGTGAAAGCGTACTTTCCTGCACTTTCTTACTCTGCAGCAAACACTGAATTTATTTGCTTTCTTATCCGTTTCTCTTCAGCAAGCTGGCTGCAGCAAACAAAATTAACAATTGCCTATCATAAATCTTGTAAATGCAGATTTGGAGACAGCAGAACACATGACTAGCATTTGTTATCTTAGATGGAGTTGCTGGAAACCACTCTGCTTTCCTGTAGTGGAGAGGACCACAAGGAAATTCAGGGCTGGAATCAGTCCTAAATGTCACAAAAGATACTGCTGAAAAAACACAGTACAATCCATGATGTCCAGACAACCCGAAACCAGTCTTGGGTTGCATACAGCCTTCCCTAGGTCTAACTGAATGATTCAGACCT
This sequence comes from Strigops habroptila, assembly GCF_004027225.2. Lineage (NCBI taxonomy): Eukaryota > Metazoa > Chordata > Aves > Psittaciformes > Psittacidae > Strigops > Strigops habroptila. Next base: position 55,444,549 of record NC_044284.2, read on the forward strand.
TTTGTGCTTCAGAGTGTTAAACCATTGTCACTTTGGATAAATATCCTTTCAGTTAGTTACTTTTAAAAACTTATGATAAGTAGACTCAAGGAGATGCTGGAATGGTCTGCCACTGGGTGCAGGTTATAATAAATCTGGTGGGGGAGGGAGGAGGAGAAATAAGTCTTAGAAGACCATGAAAATATTCATAAAGGGCAAGACAGATGACCCAGACTGACCCCACCAATCCAGAGTTGGTTAGAGGAAAAGCTGATAGGGGATTCAACTGATAAAGAATTAAAGAAAGGAACATAAATAATGCCAGTCAAAATGATTTTATGGACAATGGGACTTGTCAAAAGTAATTTTATTATTTTAATCTAAGTGTGGTTAATTGTGTTAATCTCACATGTAATAAACTTTTTAAAACTATTTCAAGCCGTACTGCATGAAACTAACTTTAAAACTAGCCATATGGAATAACAGCAAAGGATATATTGGATGCATTAGGAATCAGCTAACTTGGTAGTGAATCCCTATTGGTAATTACTCATTGAAACCCCTCAGCAGTTTCAGAGAGGTGTTGGAAAGATTAATGTGCAACCTGTTGGTGAACATGTTCATCATACATCTGAATGCAGGGGTTGTCTGCAAATAGTTGCAGGTAACACAAGCAAATAATGTAAAGGACAGGACAGTTACAGGAGCAAACCCAATTGCCTATTTTGGCCTATGTGCATATATTAAATGATATAATTTTTCATCTATATAAGAATTCATAAGGAGCACAAACTTTCCACTAAGTGTATATCATATCATGGAAACTGGAAACCTAGGAAATACTGAGTTCATAATGGAAAACCTACAACATTAATTCTATGCAAGACACTGAAAGCCTGATAATTGGGCTGTGTACAGAATTCTAATGTTCCTATTTTAAAGTGGATGTTGGAAGCTGAATTTCCAAAGATTTGAAAGTTGGAAGTACCACACAGCAAAGCTCTTGGAGCTCAGGACACAAGCATAGCCCATGTTGTTAAAGTGTCATTTTCACAGACTATGAATTAACATAATTAGATATAAGGAAGAAGTTCTTTTCTGTGAGGGTGGTGAGGCACTGCAATGGGTTGCCCAAGAAGTTGTGAATGCTCCATCCCTGGCAGTGTTCAAGGCCAGGTTGGACAGAGCCTTGGGCAGCATGGTTTGGTGTGACGTGTCCCTGCCCATGGCAGGGGGGTTGGAACCAGATGATCTTAAGGTCCTTTCCAACCCTATTTTATGATTCTATAACATCTCTGTATACAAACAGCGATGTTTGTTATACTGTGTTATACTCTGGCCTTTACCCAAGCAGTATCTTCCTCTACAGAGCCAGCATAAGGCACCCATTTCAAGCATAGCTCTTCCAAGGACTTAGTGCTGCTTTATAATAAAATTGCACACACAATTTTGCCAGTGCAGACAAGGACAGAGAAGCGACTCAAATACAGTATGTTAAACCTTTCCAAAGGAAAGGTAAATACTTTGTTCTGAGTGATTGTTAGAGCATGGAAACAGCAGCCAGACAGTTCTTAAGAACCTGGACTTTTTACTTTTTAATTTAATAAGCAAAGGTTGGACAAGACTACCAAATTTAGTAATGATTTCCTCCACTGATTGATACCTTGGAATCAAGATCAGATACATTTTCAGGACATACAATTTGATTAAAAACAGTTTATAATTAAGAGATAAAATACAAGATTGATGCCATATAAGAAGGCAGACCAGATGAATTAAGCTCAGTTATATTTCTCTGAAAAGCTTTAGTTGCAGCTACACTGTATAGCTGACTTACTGTTTGCATTTCAAAAGTTTAAGAGCCTAGAAGTACAAAGGTAGTCAGATCAGTACCACAGCCTCTGAAAGATTCTGCAAAAGCGAGTTTGGAGATCTCAGGTCAGTTCACAGTCAAAAGCTGGTTCAGCCTAAGCATTATGCTAATGTAATTTATTTATTTCATGATAAAACATTATGCTTTACTCTATATTAACATATTCTTCAAATACCTTAGAGAAGCATTACAGCAAATAGAAATATTTAAGGGCAATGACAAGCATATGAAATCTGGAATAGAAGAAAACCTATAGAAAGAGAATTAAAATTAAGCACATTTTTACATTATGCATCACATGAATTAGTTACTAATTATGAAAACGTTCTTCAGCTTCACAAGTGATATCGCCTGTGCTATTTCATCCTTTGCTATGCAGTTTTGAGATGCAATTTATATATTTTCTTTATATTAGGCTGTTAGCAGTAGTTGATGTTAATACACTAAATTACATGCAGCAATTTAAGAAATATTCAGTTTTAAGATTTATTGTGCTGTTATGGTGGCCTTTAGTACCTGGTCTTCACCAGGTATGCCTTTGCCTGCAAATATTCAATATATGTATATTCAATACAGTATTTAAAATGGTATGAGAGGTTCACTTACAAGACATGAAGTTATTTTTCTAAATCAAGTAAGTATCCTTCTCCCTCAGACAAGCTGATTTACTTATTGTTTCAGGTAAAAATAGAAGGCTGAAAATTTCCAGTGGTGTTGGCAGCAGTAAAGTTAACCTTAAAAAAATATTCATTTTACCTAAATATTCCATTTTCTTACATAATAGACCAAAAAAAAAAAAAAAATTATTCTATCTTGTTCACAAGGCAGATATATTGCATTTATTTAATTCAGCTGTGCTTCTTTAATAGCTTTCAACTAAATTTTGGAGTGTTGTTAGAAATTACATGCAGATAGCTTTCAAGTTAGAATTTTTGTCCTTCAACAGTGATACAGATATTATTTAATCATTTTCATTGTAGAATAAAAGAGAAAAGTTTCTGAAAGCACCTAAGCTCATAAACAATTTATGTGCTTTTGAAATGGGAATTGGGCTTCTACATTGTTAAGCAGTTTTGAAAGTTCTCAATTTTACTCACCTGCCCCAGCTTGGTAAAGATCAATAATCCCAAACATCTGCCTTCTTGGAGCACATTAAACCACTGCATCTAAGCCTAAACATTATGTAAGATCCCACTTATATAAATACAGCTATACATAACTCTTCCCTACCAGAAGCTTCAAACACACTGAAAGCAACTCAAACAGAAGATTCTCCCAGGTGTCCCCATTTATATCCCCTTTTTGATTTGAGAATTGCAGAACAGCTGAAAAGTCTCAGCTGCAATTGAAGAAAATAGGAACTGTACATCAGATAAAGTATTGTATACTGGTGAATACTCAGAAATCAAGTCTCTAATGTTTCAACCTGGGCATATAGATATGCCTGACACTCGTCTGTGCTTGAGAGCAGAAATAGTCTGTCCTCAACAAACATGCATTAAGGTGGTAATTTATTTCAGATTGTAAAACACTCCAATCTTGTTCCAATGAGTGTTACAGAAAAGCCCATGAGGAAGTTAATTATTCTGCCTTCAGCACAGCATTTAAACAGCATATAGTAAACAGCATATACTGTAGCCTGGGACCACACACAGAACATGATAAAACAAAATATTGGATCACTATTCGTTAAATTCTTATCTCTTACGTGAAAGTAATGTGAGATTACATATTTAAAGATCATACAACAATGCATACTCACAAGGAAGGCTGCATGGGCAACCCACAGCACAGAGACCACTCCAGCTCCACAGCAGTCCATAATTAGTCCTCATGCTTCTGAGAGGTGTAGTTTCTCACCACTATTTGCCCTACCTCCATTTTATACATCTTTTCCTTTTATCAATTACAAGCTTTTATCATAACCCTACAGTGACTCACAATTAGCAAGACAGAAAATTCTCCTATCTTTACCAGAGTTCCCACCATCATCAAGCCCTCAACAGTGTCAAAAACTTCACTAACTCTTCTACTGTAAGGGCTGTAAAAGCAAAGCACTCCACAATCTTAATCCTCTGCCTTCCCCACCCTCCATTCATATCACCTGGTTGTAAATCCCTATTTTATCAGTCTTGTTAAAACTTTCAAATAATTATCTCTCAAAAACAGTTTAACCTTTTCCTCCCTGATGGGACAAAGCAGTATCCCATCAGACAGTTAAATTGAAACTGCAGGCAGCCTTTTAAATGTGAGATGCTGCAACTTTGGTGTTCTTTTTTTAGTGGGTCTGGTGGGTTTAAAATATAAAAAAGATGCAGTATTTTGAAATGTGATGTATTTCACAACATCTCAAAGCAACAAGAAGTTTCCTCCTTTGCACTCCCACTTTGTTTCAAAGAAATAACTTTGCGTCACATTTTTTTCCCCAGTGCTTTACAATGTGAAGAATAACTCTTGACTACCATAAGCAGTCTTCTGCTGGCTTTCAGATCATAGCCACACATCAAAAAATGCTAGCAAATATAGCATTTTGGAGTTCCGTGTTTATTGTCTTTCAGTGATGTCCTTATCAAATTGTTTAAATTACTATTAAAGACATAATTACTCTGACTGCTACCCATGTAAATATAGCCTTGCTGCGCTTTTCCTGGCTGCATTTGAAACAGCAAAAATTTTTGCAGTTGAACTTTCCGATTACTTTTGTCAGTGATGCACCACGTGGAAATACAGCCTAGCACATCTTCCCGTATTTGTGGAGACTGTACTGCTTGGCCTAAGTCTGAATTTAAACCCAAGCTCTGGGTTGCCCAGAGTAGCTGTGGCTGCCCCATCCCTGGCAGTGTTCAAGGCCAGGCTGGACGGGGCTTGGAGCAACCTGGTCTAGTGGAAGGTGTCCCTGCCCGTGGCAAGGGGGGATGGAACTAGATGAGCTTTAAACCCAAACCATTCTGTGATTTTGTGATTCTATGAATTACACAGATAACTTCTGCCAGAAACGTTATCTGGTTTTCTGCTTCAGTGCCTAAACTAAGTATAGAGAGAAATTACTGTACTTCATTATGTAATAACCAATAGCAATCAGTGACTTCTTAAGAGTAAAACACACCACCACTTTGCATGGCCTGTTAATGTTGTTTAACAAACAAATTGACACAAACACATATACACCCAACACATACATTTTCTGTATGTAAACACTGGTATATTACTGTTTAAATCTTTTCAAGACAATAGAAGCATTAACTTCTTTGGCCTCAAAAACGTAAATGTTAAAAATGGTTTTGGCAATTTAGTGATGGAGTCTACAGACACAGCTGAGACACCCTTCTTCCAGCCTTTAGACTGAGATGCCAAGTAATTGAATTAATTAATCCTAGTACCTTCATAAGTTAAATGACACAATATGACCTCCTGGTTTAAGCACAAGACCTAATATGACTATGCGGTGGACTTTCCTGCATGATCTTCATAAATTCGTGTACTTTTATGAAGTAAAAGAATTAAAGGCTTGCTCATTATGCAATTTCTTCACTTTTACTGCACAGAAGGTAAATAAAAGCAGCATTTGGACCCGACTACTTTACTTTCTGCATTTATTGGTTTTATCCTACCATACAGGAATTGTTGCTGATTTGAGGATAGACTTGCCAAGACTTGCTGACTTCCTAATTCCCACTCATTTCAATGAGGTAAGGTTCAAAATGTCCCTGAAATCTGTGCCAAAATATCTGTAAGAATGTAAGAAACCATTTGAATTTTAAGTAACAGCTGCATTACAAATCATGTCTACTAGAATTCCATTAATCATGCACATATTTCTTAAGCTAGTAAAATAAGCAAGTTAGATGCCTGCAACAAATACAAGCAAATATCCTGTCTTCCATTTCTGTATTGTGAAACAGGCACTAGAACAAACATACAGACGCTAAGGAAAAAATCAGATCTCCCTCCCCTTAGGAGAACTGTTCCAACCCCATTTCCTGGTTCCACACTTACAGCAAGGAACTATTATATGCACCACAGGAAAAATGGAAGATGAAATCAGATTTGGGAAGACCAAGCCACCGTCCACTGACTTCCCTGTTTTATTCCATTTCAATCTTACTTAAGGAGATATGAAAGCATTAGGATTTATTATAAGCTTTGAAAGTTGTGGGCAAAATAGTTTGCTGTTGTGCAACAAGCATGCACATACAGAAAATTCACATACAGACTGAGCACATTTAAAGCTCTTTGAATCACAGAAAAGGCAGTTAATCTTAGTAACCACACAGAGAACTGACAAAGTATTTTAACATAGTCAAAATGCTGAAGGTCCTTGAATGCCTTCTAATACCCAGTATGAATTCTTGAATTTTGAAGAGCAGGGGTAGAATGCATTTAGTATATACTAAGGTTTACTTCAGAACAGTTGTGCAAATTCCTTATGTGAATGAACAGAAATAAAATCTCTAATATAGCTTAAAGTTCCAAATAGAAAGCCTTCTCTGACCCTATCCCTGCATGTTCAGAGTCTCAATATTTCTCGCAGGTCACCTATCCTTCCTTCCACCTCTTCATACATTTCCTTTTTATGTTTGAGCTTTTCCAGAAAGCAGCTTGCCCATCCATGCAGGACACCTGCTATCTTTATCTGATTTCCTTCTTATCAGGATGGATAATTCCTGAGTTTGGAGAATGACAGAATCAATCAGGTTGGAAAAGACCTTTAAGATCATCAAGACCAACCATTATCCCAGGACTCCCAAGTCCACCATTAAACCATGTCACTAAGGGCCTCATCTGCACTGCAATCGTTGTAACCCAGCCAGCTCTCCTGGATGCCTCTTCTCTCCATAGCTGTAACCCATTCCAGGCAGATCCCTAAATAAATTCTGCTCTTCTGAAGACTGAGATGCTTTTTACACTTCTGCTTCAGGAAGTTGTATCAGGTTGTCCTCTCTTTTCTGGAATTCACTTTGATGTTGGTGGCTGACAATGTTAAGTTTTAATTTTATTCAGAAATAAGATACATAAGACTTATTCTCTCACCCCTTGATGGGCTACATCTCTCTAGAAATTTGACTCTAGCCTATTTCTAATAGTAATAGCTGTATTGCTTGGAACCTCTATGAAGAGAATATCAGTCTTTTCTGTGTCACTAACTTCAATTCACTCCTCTACACTCTTCAGAGTTTCTGGAAGACACACACTACTACAATAATTAGATATTTTATACAGGTTATTATATCTAAACTTTTAAAATCTACTTATGACAGTTAATATTCTTTTATTGGGGTTCACTGAAACTTATTAGGTCAATAAACCCATTAATGAAACACTGTGGTTGAGAATTTTAATGCAGTGGAGTCAAGAAAAGAGTGTGCAATTATAGCTCTGCATATGAACCAGTGCTTATGAATAACACATCTGGTATATATATTGACACAAATATTCATCATTCTAACCAACAAGACAAAATTCAACACAGTAATCACTAATAAACGCTGAAATACAGAAGTTCACTCTTTGATTCCAGAACTATGGCAAATGCCAGGGGGGAAATGTTGATATTTCTGGTTATAACACATGAACCAACATCAAATAATCTATTATTCCAAAACTAGAGGGGGAGAAATGCAACACAAGCAGACCCATGTCAGACCAGTAGACTTTGGGCTACGGCTTGTATTTAATACAAAGTACTTCTCTCACATTTTTCTTCCATCTCACTGACCTTGGCTGCAATTTAATTGGTAAATAATTTTATTTCTGTGCAAACACTAGATGAAAGTCTTGCTGTAATATTGTTGTAGACATGACAGTCTAAGGAAGGCTAAGTTTGTAGACTGCTCCTCACATAAATAATTACGTGAGGATTGTTTTTACACTTTTTGTTATGGATGTGTACCAACTAATTGTCATTTGGATCAGATAACCATAGTTCTCTTTCCTTAGATGCTCATCACAGCTGAATAGGTCTTCTATAAGCATTCATGGTAAGAAACACTATTTAGTGGGAAGACAATATATTCAAGAAAAGAAAAAGTCTATACAGAAATACTCTGGCCATGTAGTGTAAATGCATGCACAGTCTCTGAGATAAAAACAGATAGTTTTATGCACAAAAAGTGTGACTGAAAAGAGTCTTCTCTGTAAGGGATCATTAGACCATTTTCCTTAAGAATTGTCTTTAATAAAACACAGTCCTTTAAAAGCAATAGATCTTTCTAAGAAAATATTGATTAATCAATCAAAACAAAAACTGAAAGAGGCTTGTCCTCTAAAAAAATGTAAGGAGAGTGTTATCTAAACTAGTACACTTGGGTTTAAGAGGAACTTTAATCAGGCTTCATTTTACTTATATTTCTCAAATGCTGTATTTCAAGAAGCTAACCTACACGAACATATTTTCAGGCAATCAATCACAGCAAAAAGCTATTGATGATAGATTGGTCCAGAAAGTGACTCAGGAAGCTAAGGAAGAGCAGAACTCAAAAAGGAAGTGTCAAAGCATAATGAAGCTGCTGTGGGGAGGAAAGAAATCATACATGGCCTTTCATCATCATAATTTCTATTTTGTCCATGTTCATCAAGTTCATTGAGATGTGCTGTGGAAGATGTTGTAAATAACCACCCTGACAGAATGGGTTAGGACATGGGAATGAGCAGTATGGAACTGATTTTCTGTTTGGGGATGAACTGGTTTTGGAACTAAATCTAGGTAGATTTGTTGGGAAAGAGAATGATTTATTGTACCCGTAGTGCTGGACGAGATACTTGTAAGAGGATTCACACACGATCATACTCATCCTCTGTGAAGTAATGAGGGATCGGAGTACCAATACTAAACAACAAAGTATGAAGAATTAATGTTTTTTGAAGCTGTTTTTACCTATTTAGAGACTACTGTATTTCTCAAATGAATAATATAACACTGTGTTTACAACACAGACATGCACATCTTAATTCTTTGCCATATGTAACTCAAATTGAAATATGAAATAATTAAAACCTTCATAAGCTGTAAAGAAGTTAAACATCATTTATATAATGGAACAGTTCTTGTTTCAGCTGAAGAATAAATTGAAAGCAATTCAGGGCACTGGTACAGAGCTACGGTCGTCTCTCTGTGTCCTATCAGGAACATCATAGCTATGAGGTTCCTGTTATTATTGATTCCTCAGTTTAAGCACTCCAAATTTCTATCAGTGCTTTTTAAACACCATAAATCTGGAATGTACTCTCCTGAAGGCTTGCAAATCCTTACTCCACATAGTCTATAGACACAGTGCCACTTCATTTTTGTATTTCTGTGTTCAGTAGATTATTATAAACAATACATATCTTGCATATGGCATTATTCAGCATAAAATCTTAAAAATGCTTTGCAAAGAAACTCAATAACATTTTTCCCATTATACAGATGTGGAAAATGAGGCAAGCTGATAAGCGAATTTGCTCTAGCCAATGAATATGATCTCCTAGGTTTCAGTTCAATGCTCTGTCAAATAGAACCACTGCTTTTAGCAATTAATACAAAGTAGTTTATCATTTTCTTATTATGCAGGGTTCATTTAGCTACTCTCTGATAAATGTATTTGATATATTTACTGTATTATTTATGTAGGCCTCCTTCACACCAGGGTTGCCTGCTTCAGTGATGAATCAACATATGGAGAACTTGCAAATGAATACCTAAATAAATATATTTCTGGAAAAGAGAGACATTTCTGAGTAATTCTTACACTATCTTTACTATGTGATAAAGATAATGAAAACAAACATGTAGCCATAGTACAGTAATACATTTTAAACAGACAATGGGAAAACCAAATTGATAATACTTTTATATGAAAGGCACAAGTGTTTGAGCTAAGGGTGGAGCTAACAGTGCCATTACAAGTGGAATACAGTTCTCTATAAGGTATTATTCAGAAGCATCAGTTGCTTTTAAAACCATTCCTTCCAATATTCTTTGCATCCTTACACAGACAAAGCTCTTTTAGAGCACAGAGTAAGAACTGCAATTTAGAAAAACCTGCCGAAATCTCGCTGCTGAACAGGGACAGATAATCAAGCCTATCTATATTTTTAGAAAGCCCAGATTAACGACAAGACTCGTGGTAAAGGGTGTGCGCAGATCTCAATCACAGCCTGCCACTGTTGTAAGAGCTCCGCATCCAACCAACTCTGGAATATGGCAAAGAATTTAGAGTGGGGTTAATTGTATAGTTAGGCAGACCCCACCGTTTCAGTATTATGCACCTACCCACAACCAGAAAAGCAATTTTTGCCTGCGAATACTACCAGTCTCTCAAGAGAAAGTTGTAAATACTAAAGCAGCACCAATTATTTTCCTTCTTGCAAATCTAACAAAAAACAAGCTTCGTGCTATTTACGCTAGTGGTGCAATTTTTTTCCCCACGATCAGATCCAGAACCTGCAGAGAAATTAATCGAGTTTTAGATACTGCGATCCCCCCTCAATGTAATACAATTAGAGCATAGAAATCCCATCCTAATATTTATGAGTCAACCAACCAGTTTCCTAGGCCCAAAGCAGCCTTGAGCAAAAATCAGGACCTGTTAGTATTGTTTACACGTTAAGACATTACACTTCAACCCATTTTCAGATCACTTGTCAAGAAAAGCATGAACTGTAAATGCTTACCACATCCAGCAGCTGTTTAAAATTTGTGTCCCCTTTCACAAACTCAAAGGCGCGCTGGTGCAGGAGAAGGATCCCGGTTTGGAAGCCGTGCTGTGCAGACTTTAGGACACTGTGCTTCACAGAATCTTCCTTCTTATGCTCCTCTCTTCTTCTTGGGAATAAGGTAGATACACCAAGAGGAGCAATGCTGGGACTGAAATCGAGTGCTGCAGCGCACAAGCTAGTCCTCTTACGGAAGTGTAACCTAACATATGCATGGCTTGTATGGAAATGAATATGCAGAGGCAGTCGCCAAGGAGCTCTGTGGTTTTCTCATGGTGCAAAGAAAGATTTCAGTCTATCCCCCCAAGAAATATTCGATAAACCGTGCAACACATTAGGCAAAAAATTAAGATCATCCCGTGTCATTCAGGGGTTAACGACTCTCTTTTAAAGATCCAGGTGTGGTGCACCCGTAAGTAAACTACCCAATTCAAGAATCAACCACTTACAAAACTCAGCCTAAGCGACATTCCTTCCCAGGCTTTAAGCGGCCATTAGTTAGACAATCAAGACAAGGTAAGGTGATAAAGGCCGGTTTAGCCTCTTTTAGCAGACCTAAGAAAATGTTTATATGTAACCCAGAAGATGCCATGAATACACAGGTGAACCTTTTTGGGTCAAGAGCACCCAATGTTATATTTTTCAGAGGCACCAGATTTCATTTCTGTGCCTGCAAAGAAAACAGCACCAATATATCGGAGTGCAGTGTTTCCAGATCGTTTTCTTCCCTAAAGGTGCACACAAGGTGCGTGCCACTGCCTTTATTGTCAGTGTTTTCTTTGTACAGACTAGTCTTCAAATTCTGTGTTTGTCTGTTGAGCTTTAATAGAAGTGTTCATTTACACCATTCTACACCTCAATTCTGCACTTCAGAGATGCTGAGCACCCTAAACTTCCAGTTTTCCCCCAGGTTCTGGCCTTTATGCTGGATCTAGTGCAGCTCAGCTGAGCATGAGCTGGTCGTCTCACCTACCCGAAGCCTTGACTGACCTGGCAAGGAGTGCCTTTTGTTACTTTAGGGAAACATCATAGAATCATAGAATGGTTTGGGTTGGAAGGAACTCTCCTCTCAGGAAGCTTAATTTAAGCAATATGTAATCTGTTTTAGAACATTCTTTCTTTAGTTTGGCAAATACAAACATAACAGGAAGGTGAATCCCATTTTAATTTTGTTATTGCCATTTTTATTCTGTCGTGCCAGAACTTTAAATATGATAGATTGCTGAACGACATGTTTTGATAATACATAAATAGGTATAATATACATTTATCTTTATTATTTATTTATATTACTTTATTAGTAGTAAAAATAAATTACGTCTACAGTTGTCAGATGGTGTTTTAATAGGTGAATAGCTGGTTTAATACCTTTCAACAATATTCATATGGATTAGTATAATACTAGCAATTATTTTCTCTAATACTCTTGTATTTCAAGTCCTTCACTTTTTGTGAACCATTAAACTGACAGGGGAAAAAAAAAATCTAACTGTATTTTTCTTTTAGCAGTATTATTTCATTAAATTAATATCTTCCAAGTTTATAATTAATTTGACAGAAATGTCATTATAGTAAAAAGTCAATACTCCTTCTGTTCCTTGCTGGCAAACTTTCTCTACAATGTAGAAATTTATAACAGTGCCAGAAATCATCAATTTGACTAAATATGGATATACACATGTCAAATATTTGTTTCTTTTCACTAATTTCTATAGCACCTATTACCATGGTATCTAGATAAATCTTATATTATTTATGGTTTGAAACACAATATGAACAATTAAAATAGATATTTAATACAAATGTCCAGCATCTCTGTTAATGTTGGTACAGTCCTTTGGTATCTAAATATTTCTTATGCAATTGCACTCTATCTTAGAATAAAAGGAAACTTAGGATTTTATATTTTGAAAACTAGGAGACCAAATTATAATAATCATATCACTACAAAAATACATATACTGAAAGAAAGAGGTTTATCATATGAAGTACTTACAAGTGTTGTGATGGTTACTCATAAATTTCACATAAAGAACTGTATATTAATTCTTGCAAATTTGAAGCCATCTTCGTCCTCTAGGCTGTGCATAATGTGTGAGAGAATGTTACAATCTTAATGCCAAAAGTAGTATACCTGCAAAAATGTCTTTAAATAAGGAGCTTGATACTGGGAAGCTCTTAGCTATTTCATATCTTTGCAATTAATACTGTGAACCTCATTTCATAATGAAACAACATAATAACTACTATGCATTTTATTGAATTATTCCTGTACAGGACTACTCTAAATATCATGTCATACTAATAGTTATTTGTTCTTTAGTAATAAGTCTAAACTTAATTTCTCCTTAGCAAATACTTTTTCCTGTTGTTTCCAGAGATGCTGGAGTCAACATGACGTCTTCTTAACACCTATATTTAACAGCAGATCTACAAATAAAAGCAAAATTATGCATACATACTGGAATAATGAGGAATGACCTCTATTGTGGTGTTCTCTATCACAATGAAGCATCACCCAATACCAACATGATGGCTCCTCAAAATAGAATTCTTAGAGCATTCTACAATACATTTTTCACTCACTTAATTTTATGATGAAATCACATTTCCTAAAACTGATGTTTGAAATTGGAGACTGAAAAAACAACTGGGTCTTGTACCCTATTCCAACAATTAGTGCTGCACTGTTTTTACAATATTTTTTCTACTAATGCTTGTTTCTGGTTTTTAAATGTTAAGCAGTGTAGCTTCTATTTATTCTCATCCTGTTTTTATTTTCTAACATAAACATCTGCTGATGACCACAAGAGTTTGTTATAGCTGGACATTTGTTCTGACCTCGTACTATGACCTTTATGTTTTTATGCACCACTACTCTTGGAAAACTGTTCTAAAGACTATTGATCTTATGATCAAATCTTCATCCTCAAGTGTAATTGGATATTTTTAACTTCCTGATATTGCACAAAGGTAGTATTTTCTTTCACCCCATTAGTTTTTAATAGTTTCCTATGCTGTCTCAAAATTCTTTCCTTTAGGTTTTTTAACCTTTTAAATATTTACAGGGCATCATCATCTACCTTTCCCAATTGTAGATATTATTTAATCAATTCTTACTGAGGGGAGCATTTAACCAAACATTGCTCTAACCCTGATGTCAGCATAACTATTTATACCTTTAAGTATGTTTTCTTTTGCTGCACCATGGCCTGAGATCTTTGACTCTATTCTAGCAAATAATTGTTTGCCATCTCCTTATTACTTTTGTAGTTTTTCTCTTGACTTCTTCTTGACACCAGTGTTTTTCTGAATTGAACATGAGGTAAAAAAATTTATATGCACATTTTAAGCTACTAAAAAACAAAACTCACATTTTATACCACTTTCACAAACTCCCAATGGAAATATAACTTTCAATACTTGAAAAGTTCATCTCTCATATGAGGGATGGGTTTTATCTCATATGAAGCATCGTTTTGCTGTTGTTGTTTTGCATTTCTACAGAAATTAAAAAATACAGGGTTAATTAGAGGAAAAGTACAAGGCAAAATAAGCAAGAACCACAAGGAATGAAGAGCTGTAAGGGACCACAAGAGGTAATTCTGGGACCATAAGAGATAATAAAAAACTGTACACGGACATAGATGGAATTGCTCTTCACAGATATTTACCCCACACACTCGCATCACTGTGATTTCATCTTGGCCACACATCCCTCATTAGATTATGAGAATGTCTTTAAAGTCTCTAATGAAAGAGGCTTCATAAGCTAGACAGTCTGCTCTATTTCCTAATTATCCGTGTAGTTAGAAAAACCCTTTACAATCTAATTTAAATCTTTTCCTGTGAGTAAAATCCTATGACATGAAGATATGAAGAACCATTGATTACTGGATCATTAGACTGCTCTCCTCCCAAACTTCATCAAGTTCTCTATATCCTTTTGAAGCAACTGTAAAGCCAGAGATGTTACCCATTTTAACATCACCAGCCTGAGGTAAGTTATAATAATTATCTCCTGTCTCAAACACAACCCTCCTAGTTACACATTTCAGGAAAATATCTCCTGGTTTTGCCATTCAATTACAATAATTCAAATTCAGCTTTTATTTCTCTATTGCCCTCCTCCTTTCCGATGGTACAACTCCCTACCCAGTGACTACATTTTGCATTCAAGACTTATTTCTCCTTTCTGAAAGTAATGCCTTGTTCTTGTAATTACTGAATCATTCCTGTAGTTTTGTCAAGACCACTCAGAATTCCAAAATGCTTTTCCAATGGGCATGAAAGCTCTTCCACTTTAACTGCTTGCAAAAAATTAACTGATGACAATTTCATGATGACCAAAGTGAGGAAAGCACTAAATATTTCTAAATATTTTACTTGGTCTTTTACTTGCCTTTCTTTAATTCATTTTTTGAACCTTGAGTGCAATACTCAAAGTGACCGTTTGACTCTTACAGTAAAAAATTAGCCATAAATTTGTTATGGAAAAAATGATGAGTGCGTTAATTGTCTGTAAAGATACTGGTTGTATGAATGCTTATACAAGTATATTTCTTTCAAGAATAATCTGACTGGAGATGCTCCACTATTACCAGTATTCAAATTCCACAGAGCCAGAGAATGGACAGTAATGAAGCCTTTGTCTGGACACTTCTAATCTTTCTCCGGTTCCCTCCATTATCACATTCTCCAAGCACGCACCTTGGGCAGGCTCCTTGGTGTCTTTTCTGAGCATACATCCTTGACAATATGGCAATGACACCAGTGGGTTAATTGGAAGCTGCCTAGGAGGCAGCTGAGTTGCTGGCAGCATAGAACTAGAAGTCATACCTTTCTGAGCTACAATGTGTTAATTTTTATTAATTATTACAATTATTAAATAATATTCCTATTATAGCCTGGTAGCCACTGCATTTCTTACATACAAATTACAAAGAGTGACCCTTGGCACAAAGAAGCGGCTTAATAAATCAGTTATACATTGACTATGAAGCTAATTTATTTATTGCTACCTGCAATTTTTTAAGACTCAAAGCATAGATAAAAGATTCTCATATATATCTTTACAATAAAAAATAACAGATGCTATAGTCTTGAAGATGCAATGACAGTGGAAGGGCATCTTGGCAAAGAAAACTAATATATAAAGCAGTTAACTATGACAAAAAGGTGAAATATTATTAAATATAATTCATTTATTCACTTATGAATACTGTATGTGCATCTACAAAGGTATGCTTCTTAATGCAATTTAATGGCTTTGAATGTAATTTTCACACTATTTACAGATCTGACCCTTCTCTGCAACATCAGTTTCTCAATAATCAGCACTTTTATGTTTGCTAACTCCCAATAATATTTGTAAAATAAAGGACATCATAGAGTAAACTTTGCATCTGTTCATTCCAGTCTAATCCACACCTTGTTCTGTACAGTGCCATCCTGAGAACCATCTTTGCTAAGCATTCTAAACAAAGGAAGTCTCAGTTATCTGTCTTTCCTTCTATAAATATTATCAACCTAGCAACAATGTGATTAACTGTGATTGTTACTAATAAAAGTAGTAGGTAGTTCCCCGCCTATTTTCATTTTAGTTTCTAGACAGAAGAAGAGTCTTTTTAATATTGGCAGAGAATGGATTTTCTTCATACTATAAAGTATTATATCACTGAATAAAGTCTTTCTGATCAAGCCATACTATAATAGCTTTTGTCTTGTGTCACTATATGTTAGCCAGCATCAGAAGAGAAAATAAGCAGAGGCTTGCTATTGTGCCTCTATTTTAAAAGGGCTTTCCATCTGGTAGGAAGCAGAAGCCATCAGCACTGTAATTAAAATGCAATTACTGTCCCCTGCCGCAATCCCAGGACGACCATTCCATCTGTGTGATATACAGTGGAAAAAACACAATTTTTTGCACTTTTCTAGCTCCATTAAGTTTATTCTCTTTCTATTAATTAATCTAACAGCACTAAGGGGTCGTTCCTGTTTTGCAAGCCATTGTGTCACAAACTGCACACTCACAAAGACTGAAACCACATGAATTTTTAAAACTCTCCACTATCCTTGTGACATAAAACCTTAATTACTTCTGACTAAATCTGTAATTAAAATATATCACCACAGCAGATTTACCTGCGTGTGGGTGTTGGAGTGCATGCTTCTGTGACTGTCACAAATGAATCACTCTGAGCCGGTGTTATAAAAAGGGAGATTAGGATGTACAACAGAAAGGATGCAGAAGAGGGACTTGAAAATGTAAAACTGGCAACAATCTAGGAAAAAGTTGTACCCTGGAAACATAAGAAAGAGTCATTCTCTTATTTTGTTGATATTTTTAAAATAAAAATATTCATAGTATGTATAGAGACATAGTCATGCTCGCCCATGAAGTTGTTCTTACGCAGTTCATTTTAATGGGCTACCTTGTAATAATAAAATGACACTAAGTGAAACATTGTATACTGTAAAATAAGATCCCATAGTATTTTTCATAGCAATCCATCTTGTATTCACAGAGATAATCTCATAACCTACCCTTCCTTTCATTCACAACTGTGCAGTCCAAGCCCTTACATCTGCAAACCTATAAAATCTTTAAATCTTTATGTGAAGTACAGTCATTGCATGTAACAAGGCAAAAATACTAGCTAAATATTAGGGTGAAATCTTAGCCCTGTCACAGCTTGTTAGAGCTTTGCCTTTGACTTCAGTGGAGTCAGAGTATTCTGTCTTTTCTTTTAGTGCATGTTGCTAGGGCAAAACAAAGAAACAAGACCCTCTGCAAATGACCAGCTGCAAGAGATGAGCAGACTAGCAGTGAACCTCAGCATGAAAATCTTCACTGTAAAACATCATGCAAAAATGGTATTAAAAGTCCTGGCAAATATTAAATTCCTTTTTTATTTTTTTTTTTTTGGTTGTTGTTGTTTTGAATTTTGAGGTTTGAGTGTCTTGGAAATCACTGAGGTTCAGCATGTGCATAAGTGTTTTTACAAACTCAGCATGTGCACTCAATATGTCTCCAGCAGAAGAGAATTTTGGCATTTCATAGATTTCATAAAGGGTAAGGCCAGAAGTATTCATAAAATGTTTAGACTAGCTTCCTGCAGCTCATAGGTCATTCAACATGCCACTCACCCACTTAGTACAATGACATGGTTTTAGCCACTACAATTAGAGTCCCATTCCCATTTCAAAGATACCACAAGAACTGGAATCAATCAGTTTAAGAGTTTGCTTTAATAGGTAATGATACCGACCAGTAAGAATTTGCACCTTGCTCCAACTTTTTTTAGCTGGTTTAAGATTCCAGCATTACTTCCTACCAAGCTTCTGTGATTGAACAAAAAAAAAAAGCTTTTTAATACCCAGTATTTTCTTTTGTGAATTTACTTGCATGCTGTAATCATGTTACCTATCAATCTTCTTTGATAAGATAAACAGATTGAGCTATTTAAATCTCCCACTGTAAAGCGTTTTCTCCAGCTCTTAAAATCATAGAATCACAGACTGGTTTGTGTTGGAAGGGACCTTAAAGATCACCTGGTCCCAACCCCCTGCCACTGGCAGGGACGCCTTCCACTAGAGCAGGTTGCTCCAGGCCCCGTCCAACCTGGCCTTGAACACTGCCAGGGGTGGGGCAGCTTCTCTGGGCACCCTGTGCCATTGCCTCAGCACCCTCACGTGTGTCTTCTTCCTGTACCTCCTGCAGTTTTAAAAATGTGGAGATCATTGCATTCTCCATGTTTACATGTTTACATGTGTGTAAAATACTCTCCATTCTCAAGGTAAGACAAAAAAGATGAGATTTGCGACTTTATGTGGTTACTTAAATAGCTTGAGCTAGGAATTGGTACTTGACAAGGAGAAAATGAATCTGATCAGCAGTCTCCCATGAGAGGTTCCAGCGGCTGGTAAGTTCCCACAGGTACTGTGGAAAGCTTTAACTTGTGTACAGTAAGTTACCAATAATAATTTAAATGGTAAAACCTTGATTTTCTGTAAGGAAAGGCTCCCAGATCAGTCAGCTACACAGAACCTACAAGAATTTAATGGGTTCAGGAGTTACTGTCTCACTGGAACCAGATGGTTTGGCTATAGCTTGTCTCTGTGTAGGAAAGCAGTTCTCACACACTTCCTATAAATGTTGTCATTCAAACTGGTATTTTTTAAATCCAAAAAAGTGATGATTTGGTGTTGCTTAAATAAAAAAAGAAGTGATATCACATGTTGCCTAGCCTCAAATGCTGAGTATTCCATAAGTGAAGGTATATCACTGTATTGAAAGACAACAGAGAGAAATCTTAAGATTAACTATACGTGATTGAATGAATAAAGCATCAAATTCAACACTGGTCATGTATGAGATATGTTGGCACTTACATATAAAAAAGAGCTAAACTTGCATTAAAGGATAGTGAAAGTTTATAGGAATCTCTCTGATAAATATAATTGTTTATAATTAGCTATCTTGGGTTTCTGGCTACAACACAGTTTTATGATAAAACTTATTAAAAGAATTGTTATTTTAAATGATTCTGTACACTCATTTGAAAGTCATATGAGTATCCAAGTAAGATTCTTCACTCTGCTCTAATGCTGGCCTTCTCATTACCTAGATCGCTTCCTCCCCTGTGTAAGCAGACACAAGAGTACATATCTAGTTCTGATGCATATTATGACAGTACTTACTGGCCCACTGCAAGATCCTTTTCATGTTCAGATCCCATTGGTATAATATATTTGGAAATAAACTGCACACAAAAATGTCCAGTCTAAGAAAACATAAACATGACATGGTAGTCCTACATAACTCATTTGATTGTGGTGGGAGTTGAAGAAGACTAGATTCACTATGCCAGTTATTTTGTCAATACAGTTATACGTGGGACATAATAATTGCATTTCCCCAGATGCTATTAATTTCATCTGCTAAAGACACCCTGTAGGACACTGGTTATTGTTTTGCCATAGGAAAGAGTCTGCACTAAATAGGAACATCTTGGTGGAATTAAAGTGACTAACAGGAATCTGGAGGATAACCAGGGACTTGTCTCTGCATGACCTCTCAAAATCACCTTTTGTCTAAACATAATCTAAACTGCAATGTCAGCCCACACTAACAATAAATGTTCAGAATTATTTAGAAGGACAAAGGAAAAATGGTTCTTTTTTCTCCCAGTCAACTAGGAGAATACATGTTGGAAAGATGGTATCTGCTCCAACCACTCCTTGGTACACAGAAACTGCCTGCTGCCTGGGCAAAGGTAACAGAAGACCTCTTGACTGCCATTGTGAGCAACCGCTACACACTAGGATATGTTTTGCTACCACAGCGCATAAAGCAATACTAAATTAGCTTTCATATCATACAGTCTATCAGTGTTTGACCCTCTGGGCTGTTTTTATTTATAGCGTGTAGTTTCTTGTTTACTTTAGTGTTTTCATATTAAATAAATATTCATGAAAGTGCACTCTTCTTGAAATTGGGTCATTTAGGCAGACTATCCCATTAAAAATAGATTTCCTTTTTTACAGGTGTCATCCATTAAGGCAGAGAATAGACCAACTCAGCCAGTTGTATCTGTCAAGATGTTATTCCTTTTGGAGAGTCAGTTTTCTGTCCTTTACATGCAGCACTTAATAGCAAAACAACTAACTTTCTGTAGCATTCATACTTTGGGGAATTTTTATTGTTGCAAGATTTTTATCTGAGGGTTTGAGGAGATATTTTAGTCCTTCCAAGTTGTTCAGACTCTGGCACCAGGCATATAAATAAAAGTGTGTTTTTATTGGCTAAGATGTGGCCAGACTCTTGCAAGATTGGCTCAGGGAAGAGGGGTTTAACTCCTCACTAGGATTAAACACAAAAAAATGACAGAAGACAATGCAAAACACTGATGTGGTCTCTCCGAGTGCATTCAGTATGGGAATCTCTGCAGAGTGGTGGATTCACTAGGGTTCTGTTTAATTTGGCTCTTGGTCATATCAGCTCATATAAGGTGTGTACACACAACAGTGTGAGTTCTTAAATTCAGCTTTCATCTTCCATATACTTGAACTACAACAGTTCAGTTGGAAAGAATGTGGAATAAGAGTTGTAGGAGCATGTATAGAGAGGAAATAACATCTGTGATAGATGCCATAGGAAGAACTGGCAAGACTCAGATAATTTCTGGACAAAGGGCCAGGGTGAGAGATGTGATCAAAAGCACAGGGTTGGAGGAATAGAGGGAGGCAGGCACTTCTATAGAGCTGTCCATCAACCTATTCCCTCTCAAAAACTGCTTTAAAATGGGACAAATCGCCTTTCAGAGGGACTTTGCAGGGGAGAGGTGAGGGTGATGTAGAGAGTGTTTAGGCAGCTGTTCTAGACTGGAAATCCAAACTTTAGACTCAACATTTATGTGAGATGAGTTTTAGGATTAACAAGGACACTTAGTCAAAAAATCCAAGCAATTTTGACTGGTGTATTTCCCCAGTCAGAACTGATATTTCCAGTCTATCCATCACCAAGTGGCATTAAACTCAAGGCCAAATTTCCGGAATGTGAATTTGTGCTAATACAATAGTGGTAATTACCATAGATCAGATATATCAGACAATAAGTTCTATAGTTTTCTACAGTTTTAGTGCTGTCAAACACTGTTGTATTAAATGACTAATCAAAAAACATAGACCTTTTCCAAAATTTGATATTCAAGAGGGTGTTAAGAAATTATCCATTTTCCATGGATATTTTCCTAGCAACAAGAAGAGTCTTGAAAAATATTCTTAGCGTGTTCAGTGGGACATTAATACAGAAATCAATAGCTCCCATTCAAAAGATAAGAACAACTACAGGGAAAAGCAATCTTGAAATGCAGCAAACACAGGTTGTCTAGAAAAACATCATAGAAAGTGAAGCAATTCACAGATAACTAACCTCATGTCAGCCTTGCAAAGTTCTAATTGCCCACTTGCCAGAGGTGAGAAATTCTTTTGACGGGCAAGTAAATTATCATTAGTCTTGTCCATTATCATCAATCATTATGGCAAAATGCTGATGAGTGAATTTATGCCGAGGCTGGTTCATTTTCATGTCAACTTTACAACACAGGTTCAAATTAAGTTACAAGTCAGGCCATAAAAGAAGTCAAAATGAACTGTATAAATTTCTTCGTCTGCACACTGGTATGTATAACCCTTACAATTTTGAATTAACAAGTCCTCTAACTGTTTTTAGATACAATAAAAATAATTGTGTATCACAAGGCCTATCAGTGAATATTTAAGCAAAAAGATCCATGCAAGATGACTGGACTTTGTTTCCATTCGTGGAAAACTACTCTCAAATACTACTCTCTGTTGAATAAAAGAGCAAAGCATAACTCAGGTAAAAGAGCTGAATGGACTTCTGAAAGAATTCCAGCTCTGTGAAAATGAGGCTGATTTAGTGCTTGGCTGATTAACAATAAATAAAGGTTGAAAGAGCCTCCTACAGTAGGGCTGCTCTTGCAAAGAGCTAGATTTAAGAAAGCATGTGCTGTTTCTGAATGCAAGTGTCAATAATAACAAACTACCATTACCAGGTACACAGTATCTTACTGGAGCTGCTCTTAGATTAAAAAAAAAAAAAAAAAAAAAAAAAAAAAGAACCACCACAAAAAAGAAAGAGAATGATTTTTCTTGTGCCTTCCATGCTCCCTGTTCTGTGCACAGGCAGCTCCAAAGGCTGAACACATAGAAACATGAACTGAAGTTGACGACAGCAGCAGTAATTTAGGACAAGAATCAGAGAATTGCAAAGGCTTGGAGGCTGCAGGAGGACAACTGGGAGAGGAAATTAGTTGGTGACAACCTGAAAGACAGATATTGGGTGAGAACCAAGGTGAGGAGATGAGTGTGGCTGAGCAGAGAGACCTGAACTGGAAGTCCATGAACAAGAGATACATTAAAAGAAGACCATATTCCATGATAGGAAGTGGAACCACCTGGGCAAACTAAGAGACAATGTTATAAGTTGGGATATGGAACTGAGTGGAAGACAGGAGATGTGGAGTTGGTGAGGATTGAATGGGTATGGCTAAAAATGGAAACTAAACCTTAGAGTAAGACAATGATCCAGATGAGGTGACAGAGAGAGACTATAAGTGGGTCTGCAAAGAGGTTGCTACAAGGATGAAGAGCAAGACAGATGAGTAAGATGGACAACGCCTCTGCAACTGGGAAAACAGGCTTTCTATTCATATATGTACTTTATCTCAGGAAGGCACACAGTCTGGGTTTGGTGAACAACTTCTCAGAATCCCTAGGCCTATCACTTCATCTTGACAATGCTTGATAGTATATGTAATTATGGGTTTCTTTCCTAAAATACGTATTTTTGATTATTTTACTGGAAGAAAAGCAATTTAAACAAGAGTTTGTAATAGAGAGAAGCTCTAGATATATGTTTCAATGGATTCACATTCTTGGCAGCTGCACCTATATGGAGCCATACTGCAATACATTTAGATGCAGTGGCCAACGGCAAGGGCCTAAGTGCAATGGAATAACCAAAGGAGCTGGAGAACTTCATAAATTTATAGATTGAAGGCCTGAGGGAATCATTGTGATCATCTAATCTAACCTTTTGTATAACACAGGCATGTACTAATTCTTTTTTGAATTAAAGTATATATTTTAGGGTGAAAACATCCATCAGTTGCCAGTGGCAGAGAACGAACCTGTCTATGGTAAATCATTCCAACACTAATTAACCTAACGGTTATAAATAATTTCTGGTCTGAATTAATTTCAGCTTCAATTTCCAGTCATTCCATTTACACTTTTATTTACTGAACTGAAAAGCTCATTATCAAAGCTTTGTTTTCTAATCTTTTACTCATTCTTATGGCTCTTCTCTGGAGCATTTCCAATTCCAAGACCCGTCCTGACCTTGTATTCCTATTCAGTTCATAAAGCAACCTGATTTTTTTTCTGAGTCTTTCTTCCTATGCCAAAGTTTCTCCATCTAGATGGACGTGAACACCTATCCTTTTCATTATGTATTACTTGACGAGTTCTTTGTCACTGTGATCTTCATCTGTTTTATGTTTTCTTTTAAATCATTATAATAATGTTAAACATTACAGATCTAAAAGCTCAAAAATTACTTACCATTGGAGAAAGCTGTTCTTTCTTTGCTGAAATCATTGAAACTTTAAGATATATATACACAAAGAAAAAAAAAGATGGAAATTCTATATTCAAAGCTTTGAGTACTATTTCCAGTGAGCAATTCACATCTCAGTAAAAATTTCCTTGGAGAAAAATGCCTTCTGATTTAGACACCATTTCCAAAGAAGAGGAGGGTATTTCCTTCCAAAAAAAAGTAAAAAACCTCCTGAGCAGTAGCACTCGATTTCAAACCTACCAAGCTTTATTAGAACATCACCTGTGTGACTACTATAGTACAATAACTGCAGCTTTACAGAGATTATATTAATTTTGTATTTTAAAATATGCCAGAAGACCTACCAGTCTGATATAAAGTCTAAACACTTTAAATTAGTTTCATGATTTTATTTTCTTTTAGCATGAAATTTGGTGAGCTTAAGATATAATTCTGACCCTTGACTCTAGACAGGTTTTCATAAACACGTATTGGCCATTGACAATTATTTCGTATTCCTTGCCAACTTGATGCTTCAGATGCCTTTTTTCTCATTGTTTCCACTCTTCTTCAGACATAAATGAATCAAAACACAAGATAATCTCATAGGAATTGTGATTCTTCTTTATGAAATATAGTTATTTTGGCTGACGCAATACAGAGTTCTTATATCTTTGCCCCTTACTTTCTTCTGCCTCCATAAAAGCAGACACTATGTTAATAAGGAAGGATACAGAAAACGTAATTTACGTGGACTATAGGAAACAAGAGAATATTCTGGAACACAGTCTGGCCCTCTGTTTTCAAATCGCATGAGGCACAGCTGAAATAAATGCAGATACTTTTGTTCTCCTACTAATGTTCTCCTTTGTCAAGGAGGATGGGAGACTAAGACTAAGGGATCATTTGCATTAACAGTAAAAGGATTTTCAAATTAATTACAAAGAACTAAAAATGTTATCAGTTAGTTACATGCTGTAGCCAACAAAAAAAAGTTGTATAAAAAGTTGTCCAAAAAAATTTGCCATATAAAGGCCCAAGACCTCAGATCAGTAGACTGCTACTCCTGGAACAAGTGTCAGATAATTTTGAACTAAACTCAAGATTACTTTGGTACTTAAGAACCTACATAGTAATGAAAATTTAGCCTTAAGTGGACTCATTTGGACTCATTTGAAAAACATAAAATAACTAGAGACCTAGTAGTCTTTAGTAGTTTGGGTTTAAATTCCTTTAGTGAACACAACATTGAAAAGCTTTAAAGAAAGAAGATAGTTGGCATTATGATCATGTATCATTTTATGCTAAAAAATATTCTGAGAAATAAAGCCTGCTGTTACGTGTAGTAAACAACCATTTATCACTTTGAAGAATAGATGATCTGATCTTTTCAGAAAAGTGGGTAGAGTTTTAACTTAAACATAGGGTAGACTTACACTCAGACAAAAATTATCTGGATAGGTCACTTCCTGATCAGATTTCTAATGTCTATTTAGTTCTAATATGACTAACCCATTATAACTGGTAAAAAGCTGATAGCTATTTTTCCTATAAAGCCAGAGAGTATTCAATTTTGACTACCAGTTTTAAAACCTGCAGGCAAATACTACAATGACTAAAAGCACTGTGAAAAAATGTTATTGTTGATAGGTGTTAATTTTGAAAAGAATTTTTTTTTGAAAAAGCTGGCCATTATTTGACGCCTTTTGTAGGTGTTGAAAGTAACCAGGTCATTTTCTTGCATTTCTGTCCTTAAAAGTCTTCGTAAACAAAAGCTATAATTTTTGCTTTGCATACTGAGATCTGGAAACATACTCATTACAAGCAGTATATTTTGACCAGGCAAAAGAGGAATGAAGCTCAGTTGTGATTCACAGTCTACGAAAATTTTTTCCCTAGTGCAAACTAATCTAAATGCTACCTATAAATATCATTAGTATATATTAGCAATTAGTATATATTAGTATATATACTATATATTAATATATGTAGTATTTATAGAGTTTCAGGAATCTTTTATAATGTTTAACTGTAATACTATTACTTAAATATTTCTCAGAATCTGCCAGGTACTGTGGTTGTACTAAGCCTATCTTCTTTCTAATAAACTCTCTTGGGATTTCATGAATAACAAGGCCAAGTGCAAGGTCCTGTACATAGGTCAGGGCAATCCCAAACACAAATGCAGGCTGGGTGGGGAATGGATTGAGAGCAGCCCTGAGGAGGACTTGGGTGTGTTGGTTGACAAGAAGATCAGCATGGCCTGACCATAACCACATTATGAAGCAATAGCACATGCTGTGTGAGCTTACACCAATAGAAGGCATAGAGTAGAGATGTTGGGAATACAGCTTCCTGAAATTGCCCTAGGAACTCATGCCTGTGATGGACTGCACTAGAATTTGATCTGCAAATGGTATAAGTATGTTAGGACAATGATCTCAATAACTGTATCTTGGCAGAACAATGCCTTTATTGCACCTCAAATATGTTGTTTCATT
Source organism: Strigops habroptila (assembly GCF_004027225.2). NCBI lineage: Eukaryota > Metazoa > Chordata > Aves > Psittaciformes > Psittacidae > Strigops > Strigops habroptila. The sequence continues at coordinate 55,470,743 of NC_044284.2, forward strand.
TAATTTGAATTTCAATGAGATTTGGAGAATGATTGTGAAGGAAAAGGATTCATGCAAATGAGGATCTGTTATCTTATATAGAAATATGGGATTCGACCTAATAACAACATATCCTGAGAGCAGCCCTGAGGAGAAGGACTTGGGAGTATTAGGTGAGCTCAACATGAGCTCAGTGCCTGAGCTTCAGAAATAAGCTAGAAGCATTATGTTATATATATAATTTTTTGACCCTTTGGGTAAAAACAACTGCTCATTTAAGCTGAAGTTTACAACAAAAGTGGTTTAAGTTCAGATTCCAAAAAAACATATAAAAAGTACTTAGGTAGACTTTGGTGATTAAGTCCACATTTTAATCCAAAATTCAATTTAGAGGAAATATAAGCTATCGAAACTTGTTAAACACTCTTTTTTGACCAAAAATTTCTCTAAGTGCCTGAATGTTGTCAATGTACAAATTCCCAGGTCTGCTTTGCCCAAGCATTTGGATAACCAACTCTATTCTACGTAACCTGGGATCAGAAGCCAGGTGGAACAGTACCTAAAACCTCCAAGTGGCCTTCCTTACAGTATGCAGATGGGGGATTAGTAAAGAGGTAATGTCAAAAATTCTCCACATAATATCTGCTAAATATTCAACCAGAAAGGAGATGCCTGAGTTGACGTTCTATTCAAGCCTGAGCAGATGCAAATCCACCTTTTTCCTACTACAGAGAACAGCAAGAGCACCTTTCGCCACTGCTGGTGAAGGAGGACCACTGTCCTCCCGGTGGTTAGTTTCTCAGGTGGTTTACTTGTGAATTCAAGTAGCTCCTCCCAAAATTACTAATTTTTGTTCAGTGATGGATGCCTGTCCTTTGTCATGTAGAAGTTTGGGTGTAGTTCTGCAGATATTATGGGTCATCTGTAGCCTGTTTCCTACTGAATTCTTGTTCTTAGACACACAACTCCCCCAGTTTCTGTTAGGATATCCCCGACTCCATAGGGTTGATGGTAAACCTGGAGATTCAGGCACTGAGGTCTGAAATTGGATCTGGATCTTCATCTTGCTATTCTTATTCTTATCAGATGAATATTTTAGCATAATACCATCTGAAAACAAAAGCTTTTAAACTATATGCTGGTACTGCATTACAAGACTTGCATTATATAGTCTTTTCTGAAGCTCTCTGGTGCTGGGCGCAAAGCAAGCCATTTACTTCTACCTTCCTTTTCTTTGGCAGGGTTGTCAGTCTTGTTTGTTTGTTTTAGTTTTACATATCATAATTACACTAAATGAACGATCACCAAGTCTCAGAAGCCATGGGTACTGTCCTCACAGTATAACTCAGTGCTGTATAAACATACTTGGATCTAATATGACTATATTTGCTCTAGTAACCAAGCTAATTAACTTAAAGTTAGATCACTGGCTTATGAAGACAAACCTCAGAAGGCAAAAGTTATGCAGAATATATTAAGTGATTAGTTTACAACACAGTATATTTTGCTTTTAAGCTACAGTAATCTTTACAAAAGATTTTCAGCTTCCTTTTGTGTGGTTGGTATCTGGGTAGCAGAATGGATTTTATTTTTTTAATTTATAAATGCAGTAAAATTACTTTTGGAGGGATAATAAAGGTCAGATAAAGGCAAGAAGATATTGGCTAAAATTCTTATCCTAGTTTATTTTTTGAAGAATAAAGGGTTTTCTTAGTTAAGACTTCAGATCAAACAGTCCTACTTGAAACCATAAATACAGCAGATCTAGACCAGCTAATTACATTTTACAGTGACAGGAAATGAAAAACTCAACAATAACTAATTGTGCTAATATTTAAATACATATACTACCTCCATCATTACTTAAGCTTGTTTTATATAAATTATATGCAATGAACAAAACTTCACTGTTTTCACTTTTAACAAGTAATAGTTAATATAAATTGTTAGGATTTAAAAATCAAATTCTACCATTCTTCTAATGAATCACACCTCTTGTTTAGCACTCTTTATTCTGGAGCTAATTATGTGGTACACACAAACATTCCTAAGATAAATGTTTATTATGGTAATGATAACATGACTGCAATATAATGGCAATATCATGATGCAATTACAATGAATCACTATAATCTGTGAAATGTTTTGAGATACTTAGATATGCAGTACACTTCAGATACACCATGTTATTCTGTTTCATTAATTTAGGCAAGGCAGAAATCTACATTCTTCACATTACTACTGTTGAGTATTGCTGGTATTATCCTAATGTCTGGGAGTTTCAGACTTTATTCAGCAGCTGGTTTTTCTTCTGGGTGCTGCTCAAAAACAGGAGGAAGAAACGATGTTGGTCAAAGGACCTTTTAGTATTAAGTACAAGACAACAGATAGAGGCAGACATATGGGAAAGCACAAGGAAACAATAAGGCAAGGTTGGTCAGCCTGAATGACTGTCTGGGTGTCCCTACACCAGCAGTCTAGCCCTTGTCACATTATGCCATAATCTGTGTAGAGGTAGGGGATGTTTAACTATAACAGGAGAGGAAAAGAGAATAATGAATTAATTTCATGACTGCGAGCACTAAGCAGTCTATTAATCAATAGCCGCTATTCATACATTGCAGTACGAAGTTTGAGGTAGTTATCTGTGGAATCAAAACTTTACTTTCTTTTTAAAGATACTTGTTCTGTTTAAACCTCTAAGATTCTGTAAGAGAACTTGGATGTTCCCTAGTAGGAATCTTTTTTTTTAATTCCTGGAGTTTTCTCTATTTTAAAATAAATGTCTTCCTAACTGTAAATATGATTTTTCCCTTTGCATTTAAGTCAGCACTAAATCAGCACTGTATCTTTCCCATTCTTGTCTCTATATATAATTAATTCAGGTAGAATACTGGATTTACTATTTCTTTTTGGCATTTACAAAAGAAATAATAGTAACTATAAAAAGCCATTTGTGTCTTCATCTGCCTGCTTTTTGTATTTAAATTTTCCCTTTGCTGTCTTCCGTGGCACTTTTTCATTCCGCCCTTTACATCTGGAAAACCTTCCTTGGCTACATCCTCTCGTCTCACTAATTGGATACTTTCCAGAGACTCAAAAAAGCCTAAAACATATTCCCAAAATAGCTCTCAAAAGCTAAATAAAGATCAAGAAATTAACTGAAGTACACTAAAAAAAAACCCCAGCACTCAGATTTTCCTGCACCTTGTTATCATCCAATCTGTATTCTGGATATTTTGAATTTAAATTCTCTAAGAAAGGAACGTTCATCTCCATGTTATCTGCAAAGTACTTGGCACACCTGTGGTGTTAAATGAATAGTTATAATAGATACATGGGTGAATAGCATTAACTGGCAGTGGGCACAAAGATATTCACAGGATCACCTGTTTTGACCAGCCTGATTAATGTGGTAATTGTGCATGCATTATTTAGTGCACAGACTCTCCTCAGTGACAAAAGGCATATTGTGAGTGGCCACTAGTCCCATCCTGGTAATTTCACTGACATGCAACAACTTCCAGTGTTAAAATCCTTATCCCACATTAAAAAGGAAAAACAAACCGTACTTTACTGTGTTGTTGCAAGTGAAAAAGGAATTATTAGTGAAAAGACAGGGGAAAAAATCTACTCATTTTCTATTCTATCTTCTATCATTTTTGAAGGGAACCAAATTTAGTATCCTCGCTTCCCAAAACCTTCAGCCTTCTAACTAGCTTAATTGGTCTCTGTTCATTTCTTACTCAGATCATTTATAAACTGCCTCCATGGCCCCTGCTGCCTTTTCAAAGCAGCATATGGTCCCTCCATTCATGATAGTCACAATTTCTATTAGTGAGTAAAGGAGAAAAAAAGATGTTAATGTCATATTCAGACTGCACCAGAAAAAGCTTGAAACAAAATTTGGGATTCAAGAGAGAAGGTATCAATAGTGACAATAACTCTGAAACATCACCCATCCTGTATGATTTACAGTATATTTTTAGTACATAAACTACTAAAATACTAAAATAGAACTATTAGGCTATATGTAACAAGAAATTCAGGTTTAAATACATTATAATATGCATCTGTTGCATATGTTTTTGGAACCTCAAAGATTGTCTTTCTTGCTGTGCTTTTACATGTGATAAAAAATAATGCCACACAGTTTTTAGATTTAAATCAAGCCAAGATCAATTAATAGAAAAACAACATCTCAGTATTGTACTGATTGATTAACTCACAAAATGTAGACGAAAAGAAAAAGAGTTCAAATCCAGAGAGTTAGTGTTCTACCCCAAAAGATTAAAAATCACAACTAAAATACTAAAAATGAGTGACCATTAGCCATAGCTTTTGTAAACTGTTACCAGAAGGATGCGTTTTATGAACTAATCAACTGTGATTTGAATTTGAATTTTAACTAAATAGCAAAATGTTGCCACAGTTATAGAAATGAAGGCTCAGATCACCGATCCTAACTCCCTTCAGTGGCTAGCAACCACAGATAGTGAATGTGAAATAACCCACAGGTGAAGTACTCAGCACATCATATGAGTCTCAAAACACTTCTTAATACCCAACAGAAATCTCAGGGCCTATAGTTTAAAATACCAAATCCCACATGCTCTAACAAGCTGCAAGAAAAGAGTAAGAACTCAAAGGTTTCTAATAGCAAGAAGTGAAAATGCCAACATTAAATCATCAACTGCACCATCTTCACAATACAAAAGTTAGAAAGAAAAAAGACAAACAAACAAAAAAAGCCCAAACCCTCTTCCAACACAGCCCGAGGAGAAGCTACTTCCTGCCCCTAAATCTGGGGAGCACTTTAACCTGGAGTATGTGAGCAAGGCAGAACAATTGAGCAGTTTCAACGTGTTACAGAAACGAAGACATCAGCCTAGCTGACAGTGTCAGAAGATAGGGGAAAAAAAGCAATGCAGAAAACAAAATAAGGATTAAAAAGAGAAAACAATTCTTTGTAGCCTTTTCAGGTATCTACTTCAGATTATAAAATGAAGATTATTAATTTTGCTTGTCATTACATGTTTATATTTAAAACTACATTCTATTAGTAATAACTTTATGACACAGCAGATGCCAATGGACCGTTGCTGTACTTCACTTATGTAATTTATCATAAAGCACTGACCAGAATAGATGTCAAATTTCCCATTTGTCTTCTGGAACAGGATTTTATCCTCTTCAGATGCATTGTTTCTCTGTTAAGACTAAGCAGACTACACTCTGTAAGACCAGGTATGGCCTACTGTTATTCCAAATATATTTTAAATTCTTCCAGTATTCATGACTAGTACCAACATTTAAAACCCAAATATATATACTATCAGACTTAGGAATGCTCATGGTTTAATGTTATTTTGTCCTTTCTACTTACTTTTTTTAAGTTAATATCAAGAATAAAATATTTTTAACTTGTCTTTGTGTTCTTAGACTTTTATTTTCCCTTTTTGATAGTTAATCTATTTAGTTTCACTCTGCTATCCAGTTTGGATGAAAGGTTAACACATCATTGCTAATTGAGATATACTGGCTATTACTTTGAACAGCAGAGGCAGCTTTTATGAATGGTGATATGAATTCAATAAAGCTGAATTAGCATGAAATAAGGCTAATTTAGTGCCTGCATATTTATCAATTGATTTCAATTTTTCTTCTTTAATGTTTATTTCTTTCATTCAGGAAAATAACTGTTTGTTATACAGGTCATTAAGTAACTTGTTTCAGTGCCGTAAAAGCACTAGAGGTGTGTGGACTTCAGACCTCTGTATTACAAAGTCCTTCTACTCTCACCGTGTCTCACCAGAGTTCTCACCATGTCACCGTTCGTACAGATTCAGAATTAAATTACCCCTGTAGCTGAATTTTGTCTTGAAATGCCTCTAATGAAAATGTTTTAGGTCTATTTCTAATTGTTGACATTATTTATAAAATAACTGGCTCAAGCACAAAAAGAAACTGACTCTCTAATCATCTATATTTAGAATATATACATGAGTACATTATGATTAAGCTATCTGATCTGTTTTAAGAATGACAAAATCCAGCTATGCATTTTTGAGAGGATGCAGAAGAAAATAGGCACTTAGAGGATATGCTCATGGTAAGAATCTATTATTAAAAATGGTTCCCAGGAAAAAATAAGCTTGCCTATATATGGATACAGTTCTTATTTCTCAGTAATTTTATACAGGATGAATTTGTTTCATACAATAAAAATTATAATAGAAACATAAATTTTAATATAATAGGCCATATTTCAACAAATTCAATTTGCATTACCTCGGTGCAGGTGGTTATTTATTACAGTGTATATACACATAATCCTGGTGTTTTGAAGGTGACTCAGACTGGCTGAGTGAGTAAGCCAGGGACAGCCAGTGAAAGCATTTACTCAGCATCTCGAGTACATATTACAAGCTCAGCTCTGCATGAAGGGCAATTTGGACCATGAAGAAGCAGCAAACTGAATCAAGGACAAGTGTAGTTTAATACTTCCAATCTCATGAACTGAGAACAAAATCCCATTTTTAAAGGAAAAAATCTAAAGATAAAAACCTGGTTCACAAATATAGTTCAAGTGCAGCCCTGAGAATTTAGCATCATCCATAATGAAAGCATGTCTATGATTGTATGGCTAAAAACATAACAGCTTGTGGTTTTCAGAAAATTATTTTAAGGCTATTGAATTTGGGTTACAATTTTTCCTCTTTTTTTCTTTTTCTTTTAAATAGAAAGCAACTAGATTTTATGCCACTGCAACTTAAAAACCTGGTAGCAATGAGGAGAAAGCAAAGGAGAGAGAACTAAAAGGATCTAAAGGCAAAGAGAAAGTTGGGGAGAAAGACAGAGGTTGGGGTGAGGTAGCTCTAGAATGATTGATTGAAGGAAAATTAGTCCTGAAAATAGAGAAAGAAAAAGAGATAGGTGTAAGAAACTAAAGGCAAAAGCATAGATTTTACTCTGAGTTGGACAAACACATTTCTTGCTGACTTTAATATAAGTAGAACACATCCTTCTGGCGGAGGGCCCCACAAAAGACATTTTTTAAAAACATCTATGCACTAGAATATATTTACCCAAGAAACAGTATTGCCCAAATTTGACTCATTTTTAGTGACAGTTAAAGAATAATATCTCATGTTTACTCACAATTACAGGTTGTGCATTTTCCTTATTTAACACTGAAGGGAAACTGAGTTACATTAGCTCTTAAATAAGATTTATCCATTAATAATTTTGTCCCAGTCTCCTTGGTCTGCCTGGTATTGCTGATGTACTCTGCTCCTACACTGACAGCCTCATTTGTAATGCCTTGGCAGTAAGACCCATTTAAATCAATAGATATACATGTATGTACTCAAACGTCATCTTTCTGCCAACAGGCTTAATTTAGATGCCCACAGTCCTAAGGATTTTATAGACTATTTTATTCCTTTTATGTTATATGCAACAAATACAAATATTTCTTCAGCTGACCTTCATAAAGTTGTTATATTTCACAAAAAAAAACCCCCATAAAATTTAGGTATATAACATCATTACAGTTATTATCTCAAATCTAATTAGAGAGAAGCAGCACTAACAGTTCCAATTTGGAGGTGTTTATTTGTGTAAAAGAAATAATAGTTAAGAAGTATTTAACAAATATTAATAGCAATATCTATCATACATGTACTCTTTTAGATGCATGTATACGGTACCTACAGAATACAGTATGTCCTACTGGCTTTTTATAATCAGTGAAACTCACATGTCTAGCACCTTTTTTGCAAGAGATTGATATACTTTGATTATCTCAAATCTTATCATATGTCATGATTTTCAAATTTAGAAGATAACAAATGAAGCTTTTGATCAAATAAGACAGCTTTCAACCAGGACGATGCATATTCTGGCTATTATACAGTAGAATATACTCAGCATTTTCAACACAAGCAGATATACACCGATATTGGTCACACCTAGTTTTAAGTGTAAGCTTATATTCACTGCTGAGTGGGCCCCAATTTGCAGTTTAGCACTGCTTCCAAACATATCCTAGTTCTGAAACATATTAGTTATTCCAAAAGTCAGTAGTTTTCCTCAGCTACTTGCGTAAATCAGGTTTCCACATGTGAATTAAGGTTTATAAACTAATCCCTTTTATTATCATTTGTCAACAGGAGTATGTGAACCTATGCTAATTTGAATGCAAATCTGGTTGGACTACCCTGTTTGTACATATTTCATTGTGAATATTTTACATTGTTCTATATGCAAGCCAATTTTAATGCAAACTATTTAATTTCCCCTAGGTAATGAGAAGGTAAAGGAGGTAATCAAGATGTAAATAAAGATTCTGCTGGTTTTCTGCAAGTATACATGTAACATGAATTAAAATAGGCATTGTTCTAAGGCAAATGACCGCAGATGTCATTTGCTTCATCCCACTACTATGCAGAGGAATCAGGTCTACCTTTGGCATGCTGGACAAGTTCTTGTCTAATCTATGGTGCAGATATCTAACAACAGACACTATAATTTTCCTAGGCAGGCCATTCTAGTGATCCATTGCCTCTACAGCTAAATGCCTTTATTAATACCTATTCTGAGTTCTCCTTCAGCACTTCCAATGTGTGTATGAGTATTCCTTCCCAACAACCTGAAGTTCTTCCTTTTTTTTTTGCAGATCACCTACTACATTTCTGATTATTCTTTTTGCTTTTCTTTGATGTGCCTCCAGTCTTAGTTGGTCTTAGCTGTGCTATGAAGAGCTAAAAAAGTACTCCACATGTGCTGTAGGCTATGCTTCTGCTTATACATCCCAAGATGCTATTTCCCCTCTCCAAGTGTAAGATCACTTTGAATTCTACTTTTGTCTCCCAGTAATCTTTCCTGCAATGGTGTCATTACATAGAAATTTAACCCTGTCATCTATGCCTAATGAGAAACAGAATGCCACAGTGTCCCACCCAATGGTCATAGTTTTGACAGTGAACCATTAACAACCACTCTCTGGATGGCTTACAAAGCAATATTGTATCAGCTATAATACAATCTCATCTATACCTTACTTCCACATTTTGTTAATGATAATATTATTAGTAACAGGGACAAAAGCCCTGCTAAATCAAGATTATAGGGCATCTACGATTTCTTCTCGAACCATAAAACTCATATTCTTTTTTAAACTGTACCGGCTTTGCTGCTAAATTTGTATCTCAGTGTCTATTGGAGTTCACACAACAGTTGCACTTCAGAATTGTTTTATATAAAGAGCAAAGTTAAACTATCTCTTAACAATAAGAAAATCTTAAAAAGCATTCTAACACTGTCTTTTGTTAAACAAAAAGAATCACACTGCTTTTACAGTTTACTGTGGGGAATCTCTTCTCTTCAGAGAAAAACAGAAGAATATAGATGGGGAAGAAATACCATCCCTAGTGCTTCAACATTCACTAAGATGTGTCAAGTTTAAATGAATCATTAAACAAAAAAAAAAATAAAAAAGCTTCTTCCCTTACAGGGAATCAATTTTGACAAAGAACAGTCAAATGAGCAGTTTGCAGAACATGACACAGGGCTTGGAATCCACAGCTAACAGAGTACTTTCCTTGAACATCAATTACAACAATGCACAACTTTGTCCAGAAAGGAAATAACGTTTATTAGCCATGTTCTGTTGCCTTATACAGTATCTTAGCGACCTAATGGTATTACTTTAGCAACGTTGTTGGAGTAGAGATGGGCCCAAATTGAATTCAAATACCCTTGAGCCTCACTTAGCTGGGAAACAGGCTAGGACACAGTTGTTAGACCAGGTCAAAGAGGAAGAAGGTAGAAGAGAGCTCAGAAGTGCTTGAGGGAAGAAAAGTATAAATGAAACGGATTAAACTGTAAATAGAAAAGAGCAAACAAAACCGATCATTTAAAAGGAAAATGCTAAAGAAGAAAAGACTTTCAGAAAGGTACAAGGAGTATAAGTAAGCAACTATATACCACACAACTGTTGCATTCTAACCTCCTTAATTATTTTCCTACATGTATTTAGTGCTTGTGTTAGTAAATCACTGTTTTCTATATTTAATTAACTCAACAACCTATGCAGAGTTTTATTAACCCCTACACTGACTTCAGTGGGACTACTTGTAGTATGTAATGTATATGCATAAATCTTTGCAGAAGCACAGCTTTCCAATGTCCTGAAAACAAACCCTGCAGGCATGTTAACTCTGCCTGGCAAGTCTGATGGACATTCTTCATATTCAAAGCTAACAGTCTGTCATTTCCAGGGAATCTTAGAAATAGTTACTTGGGAGAAACATTTTTTTCCTCCTCCTTTCCTTTAACAGATTAACCATGGCAGGTACATACAATCTTCATTTGTCTGACCATATTGTCAATAAAATACTGTTTAAATAAATTTAAAGTTTTCTTTGATGTTTCAAGCAAAGTTAGAAAAATTAATGTCAATTAGGATTACTTATTTTGATCAGGGGTTTTTTATGTCAGCCTTAAGGATAGGTCTGCTTGTCCTCAGTTCAGAACTTCTGATCAGTAACTTCTGCATTACTCTGGATGAGGAAGTTAGAATATCCAAGTTGGGGAAAAAAAGAGGTTATAGTAAGTCAAGTCATAAACAAGTCAGCATCCTCAGCAGCAACCCGCCGTGTTGGCCTGTTTTACTGAATTGTACATACTATCCAATCGTGACCCTGAAGATTAAAAAGCTTTTCTTGTAACCATTATAGAAAACTGAGTAATTTCATGTGTCATACGAGACCAAGCAAGATGTAACCACTTATGTTCTTCAGTTTTCTCTTCTTTGTTCACAGTGTGAGAGGTAACTTCCCTGAGCCTTGATCCTCAGCTCTCCTTCATCATGTTGGAGTGTCCTCTATGAAGCCAACCTCCTCAAAGAGATAGATAAATCAATGACAGTATTCAGCTAAACTTTTTTTTTTTTTCCTTTCTGGACATGTTGAGGTTTTTAAGTGTTTTTTGCACACTTTATTTTGGTATTTGCAGAAGGATGGAAATTTCAACAATTTGCTATCATCAAAGGCTGATTAAACCTGATCAAGGCATCTCAAAAGGAAGTTAATTCATATCACCATAAGACTTCCTAACTAGCAGAAAAAAGACATAGATATGCAATATAAATATTGTTTCCCTTCTTCTTTGGTGTTTGTTTAAGGTAATCTTTGGAACCAGATATCCATGGAAAGAGGACAGTATGGAAACAGGTTTAAATTGGGGAGGGGGTAAAGGGGAGAGACCTTCCTGAACTTGCAAATTATGGAATTTCCTGTCCTGTGAATGCTAGATAGCCTGACATTGTCTTTATGTCTATGACTGAATATTACTTGGTTTCTTCTAACAGATACTGGCCTAAAGAGAAAAGAACATGCAAGCTGTTATTTCTGCTAACTAACGGAAAATTTTCAGCTTCAGTTTTGGACACATTTAGTGGAGTGAAAAAAGAAGACTCTACTTCCCTATGTATGCCTGTTCATAATTGAAGTAGTAATTATACCAACTGCCTGCAACACATAGACTACTTACATATTCTAAGCTGCCTCTCTACAGTTAACGTTTTTCTGACTGGTACATATAAACAAACAGAAATAGCTCTTGCTCTGCCAGTAATTTTTACATCGAGTATCTCAATCTACAATTATTTAATGTGCACTTCCTCATTATATTAAGTATACCAATCTTGGACACCAGTCTCTGGTGGTGGCAAAGACCTGGCATTTGGGAGGTATTCTTTTTCATGGGAGATTTTCCACAAAGTTTGCTACCAATTGAGAACATTCTGTAACAATCACTGAAGAGTGTACTGGGATTTTAAAAGAAGTTGTTGCTAAGGAAGTTAAAGACATGAAATAAAACTTTTTGAAGAGTAAATTTTCTGTGCTTTCATTATTTGTTCAACACACAGATTATTGTTAAAGACGCAGTTCTCAGCTCCTGTATTTTTACAAGCACACATATACTTCAAGTTAAACTACATAATACAAAAAGAGAAACCTTTTCTTTTGTTGAGAATTGTATTCCTTAGAACATATTTTCCTTTTTTCCCATATTTTTTAGAGCCAAAGCTTCTGTTATTTTATATTTTATATACATATATTTTATATATGTTTTATATATTTTTATATACAAGTTTTGTATAACATGAGGAAGCAGAAACAGAGGAACTCCCAGTTAGAAAGCATTTTTCCTGTAAAGTTAATGTGAATGGTAGTATTGTGGCAGAATACTCAGACAAGAAAGACAAGAAACCGGGAGAGTATTAAAAACATAATGTTGGAAGGGGGTTTCATCTTCTGTTGTCCCGGACAAAGCTATGTTCTGGCTAAAATGATGTAGGATATAACTCTAGACTGTGAAACACAGGAAACTAACTAAGCTTCACAAACTTGTCAGTTGTTTTCTAAAAAGTCTTTTTGACTGACATGTATTTTGAGCCTAACATTACTGTAGTGGTTCACCATTACTATTGTATGTGCTTAGCACACAAAATAAAACCCACGTTATCTAACAACAGTAGGAAATCATGAGATGAGAAACAAAACCTAAAATGCAATCTAGTCAATATATTTAGTCAATACTTTTATCTTTGAACAGAGTCCCAGAAGCTTTAATGTTCACCAGCGATCAGAATCTTGAGTTCATCTGCACCTTCAGAGAATAGTGTCTCCATCAGCAGTCCTTCTGGCATTGCTAATTAAAGAGCAATCTACTGATTTACCAACATGAGCTGGAATATAAACGAATTCACACAAAACTGCTTTGGAATTAATAGCCCTGCAATTCTAAAATCCCAATTCACTAAGCTGTGATAACTTTAGTGCCATTTGGTGGAAAACACAATATAGATATGTGTGCACATTTAATATGCAAATGGTAACATAATTATGTTTTAACATCTTTCCTTAAAGTTTAGGTCATGTAATATAAATATGATCCAAAACTTTGAGACCATAAGAATTTTGTATAATGTTATAAGGGCACTGAATGCTCTTTGCCCAAAGATTAAAGATTGTGTAAAGATGCCCAACTACATGAAAGCAAACATGCCTTTCTCTTTTCAAAAGTCAGAAGTGTAGCAATATAGCTACAATTCTTACACAGAGACTGGAATTTTTCTGGAATTGAGACAGCACAATATGAGTTGCAAGATTTCCATCTTCCGTTACTAATCAAACAAGGAATAAAGGAATTAAAAAGAGATTGAAGCAATTTTATTTTTATTAAAACAGAATGGATGTTGTGGCTGAAGTCTTGTAGAAAATGCCAGACAGTTATAAACAGCTATTTTCTCCAACAGAAAAAGACATAATGGTACCCAATGGTTAGAAGCTGAAACTAGACAAATACACACAAGAAATAAGGAAGATTCTGTTAATGAAGGTAATTAGCAACTAAAACAACTTATTCAGCAACTGGGACAATTTCTTTACAATTTGTGGATGATAGGTAAAGAAAGCATCAGTCATTTCGTGTAAGACAGGCTTTGCACTTACCTGTAATTGTAACAATCTTTATCTGTACTGGTTCCTCTCTGAATTCCTTTTTAACACCAGTTACATGAACTGGAGACAAGAGGTCTTACTGATGCCTTTTTTAATGACACAGTATTACATTCACTTAATATATTCAAGCTCATTTTTATAAACACATCATATTGATGTCTCACAGTCACAGCTGATAAGCTAATATACTCAAGCATTTCTCATGCTTTGTGATGTTTTGCAATTAATGGTTTCCATTTTATGACAGTTTCATGTTATTAACCGCTGAATCGTATAGCTCACTCTGTCATGCATTACTTCAGTTGTACTGCTCGAGTTCCCTATGGTCCTCTATCTTTATCTAGTCTGATCCTCCTCTTTAATGATCATGCTTCCCATTTTCATATTATTGTTGAAATTTCATTGGTGACAAAACTACTAATGAAAATATACAGACAGAATCAGATGGAAGCTGTGTTCCACTGAAGAAACCACAGAATTATTGCTCTGATGTTCTTCCTAACCCAAACAAAAGAAAACTTAAAATACCCTAAAAGAAGCAAGAGAAAATACGAATGCCAGCATATTTCTGTTCATAGACAAAGATAGACATGGGACATGAATTACACATGTTGATTGAATGGTTATCTGTGGATAACCATTGGAAATGTTCGTGGAATGACAGAGCTCTGTATTCCTGTAGACTGACACGGCACTTTTCCATAGTGTCCCTTCATAAAAAAGGGTACCCATATCTGTGTTTATATGAGGCAGAGGAAGGATCAGAATAAAATCAGACTGAAAAGTCTCCACCGGAATGAACTGAGAAAATAAGGCGAGTAGTCTACCAAGATGTAGACAATAAAAACTGTGATTCCAAAATTGTCTCTTTAGAGCTTGACTAAGGTTATCTCGTACACTGGATATAACATAAACCAGGAATCTCTCATCCTTGAGCCAAGCACATACATTATGGTTTACAGGATCAGGATCACTGTGCAGAATTCTTGCAAGTTCAGAGTATCATCACTGCAATATGTGAGTTGAATTTAAAAAGGTAACACTGTTCAGCAGTGGCAAATATGGTGAAGTTAAAAGCAATGGAATACAAGGAAATGAGAAACAGATATAAGGAAATATATTTTGTGTAAGATAATATATTTAGAGAAGTAAATGTTCAAAACAATGAAAGAAATAAACCAATAATATGTGTTCCTTTAATAAAAGCAGAATGTGATATTGTATTTTAATTGAGTGAATTGGAATGCAGTATGCAATTTGGTATTATTTAATCTTCTAGCTATTTTTTTAATTAATAAATCCTTCTTAAGTGGTTACTTCTGTAACATAGGACTGAAATGCAAGCTTCACAAATCAGTTAATTTCATATTTAAAATTGCCTTATTTCTCATTACAAGAGTCTTATAGGATTCTACAAAGTCATCCTATAGTCTGCCCACACTTTCTAAAACTCCTAGAAGAAAAATTGGAAAAGTTCACAGATGAAGGTATTACACAAATTTAGCACATTAATCTATTTGCAGGTATAAAGTACAGATGTTGGGCAGACAGTAGTCTGCAAAGACAATCCTAGAAAGGTATATATACTTCCCAACTTTTTATTGTTTACCTGGAGTAGACTTATTAATATTAAAATTAATGAAGGTACAGATCTCTACAGAATCAAAGACAGGATAGTAACACTGTCTGGGAATATGTTTTTGCAGATATAAACAACCCCTCAAGTTTGAAGAAAAATTCACTCTGTAATGTCATACAGACCTTGGTAACTTGCATCATGAAACACAATGAGAGCTATCTAAGTATTTTTCACATTGCAGGAGATATTGTTTATTAGAATGGAAAAAGAGCTTCAATAGGAATGCAATCCTGAAAAGTAACATAGCCCTCTATTTTAAGTCATCAATAGCTTAAATTCAGCAAAACCATCACTTGGTGTTTGTTTTTAAAGTCTCTGTTTTTCAGTTTCTAAATATATGGCCAACATTTTCTTTATGGTTTAATTTTCTTTTAAGGGCTTCTTATTTTTATACTCTCATGTTCTATCCCAACTGAAATAATGTTATTACTTTACATTCACATCTCTAAAATCTTTCAGTACCTTTGAAGTATTATTGTCCTCATTAATATACAGCACTTTCCAATTCAGTACAGTGTAAGAATGTAATTCAAGGTCTATTCCTTCCCCATATAATTTATAAAATTGTCAAATAAAATTACACTTATCACCAAACCTGGCAGTTCTTTAATGAACAGTTTCATCTTGGTTGCAATTATTTTGTGTATGTTCAGTGATTTTTTTATTCTATGATGTCCTGCAAATTGTTGTAACTTTTTACATTTTACCCATTGGAAAGCAAAAACGTTTTCTGTTTTCACTTTGAAATTTCTGTGTACTGCCTCACATATATTGTTTTATACCTATATAAAAATTTGAATAAATTATTAGTATTATGAAAGCACATAGTAAAAAGCTTTGTTGTATTTTTTTAGCTGTTCTGTTATTGTTGCTGTTGTCTGCTGATTATTACAACAGGAATTAAATAGTAGTTACTCTTGTTCACTAAGAAATGTATCAATCACTGTTGCCTCCTGGTCCATGTTTCCTTACTGATACATGCGCTGCCTCCTTATACCTTGTGCCATTATTTCATAAGGCTTTCCAGGTTATATCACATTAAAGGAATTATTTAATATAAAGAAAAATGTAGATTTCAAATCACCACTGAAATTAGAGCTAAAATCATGAATATTTTCCTTTGCAGTGCAGAATTTTAGAATTCCTTACCTTTACCACTAGTTTATAAAAAAACCAAAACCCAACCAACCAACCAAAAAAACCTGTTAAAAAAAAAACCCACCTGGCAAAATAATCATCAATATACCACGAATACTATCTTTAAGAAACTGCAACTGAGTTTCAGTACGGAAGGGAAAAGGATGGATGATACCAGAAATATGTAACATAAGATGCTAAATATTATTACCAAGTGTAGAGCTGCTGCTGCACAAACTGGAGTTTTCTTTCTTGTTTTGATTTTATTTTGTTATAGGTATTTTTGGCTTGAGGGGATTGAAAATAAAATATTACCTAATATGTCTTTGCATCTTTGGTTTTTACTATTCTAAGAAACCTTAAAGATCATGTAAATAATAGCCACATTTATACCAAAATTTAATTGTTCCTTATTAATAGAACACAGATGAAACTTTGCTAGCCATTTGGGCAGTCAAGTTTTTTAACTCCAGCACATTTTCGATACACCCTTTCCCAAGCACACCATATAGAAACATTAAAAATTATGTTCTATCCTTGGGCATCAGTATATATATTCACAAGGTATCTATCCTTTAAAACTCTCTAAATCATCTTTAGGACTAAAAATCTTGAGGTCATATAGCCTTCATGATTGCAAGGTAGGCAGAAATACCAGTTTTCAGACTGTGCTATCTTTTTTTTGTGTGTGTATCATGTCTCATGTCATCAAAAAATAACTTTTCATTGTCTAATACAGCAGCTAAACAAGCACTGAACAATCTATTTATATTTTCTATTCATGCATCTGCTATGATATTCACCTTTGACTATCAATATTCTACTTACTAATCCATGACAAGCTGTTAACCACTAAATGAAAAATGCTGGCAGTCGTTATAACATTATCATGATCAACCTTTTATAAGTTACTCAGGTCACCTTTCTGCACAAACAAAATGGTATCAGTGAATTGCATTGCACTACAGTGTAAAAAGAAAAAGACTTTCAGGAATTTTAGCAGAAGATTAAGAATAATCACTAATGCTTAAAATGCATCTGTGTTGTCTCAAAGGATTCACACAGAGAATGTCAACTGAAAATATTATGAGAAAGAAACACATTCCACAGATTTCCCATATTTGATAAAATTCCTGCTGAGTAATAACCTGAAACCTGAAATAACACTTCTGTGGCAACCAACCTTACACCTCTGTTTCTTCCAGTACTTTACTGCTCAGGGGTTATCCAAGGAAAATAAGAGGTCACAATTTATGCACATTACTTTCTTATTTATATCTTATGATTTTGAGATTAGAGTTGATATTAATGGAAGTAAAGAATTAATGTATCGATGAAACTAAAGTACATGTCTGGCATAGACTATTATTTGTACACTGTATTTCAACATTGAAGTAGAATTCTACTGCTCTAAGCTAGTTTAAGAAACTGAAAACTTACACCTGCTGTTTTATGTGAGCCAGTAAATGCATACACAACGTACCTGAAGTAGCAAACTTGTGTGACTATATGCGTACTCCTAAAATAACATCTCTTACTTTCAGATAGAGCCTTTTTTGGTGTAACATATCTCATTTTCAGTATTCTGGTAACTCCTTAAACTTCTATGATATTTAGAAGTAATAGTCAGTATAAGTTTATTCACTACTTTCATTAAAAACCTAAATGTTAAAAGAATTTGATGCTAAGAGTATGCATATCAAGCAAGGAATGAGGACAATAGACAAAGTACAGCAATAAAAACAAAAACTAGTTCAAATATCCTAAAACAGAGAAGTCAGATCCTGAAACTGTCACCAACCCTATAATAAGGATATACTGTGCAAACAGGGGGTCTTACTGTAAAGAACTAACTGTGGAGCAAGAGTTTGTCCTCAAAGTGGAACTAGACAAGAGAAAAGTTGTGTGCATCCTAGGAACAAAGATGGCAGGACACAGAATTGAAGGCAAAGAGAAGAACCCTGATAGTTATGGAGAAAATTCCACTGACTATTCTTCATGTCAGGGCAAATGACACTGCCTAATCCCTGCAAGGATATATTATAGAAAAGTCTATCAATCAGACAAGGAAAAACAGTTGAAGCAGCAGACACAAAAGGGATCTACAATAGAATTATTTTAGTCACCACAAGAAGAATGGTGACATTAACGATGATTCAAAGACTGGTATTTTGAAGAAAGTGTGGGATCTTCATTTACTGTCAGATATTCATAGACAGGGTATTCGAAGTGGGAATGACACCAGTTGAGTTCTAAAAGTGTTAACTTTCTGAGATCAAACAGCTGATACAAAAAGCTATAATTCAAACCAAGGCAGACCTGGTTATAATGCATAGGATCATGTAAATGTGGATATAATAAGTGCTAAATGAACATCAGAAGTATGAATAGCAATACTGAGGAAAGCAGAAGTAGGAAAATCCATACAGTTAAAGACATGTATATTGCAAATGATGTACTGCAGAAGAGTAGTCATAAAAAATACCTTAAGGAAAATAATGATGAGTTACTCCCATTCAGAGTAAAGAGAAAGATATGTGAAAACATATTAGCAAACAACATTATTTCAAAAGGGCATATGCTGAGAAATTATGGAAAATAATTACTGAGGTCAGCTTTACTGAGGAGCTTATCAGTTCAAATGTTCAAAAGACATCCGAAATCCTTAACTTACAAGTGAAACAATATCAGAAATTTGCATCGGAAGTAAGGAGGAAAAATTGCAAAAGACTCAGACCAAATAGCAAAAAAACCCCATCTCATTTCTCTCCATGCATGCTCAAGAAAGAGGGGTTCAAATAGAAACAAGAAATGATGAATGCAAGTGCCATAAGCAAGCAAGAAGGCATATAACTTCAGAGGAGATTCAAAGGCCTGACTTTATCATAGGGAAAAAAGAAGTCTAGAAATGGATATGACTGTTCTCCATAAATACACAGGAGAAAGTAACAGTAGGGAGGCAGAATTGCCAGTTAATCTTAAGAATAATATTAACAGAAGAACAAATGGGTTAAGTGGTTATAAATACATTTAGCTAAGAAATGAGAGGGCCTCTGACTTTCAGAGGACTAACATCTGGAAGAGGCTTGCTAGGGGAATACTTCGTTTTCAAGGTTAGCGGGCTAAATTTAGGAATTTGTGATAACAAAGAACTCAGCTGTCTACAGTAGAAACTTTTTTTCCTGTCCAGCATTCTACTACTTCTTTATATTTGATGCAGGGGGCAGGATGGTGGAGGGATCGTCAACAACTGACCACTAAGTAAGTTCTCATTATGTCGTACTTGCCCTACTTTCTCAAATATTAACCTTTTAAAATCAAAATCTTCAGTTGCACATCTTCTTGTTCATCACTCTAATTCGATTCATCTTGGAATGAATTGATACAACATTCTTCTTTACAGTTAGCACTTTCCTATTTGATGTATATCAAAACAGTCTATAACCACATAAGTCTTCTTTTGATTCAGTAGCAAGACAATGTTCCTGTATAAAAATGCCAAATTACTCTCCTATCTCTCTTGCTCTTGGGTAGTAGAATTCCTCCTGGAGACAAAGCAACTGCTTACTGTTCAATAAGCCTATCCAAATCCTGACTATAATGCTGGGTTTCTCTAGGGACAAGAAAAACAACCCCACAAAAAGCTAAATTATAACAAGCAATGTGCTGGTTGAACTGCATTTGGTTTTCCATGCAGTTAGCAGTCAAAATAGAAAAAGAATACTGTGTTGGTTATGTAAATTTAAGGACAAAAGCCATGCTATTTTGACTCTATAATATGGATTATTTTAAGCAAAATGGTAGAGATCATCAGTGCCTGTTTATTTTACGGAAGTATATTGTATAATACAGATAGGAAACACTTTTGCATATCATGTTGCTTACAGCTGCTACACTATACTGTAGCTGTTTGCAGGAATAACACCCTGGCACATAGACTCAAAATGATCTCTCATCTTCTGTGTTGAGAATTTCTTTCCAAATAAAGCACAGTTACAAAAAACCTGTCAGAAATGTGTTTTCTACCCTGATGTTCTGCAAATTGAGTATTAGAAGTGATGTTCAGCCTTTCAGAAAGAAATTATTATCTAGTCATTAACTTTTCTCTTAGCCTTCCTAAAACACAATGTGTAAATGAAACTGGTTAAGACACTATATTGCATAAAGCTAACAAAATGCTTATGCCCACACAAATGAGTAAATAGGAAGGTGAAACATAATTATGTTCACTTACAGTTTTATTTCTGACATCAAGCACTGAGTCTACTCATTCACTCTTTTATGGGCAAGCACCAATTTTTGATTAATTCACTCAGTTAGGAAGTACAGGATGAGGAACCCAAGTCAAACTGTTGAACACATTCATAGCAATTATATTTTAAAACAACAGAAAGATAGTGAACATGTATCTAATGCAAGTAAACCAGGAATCTCATTAACTTGGAAAAATATTCTTCATCTTTAGAGAGAGGCAGAAACAACAGCTGCTTAAAAAAGGAAAAGCTACACATTGCAAGTAGCAGAATACACATAATACAATTAGGGATAGTGTCAATTAGGTGGGATTATTAATAGAGTAGCAACAGAGTCTGTAGAGAAAGACACTGATGAAAAATTCTGTTTGTTTCAGTATAAAAATCAGATTTGATTACTTTTCAAATTTACTTTTTGTCTCTCCACTACTGTTTCTTTAAGTGCATGTATGTGTGTGCATGCTCCTATGATATTCTGAAGAATTTCATCTTTTCTTGTGTGAAGTACAACCCATCCAGAATGTCAAGCAGTTATCTTCAGAGAGATGCACATAAGCTGAGCATGCAAAAATGGGCAAACACACTGCTCAAACTGCAGGACTTGCTATGTTTACGAAAGAAAGCTTTTATACACACTCATCGAAATCTGAGTGGGCAGCCCTGGGAACCTGACCAACATGTTTCTAAGCTTTTAAAATGCATTTGTAGTATAGGCGATGATGATACATTTATTTAATAGGTTCATGTATTTAAATAATTGACAATTTCAGCAATAAGCATACTTATTTTTCACTTGCATTAAACATTACAAATATATCTAAAACGCTTTTTCCATGGACTCTACTGAGCGGTCAAATTCATGCAGTCATTGACTGATGGGAAAACTCTTCTCTTAGCCAATTATTTACATAATTGTAAATATTTAATGCTGTTTAATGTCAGTGAAAATTTGCATAAAATTGAGCTTCAAATATAGTTTGAGATGCTTTTCATCATTTGATTTCATACATCCATGACCCTTTTAATCGGAATAAGGTTTTTGCAGAGAGTGGACAATATATGTGTCTTTAAGTCATAAGCATGTACAAAGCAAATCTTAAGTAAGTAAGTAAGTAAAATAAAGGGTGTAAAAATATTTGAAAATAGTTTCTTAGTAAAAAAAAGAGGCGGAAGCCTTCCTATAGCTCTGCGTTTTCTTTGTGATTACACTTCCTTTTCTACAGTATAGCATAATTTTACATTACTCTTTTTCAGCTTGATTTACATGCTCAAAATACACATAAAAATACAGTAAAAAGGGAAATGCAGTTCATTTACAGTTCAGTGCTGAGAGATTTATCATCCATACTGCTCAGGCTGTAAGCACTAACAATTTCTGAGTGAGGCCATTAATGTGTATGGTGCACACCATTTTTTTTCTTTCTAATGCCAGTGATAGAAGCAATAGAGGCTTCACAGGAGAGAGTACTATTGTAAAAAAGACAATGGCTTTAACTGGATATCTCACCAACACCTCATTGCAAAATAGCTTCAGTTAACATGAAGCTATATTTGAAAGTGAGGGCCCATGACAACATTTTTTCTTAATGATACAAATTTTCTTGTTCACAAAAACATGGTGCAATGGATGATTCTCATTACACTAGCAAAGAATCAGAGTAGCTGTAACACAGAAGTTTGTGTGGACAATACAGGATAGTGTAGAATAAAGTACTAAAAGCATTGATCTTCACCTTCTACAAACTTTGAAATTTTGTTCCTGTAAACATAAAAATGGAATTGATATGAAGATGTTTAAAAGATACAAAAAGACTGTGTGCTTATTGTGTAAGACTCTAATGTGCCAAAAGACAAACTGGCAGGGAAGAAGGCTGGCCTGGCTAAACAGACAGGCTAGATCTCAGGACCTTTAGGAGGTCATAAACTCTTTAGAAAACTGTTCATAAAAGCTTTATTTCAGAAAGCGTTATAAATTATCCTCTGAAGAACTTCATATAGTTAGACGGAATCAAGTGAAACACAAAGAAATAGAAATGATAAAATGTTTTCTGCTGTGATACTTTACTAGAAATGAAGATTATAAAAGCTAAGAGATTTCCAGACAGGACAAGAGGCTTTTTAAATCTTCTAAATCTTTTGTTGTGCTTGTGATTATAGGTTGAAATGATTGATTTTCTTCTATGACAGTATCTTAAATTGCGTGTCACACAGTCAAAATTTAAAGCTTGATAGGTCCAGAGTACAACTTTAAAATCATTCAAAGAAGCTCAAATTTTAATTAAGAAAAACATTAGACCAATTAAAACTAAATGGTAGTATAAAATATTAAGGTAAAACAAGTAATAGTGTGACATTTGCATTTTTATGAAGTATGAATCACAAAGAAATAAAAACTGCTGCTAAATTTCAGTTAAGTCCCTTTTAAAAATCTTGTTTCCATGGCAATGCTGAGAGTAAGTTTTCAGAGGATGTAAGATATGGATTTTTTACTTAAAAAAAAAAAAAAACCCAACCAAAAACCAGTTCAAATGAGAAATTGCAACATCATGGCCTCTTTTCAATTTTCTAATATGCCCAAGAGGCACAGAAAATAAGTCACCAAGACATCAATGCCAGGATGAATGCAGAGGACAGAACTCTACTTATTCTACTGTTTTGCAGTATGCTTCTAAGCACATTCACCAGTGTAATTCTACTGAAAACACACTAATTGTTAAACCTACAGCAGTATGTTACAATCTGAAGGCCTAGCAGTGCCCATTCAATCAGGAAGGCTTAATAACAACAACACTCATTATCGAGATGAGCTGAAATTCCACTACAAAGGCTACCTATGACAAAAGTAACCAAGTGATTCTTCCTTTACATTCCAGATCTAAGAAAAGTTGTTCAAGTCTCTAATGAGTAATCAGGGATTGAGGTTTCTAGGCTACAAAAATCCTGTTGTGGCAAAAAAGGCAGAAACCTAACACCCAAATCAATACTGTATTACTCTCTCCACAGGCAAGAGCTGCTGGGTCAGGAAAATCATGAAAAATTCATAGTGAAGGTGGTCAAGTCATCCATAAGATAGAGAAAATAATGCTATATCTAAAGATCCCTTGAGCAATCGAAGACATTTTATAGATTTCACCATGGATAAGTGCTGGTTTGTTTCATCTATGTACCTTAATACCATTCCTCTCTTATTTCTAACTGTAAATGAGTTTTGGTCTATATTTACTCTCTTTCTTATTTACTTTATTAATTTCTCAGTCTTTGTGCTCCACTGTTGCAATAGCCACCCACAGGAGAATTCTGAATCATTCCTTCTCATAGAAAAAGCGGGTAACACATCTTGGGGGAGTCCTCCATATATATTCCTCAGCAGGGGTAAGCGTAATTCTGGCTAATAGAAAAAGTTCTAAAATATCCTGCTCCTTTCTGTGACATCAATTCTCCACGGGGGCACAAGCAACAAGCCTTCATCTTTTATAAAGTCTAAATTCTCAAGCATAAAAAAGATCCAATTTTATTTCACATAAGGGTAATAGAAGGAAAACAAGTGTTTAAACAACCACATGTGGAAAAGCAAAAGAAGCAAAGATTTGTGCATGATTAATAACTCAGTTTACGCATCTTCACTCTTCCTGCAGCATCCAATTTATATCTAACGCACCAACAGTTCATATCTAACACACGAACAGTAAAAAACGTAAAATGGTGATGGTCCTCCTGCACAGTACATATTAAAGTAAATAATGAAAAGGAACTCTAACAATAGCTAGAAATGATGCAAATCTAACTACCAGATAAAATGAAAGATCGCTTTCTAAAGCTTCATAAGCATTTCTGAATATTCTGCAAATGTGCACGTGTACAAGATTTAAACATTCTATGATTCAAGACACAGGACACTTTGTGGAAAATGAATATAGTCATGATTAAATCTGTTATGCCAAAATATGATAAACTATATTAGAAAGATCCTGCATCTTTCTGCCACTGAGGAAAAAGAGTCAAATTAAGGATGAAAACTACTAGTCCATTTTGTTAATTGTCTATGATGCAGTACTATCTCCTGTTCAGTATTTGCAATCCCTATCTAGTGAGCTATTTAAGAAATGTTGAAGTTTTTTATTGTGTTAAAAAAAATATTATTCACTTGTGAATGTCATCGTCCAAGTATATTGCCTTTCCAGATGCACATTAGACTCAATCATCCCCAAATTCTTGGAATAATCTAGAAAACCAGGAATGCAGGGGCAAGATATGGTCTCTGTTAGACTTGAATGTGCTGGACATTCACCTAGAATATTTATAAATGTCACTGACCTTGTTACAGAATGCCAATCAAAGACCCAGAGAGCAATACCTTCCATCAGGTGTATTTCAGTTTGGGTTTGGTTTTGGTTTTCTTTTTTTTTTTAATGACAATTAGGGAAGAGAATCAAGAGATAAACAGCAGAAAAAATGAATTTGGACATTAGTGGGAAATTTAGGAAAAATATGTTACCTAACTAAGGCTGCATACGATATGAGATATAACGAGTCAGAAATGCCTACAACTAGTTCAGTCTCTTTACTGCCTTAGTACCCAAACATACTCATTAGAGACGATATGCCAAGGTTCAAAGTGATTTAAAAATCACTTTAAATAAATTTAAAAATTTAAATACCCTCTTTCAGTTTAAACCCATCCGCCCTTGTCCTGCCACTACATGCCCTTGTCAGAAGTCCCTCTCCAGATTTCTTGTGTTAGTCCCTCTCCAGATTTCCCTCAGTTAATCAACAGTTTTGCTAAAGTGGGATGGTCTCTCAGCACTAACTTCATATTCCAAGTGCTGAATAAGTTTTGAATATAAAAACATTTTCTAGATGTTTTATATTCTCGCTGTGGTAATGAAAGTGGCTATGCAAAGTTGTCACCTTATTAATCTTATATCAGTCCCTTTTGTGTAGTTAACGACATTATTTTGAGATAAATCAGTATCTATCATTTCTTGCTTTCTCTACAGAGAGGACACTGTAGGTGTCCACCTTTAGGAATCACCAGTAGAATTCCCCTCTAAGTTTCACATTCCCATTAATGAAGCATGACTTTCTGTCTCCAAGTGAGACCACACTAGCTATTAGGATACAGAAAAGTAAAATATTAGAGATGGCACACTCAGTGTATTGTACTTTTCCATCTTAACAGAATACCAGGTTCTCCTGTTTCTGATTTTTAAGACAGACATAGTATAATTTCTTTAGATGTAGTCTATAAAAACTGTCTAGTATTTGCTAGTCATCACATGTGGTTAGACAGTAAAAATTGTGGGACCACTTTTTTTCTTGCTTGTGTTGCAATTGAGCCTTGGTTCTTGGCATTGTCAGGTACACTATTCTAGTTATTAGTGTGAGTCTCACGGGACAGATCAGTTGTCCCCTCAGTCCACATCAGGATTCAACTGGCTTTGTTTTTCACCTAAAATGCCTTTTAAATGTGAAGGCAGTAAAAGGCATGTCTAAGACGTCCAGTGTAAAAACAAAACATATGAAGTAGGAAGATTTTTCCATATACAGTGAAAAATAATATTACCTTTTTCATTAGAAAAGCATTTTATGTATTTAGCACATATCCAAAACATGATTTGTAGAACTCAGTTGTGAACATCAATTATAAGGGAGCTATTGGTATGTGCTTTTATTCTTTGATATTTCTGTCACTTGTGCCTTACATTACTTGTGTTAAGGTATACATCATATTTACAGTTTCTGAGAGAAAAAAGTAATTACTGACAGAAGCTCTTCTCCTGGGACAATCACAGAAAAAAGGTACTGCATGTATGGGTAGTGACTGCCTTGTGTCTTCTCAGAATGGACACAGGAACATGATCCCATAGAGCTGGAATCTAAACAGGAACAGAAAGAATCTGTCTCTCCTACTTTCTTTACTGAAGACAACAAAAAGTGTCAGATACTTCCTTTGAAATGCCTCATAATGCTCAGATATTTGCAGCATACACTACAACTATACCACTGTCACATATTGTTCCATTATCACTGCAGGAAGCTCTGAAGATTTATGCAATCTTATTTGAAAGTACGTGAGAGAATGCATAGAGATTGGTGCAAGGGAATATACGGGACAATTTTCCAAGGGGCTAACAGTACTGAAATCTCACTAAAGGCAATGGAAACTCAGGTTATTTTGCACTTCTCAGATGATATTTGAGAATAGTGAGTCCATAACAGGGACCTTGTGAAATCACTTGTGGCACCTGTATTCCCCTACCAGACTACCTACCAGTGCAGAAAGCAGAGAAGCTTATTAAGCAGAGGGGTGAAATTAACTGCAAGGAAAAACTCAAGTATGATCAGGCAGTATATATTTGGGATCTGTGCCAGCATCAGAGAAGATAATGTGTGTTAATACGTATCATCAATATATTCCTCGATGAAAAACAGCAGTCAAGCAGATTTACCAGTGATTGCATCTAAACGGTAGATTTGAATATGTAAGTTTCTTTTTGGACATTACATTGAACATTCAATGTATTAAGATTTTCCCCAAACACATTTCCTATATTTAACATGTTATGATTCAGTAAGTTAAGAAAACAGCCCAGTTTTCTAAAGATTGACACAAAGTGTCATGAATGAGAATATTTCTGGGTTTTCAGTATTTCACTGTACATGGATTAACCTTTTCACCTCAGTGAATACAGAAAAATGGCACCTTGGATGGAGGAGAGTACTAGAAAATCTGTATCTTTGTGAAGCTCTGATATTCCAGTGAGAGCCATGCAAAGGGCCCAAGCAGCCATTTTTCACAGTGTTCTCCATTGCCATCAGTTGAGCTCCGTACCAAGTAAGCTAGTTTGTGGTGAGAGAACTTCGTTGTGTCTGTTCTGAATATAACATCTAGAAGTTTCTATTTACATTGCTCAGGTCACAAGTTCCCCTGGCTTAACATATTTGCAAGAGTAGCACAAAAGATTGCCATTTGTCTTATTTTAACTTAGGGGCATTTATTATTTATTAGCACTAACACAGTTATTTGTGTGGCAGACTGATTTTTTCCTTTTTGTTCTTACACATATTTCTCCCCACAGAAGTTCTCTGAAATACTTTGTCCTGAGACATTCTTATAATAGCATAGAGATACCAAAATATAACAGTTTCATTAGAAAAGATTAAATGACTGGGAAAAGGAATACACAAATTTAAACAAACAAAATCAGTGTGACTTACACAAAGATAAGGACAGTCCCTGGGAGAATGCTAAAAACTTTGCATTTGTTCTTGCTAATTACACACTTCAGCTTCAAAACCATGTAAAACTGCAAAATATTTTTCATTCATTTTCCACGTCTATAGTACATCTTTTAATAAAATAATCTTTGGGTTTAGCAGAATACATTTTACAACCTGATAAGAATTACATTACATTGGAAAGTAAAATGGCTGTATCGTTTACTATGCTTCTATCGTTTAATATAGAATCTGTAACAGCCTGCATGCTCCCACAATATTCTAACTTTACATTACTACAAAACACAATTTCATAAATTGTAAAGGTCTGTACAAAGAGGAATGTATTTTAATACAGAAAACTTGACACTATCACTGCACTTTTCTTCAGAAATATTCATTCCTTTCTTTGACATTTTTTTGGCTTACACAACAGGGTGCCAAACATTTGTGACAGCTTACAATAGAAAAACAATATTGCTTTTAGTTAACAATGTTAGCTATGAATATATATTGACAGCATTTTCACTGCAGATTTGCTGCCAACATAATACAAAGCAAATAGCATTCAATATGTTGGAACACTCTGGGGAATTAAAGAGTTTCAAAAACAAATTTATGGCATTAGGTGCTGAATGCTAAATCTAATGAAAATGCAAATTCAGAAGTATCTCCTGCACATACTTCATGCAACAGAATACAGTTTGGCAAAGTGATAAAATTAAGATTGTTTAAGTCAGGAGAAAATTATGTTAAAATGCTTCTGCTTGTTTGGCTTTTTATAGAGCCGGTTTTATCACAAAGATTAATAATTCTCTCAAAGTCTTTCTGCTTTGTTTCCTTGAAGTACATCAAAGAGAGATCATAAAAATCTCTGAATTCCAAATGCTCCCAAATGTTTTGAGAAAATACAGATACATAGGTGTATAATTTTAATATTTGTAACTTTACTACTAACCATATACAACCATAAGCATCACTGTTCCCTTGAAAGAACAGAAGCTGACTTTTGCTTCCAAGTCTGTGTGGTTATTATTATCTACAGGACAAGCAAAGCAGAAATTATGATGTAAATCTTATTAAAATATAGTAAAGTACAGCAATGTTGTAATGTCATCTCCTATATATTAAAACATATTTGTTAAACCAAACATTTATTGACACTACTTTATAAATTACATGACATTAATAGTTTTTAAACCATTTACAAAGCAAATTAACGTAGGTTAAAAAAGCCGAGAAACCCAAAATTGTTCAGCTGTTGTATATAATTTGTTATCAATTCTGAGATGAACTTGATATTTATTATCATTCATCTATAGCAAGTCACTCAACACTAATATCTAACAGTACTTGCAAGATATAAAAATATTATGTAAGTTTTAAAATAACTTCTTTAATTTCTACTCACATGATCAGCATCAGTTAAAAATACAACTGACCTACAGAGATCAGCATTCCTTTCCAGTATATTGTAGCTGTTTTCTTTCTCGTTTTCTGATATGGGATATTGCTTTTACCAGGTTCTGTCACATATCTTTTGTTCTTACTTTCACATAAGACTGTTTTATTTATTGCATTTCTTATATAAAACTCTATGGGTTACTTGCAAACTAAACAGACTGACTACACAAGTGACCGTGACTAGCAAAACTGAGAGGTGAAAGGCAGTATTAATCAAAATGTTTGCAAGTGCACAGGTTTTCTTCATTTTAAAACAAACACATTAACTAAAACTTCTGAAAACTTTTTGGGAAAAAAGCCTGCTCTGTCAGACAGTGATGAAAACACATTCTTCATAGGTTGCACTCCACCCTTACTGAATTGTTGAAATCTATCTTCGTACCTTCTAAATACCAAAGAAGGAAAATAAAAAGCGAAAATTATCTTATTTGTAGAACAAGATTTGTATTTAACCACTGAAGTGTAAAATTAGTATAAACCATAATTATCAAACCCACTATAACCTTCAACAGTTTATGAATTTCAGGTTTATTAGGAAGCTGAATGAAATATATTTAGGATTACATTTGGCCATCACACACAGTTTACCATGAGACTCATACTACTTGCATTATAGAATAGTCTAAGCTGCAAAATTGTACAATACTTCCCACTACGGTGAGGGAGCCACAACTCTACATTTAGATATGCAAATTAAAATCAGGAAATGTAAAGTTTCACTTTTTGCTAAGCTATGAATTTGAAAACATACTCTCTAGCACATCAAGCACAATATGGACCTGTGTACTATAAGCATCAAGCAAGTTAGTTTTGTAAAAGCTGAAAGACTCTTATACTGGTGAAGATGGAGTAAACACAGTTAATTTGTTAACGTCTCCTCTGTCTCTTTTCACTGACTGTCAAGGAAATCATATTTCATATTTTTTCCAGTATGTGCTTGGAAAGGATTTCCTAGTAATCTACACTAAATCTCACTGAAGGGTGACAACAGAAATCAATATGTGTCTCTGAAGAATAATCTAGCCAAACATTTACATTTAGAATATTCATTTGTATTTATGCGTGAGAAATTCCTGGCAAAAAGAAATTCTCTTCCTGCATATATACAATCTCTTTTTATAGGGTGATTTTTATCATGAGCAGGCTTCAAATCAATAAAATAAATACATATTACTCAAATTAGTTTTGTGATAAAGCCATCCAGAATCCATGTAAAATAACAATTTACCTAGGTAGGTAGCTGTATTAACCTCAGCTTCAAAGAAATTTGCTTGGTTCTTCTGCAGCCATAGGAAAGAGACAACCCACAGGGAACAGTTATTGTAGTTTCATCCTGGCTATTCCAAATCCATGGAATTGCCATTCCACATGCCTGCCAGGACGGATATTCTGTTTAATCTGGCTATTGAGGAAATTCTAAATCTAACATTGGAGGTACTCAGCATCAATGTCAAATTTCCAGGGGCGAGCATGTCCTTCCATGAATCCCATGACACTCTGTAGTTCTCTGATGCTGGGATTAGTTTAGCCCACAGAGTTAACAGAAGATGAGAATACAAACATAGCGAAAGATGCAACAAAAGCAGCATTCTACTTCCCTGCATCACCCCTGAATATGACATAGTGTTGCATCAAGGTATGCAAAGGCATATGAACACTTGCTAGGAGAATCTGCACACTCGTGG
The DNA here is from genome assembly GCF_004027225.2 of Strigops habroptila. Taxonomy (NCBI): domain Eukaryota; kingdom Metazoa; phylum Chordata; class Aves; order Psittaciformes; family Psittacidae; genus Strigops; species Strigops habroptila. Next base: position 55,501,650 of record NC_044284.2, read on the forward strand.
AATATATTACGTATAACAATTTTAATAAAAGTTTTCTGTGAAGCTTCATGTGAGTTTTCAGAGGAAATACAAGCACAATGGACACAAACCCCTTCCAAAAACTTACGCTACACAAGTAGAAAATTAAATAAGCATTCTGTAGATAATCATTATTTCAAGACAAGAAAAATACAGTCAGATTTGCCATTCCAGTAAAAGTCTCTTACAACATGCAGTTAAGGACCCGAATTGATGGAACTCAGTGTTCAGTTGGAAGCTATCTATATGAAATGGGCAAAAGTCTTCATAAAATATTATTATTCCCAAAGTTAAAAATTATAATAAAGAAGTGGTTGTCTAATTTGTTGTGACTTATCTTGGAAAATCATTGGGGAAAAAGGAGACTGATAAACAGAAGCAACAACCCTGCTCAGTGACTGGCTTAGAGGAGACAAATGCTTTGGGCAGATTATTTATATTGCTTATACCAAGCTACTAAAAGCTTCAGAAAGATTATCCTTTCAATGACAATGTAAACCCTATTCAACAACACACAGCAGATTTAGCAGAAACACATACGGTTGTTTTAAATCTATACTGCATATGTTTCACTGTATATACATCCTTTAGTAAAAATAGTAATAAAAACCTCATTTCTACTTGAAAAACCTTCTGAGTTTTAGCTCCTACATAACATAATGCATATTTAGACTAGCATGTTATTCAGTAAAAGATGTCCAAACAAGATGATTTGATGTTGGAACAGTCATCTCAGAACAACCAGAGCAATGTAAGGTAAAATAATTGTCAAGTCAATCTCTAGCTTACACTTTATTGCAGAAATAAATTGAACTCTGCTCTAGCTTTTTGACACGTAATTCTGATACTAATGGGTTCAAATCCATTTCTCTTTGCTCTCCTTCCTAACAGGAAGCTTTATGTAATACTGTGTCAGAAATCTACCAGTTACTGCCTAATGTTTCCCTTAAATAAAAAGTCTCTGCCTGTAATAGTATTAACAGCTGCCATCAGTTTACAGTAATGAGCTACAGTTCATCATGGTAGTGCTACTATGAAAATTAGAAGCTTCCGTAGAGCTTCTCAATTCACAAAAAGATTATCAGAGCCATCGTGAGCAGTGCTGTAACAGCAGACATTGTCTGTCAAAGGTTTGCAGGCCAGATCCTAAAGCGGTGTAACTGTACTCAATCATTGTAATTGTACACAGTTTAATATACCATGTTATGTATTAAAAATACTTGAGGGTCAGTATATAAACCCAGTGTTATTTTTCTTGATTTCTCAAAGCAAAAACCTGCACACTCACTTTACAGAGTGTTTCACAGCCTCTTCAAAAAAGGATTAAAATATGTTTTGTTTGAGGAAACATGATTTTTAACTATATGTACCTTGGGTCATCTATACCGCGAAGAAGAATCTTCCGGAAAAAAAAAAAGATAAGTAGCTACAAACCATGTTTTCATGTTTTTTTAATTTTCTTTTCTCCCTTAAAAAAATTGAAAATGTGTACCTTAATGCTTGATACTTCCAGAATTCTATAAATTTAAGCATACACTTATAAGCAGTATAGCAATAGAACAAAATATTTACTTGAGATTAAGCTGGGATTTTCTGAGGCATTTAACATTGTAGGAACTTTGAAGCAGAATCTCTGCAATCAATGGGAGTTATGCTACCTCATTCTACCATAAACCAGACAAACGCTATTTTCAGATCCTAATGGAAGAAAAAAACTAAACAAACAACAAAAAACCCACAACCTTTTGTGCAGAACTCAATTTGATGGGCCATTATATATCTGGGGTTTTCCTAGAACATATCCTTATCTGTCTTTCAAAATTATTGGTAAACATAGGTCATACCCGGGCTTTTTAAAGCTTCTCCAGGCGGACATGGGAGGAGTGTAGAAGAAACAAAACAGACTAAAATTCACTAACTTGGGTAAACTGTATGTTAAGGGGGAATATGAAGTTTATAAAATCACAAGAGAGCAGATTAAAATTATTATTTCTCATAACAACAAAAAAATTAACTATTAAACAGCTTATTTAAAAAAGAAAAGCATTTATATAAACTGCATAATTAGGCTGCAAAATCACAATAAATCTGATCAGATTAGACAAGGATGATACAATTGATAGAGTCCACCTATGCCTGTTAAAAACAGCAATCTGGAAGCAATTATTACAGTGAACTGGTGACTTCTGACAGCCTCTACCACATTTAGACTGGTAGGAACTCAGCTTTGCAGTACCACAACACACACTGCGTGAGGAAAAATTGCCAGGCTGGCCTGTAGGGTGCCAGGGTTTGCCTGTAACTCAGGCAGCTGGTAACACATAGGTCAGTCCTGCCTATACCACTGACACAGGAACTAAATGTAAGGGTTATTTTATACTTTCCTAGCTATTACTAGTATCTTTTTAAGCATCAGATACCAGCCATTGTCCAGATTAGGATACTAGATACCAGATTAGGACACCAGACTAGACAGCTTCTTAATCTGACCTGCTATGCCAGCTCTTTACTTTCACAGTAAAGCCAAAACCAAGAAAATACCGTGAGTGAGAATATAGAGTCAATTACAGTGGCTGTTGATGGAAGAGTGGGTTCAAGGGCATTGGGTGCAAGGATGACAGTGGATGGCTTTTTCACCATCTTTTCATTATCAGACTAGCCTCCTTCAGGGTCACAGGGCAGTTCCAGTTCCATGTTCCGGAGCACTGGCTATCTCCTGGAATGAACAGTATTGACACTATATGCTTCAAAGAAGATAAGTTTCTATCTTTCAGTGAGACAGGTTAATTCAATCAAGAGTTACTCAATGACTCTCTTGTACAACCCAAGAACTGTATGGTTGGACTCGCAAACCCTGAGTTACCTTTGTGTGTCCAAGAAACTTGCTGAACAGTTTGCTGAATGCTGGAATTAAAAATGAGTTGCTAGTTGGTAAACACAAGAAGGAATCCACGCTGCCTAAGAGGGTTTCTCAAATGTGCAACCTTTTCAACAAAGCTCAATAATCTTTGTGGCACTTGGTGTCTGATTCTGATGGAGCTTACAGTCACTCAAGATCAGGGAAAGATTTACCACATTTCACAGCACCTTTGCTTCATTTTAACAGGTTCCACAGAACCAAAGAGGAAGGCTCTTATTGCCTACACTACACCACAACACTAACTTTCAGGAATTTGTTTATCCTCTCAATAGTAAAATTTCCTATTTTCTGGTTCTCACTTTCATTATCAAAATTCAAGTTTTCTCAGCTTTTTCTTTCACTTATTGTAAGATGAAGATATGTAAAGACACTCTGTGCACAGTGACCCATTATTGGGTTCATATTGGGTTCATGTTAAAATCACAGGCAGCATGCAACAATAACGAAGGAATTGTGTTACAAGATGTAGATCTTTAGTTCCATCGCCAACAGTTGATAGCAGAATAGGGGATTACTGGAGCCATATGCTCAATACACTCGACCACAATCAGCAGGCAGAATACTGACTTCTTCACTGCTTTTTCCTAACTAATTGCAAACTAATTACCTTTTATAGCATATCACTACTATTTCATTCTTAGGCTTCCTTGGTGGAAAGAAAAAACACAACTTTCTACAATTTCTCAGCACTACCTTTTCTTTTTCTTCCCTGTCATTTAAAGTGCAAATGGTTTCCCTCCCCCAGTAACATGAATTAACCTACATATATTTCAGTTTGTTTTTTCTTCAGGTTCCAACAATTTCTGCACAGTATCTCGACCTGCCATGGCTCAAATACAGAATATTCTGCATAAGAAAGATACAAAAATCTAAAATTGGGAAAGTTTAAAACATTTAGTGTAAATATTTTTTATTATACTTAAGTTCTATGCTTCTGCATTGTGATGTAAAGGCTCTTCAGTAATAAAAGCAGAATGAAACCAAATTCGCATGGAAGACAATTAACACTGGGACTAAAATGGGGGTATTTAATCATAAATAAAAAAGTTTTTAAATTGAAAGAGAAGTAAGCCTGTCACATCCCTGACATCAAGATCATCATAGTGTTGATTTTGTTTATGGCATTTATAATGTATTTTTGACATTTTGAGTGACAGATGCCACCATAATATGAAATTAAACGCACCTGGCCATTAGTTTCCTGTAAGCAAAAGCCAGTGTTCAATCTGAAACATAGAGTATGCATGCAATAATTACCACACACTGACATCTAAAATGTTCTTAGAGACACCTGCAACAGAAAAAGTTTATGAATTTAACACTGTCTTGCCAAGAGAGAAATATTTCATCAGGACAGCAGTTGTTTTGCTAACACTGAATACTGTCTATGTTTGCTAACCTATCTGTATTCATTATGCTTTAAAGGATGATACATGTCATGACAGCTTTGGATAATTTCATGGAGATGCACACTGTACTGCACTTACCAAAGCTTCACATACACCCTCAATCTATTCCAAGCACAACTGAATTATTGATCCAAAATAAAATTATATGTACTTGAAAGGAGTCCAACTTGGAAGAATCATCATTTATAAATCTAATTTTATACATGACCAATATAGGCACAAGTTTCTAAAATGGCAAAATTATTTTTCTTCAAAACTGCAGTCTGTTCAATTGATTATTCTTTTTTTTTAAATGTTGAGATGAACATGCAATCTATTTTAAATGTCATCACTTTGTTTCTTTATTTAATTAACATTTCATATGGCTTCCTCAGTAAATAAATAATTGCTTCAATCACTATATGTATCATCTAACCCTGTGCACTTTTGACTTCCAATAAAATTGTATCACTTTCCAGCATAGAGATCAGTGAAACTGCTTTTTAAAAGTTCAAACGCTCCTTTGCAATAACCCACTATGGTTTTTAATACATATTTCAGACAATTCAAGCCCTTCCCTTATAAAAAGTAATGGATCCATATTACCACTGCTATGGTACCATAAGATCTTACAAAATTTGCCTCTGGAATCTGGCTCCATCACCCTTTCTTCCTTTTTTTCTTTTTTTTAAATTGAATGGCATGTGCTATATAAAAAAAGTCTGCTTACCCTGTAGTAACTGCAGCTACATAAAAGATATTGTCCAAATGCAATCAGCTCAGCCTCTCACGTTTTCAAGGCAGACAGATACATATATGTATATATAAAATATACGTATAAACTCAAATATAGCTTTAAGGGACTTCGCCAGTGCAGTATATACAGTGCAACACTGTAGTACACAGTGATGCTGTGAAACTAAATGAAAACTAACAGTAAGTTTTTGCTGCTTCTCGATTCTGAAAGATACACCCCAAAGAACGCAAATACATAACTCTTATTTTGGCTCAATGGTTGTCATATTTGCTAATAAACACTAGAGAATTTTCAGTGAAAGCGTTCTCTAATTCAGATTACATTTATTTACCTGCTTTAGAAACTGATTTTTCCTGATGAAAATATTTTAAGAGAGCTTTGCTTCCTTTCTAAACTTGCTTAGAAAAGGAATTACAACTTCAGCACTTCTGGAGTATATGCCTTTCTCCAAGGCAAAATAAAGCAGTGAATGATAATGACTGATAAACCAGATGGCCTTAGATGAACGTCAAAATTTAAATCTTGACCAACTTCACTCACAAGAACTGAAACCCACTATTTGATTGCCCAGAACAAAGGAAAAAATAAATAAAAAATTGATACTGATCCAACTAAAGCAATACTGAAATTACACTAAGCAGTGAATTAAAAGTCATAACAGTGATGCAACATACAGTTTCATCTTAAAGCAAAATGGCAATGTGAGCTGGAAACATGGGATGACAAAAACCATTCAACTCTTTATGGCTTTGGGGGAATGGCCCAAGTGCTTTCAAGACACAAATGCAAATTCAGATGTCACTGTTGACTGAAGGACCCCAATTTCAAACACATAAGCTAGCAAAGAACACATACAAACATGGACTTGAAGAAAGAGGAGCTGAGATCCTTCATCACTAAGAGTTAACAAACAAATTAATTAATTTCATTTTACTCAACCAAATAGATGGACAGCAGCACGAAGGTAGAGACTGATAATTCAGGCTAAGTCACTTTGATACTTAGGTATGACTTTGACATCTGTAGAACACGACCCAATTTCCTGGAAAACTGTTGTTTAGTATCTCCACTCCAGTTGCCATAAAGTCATAGCAGAGGTAAAACTGAAAAGTATCCACAGTGTTTCTCAGAGATAGCAGATACTCAAAATATCACAGAGGAACAGGAATTTAAATACTAACAAATAGATGCCTATTTGGGAACTGCTAAATAGATTCATATTTTTTAATTTAGGGAAGTAGAAAGTCTAGGGAGGAAAGAAAAGGCCAAAATTCAGACTCAGAGTGATATCCTTCTGATAAATGGGTCGGTACAGAAAACTATCCACAAAACCTCTATCTTTCTGGACTTACATGTATTTCTTGGTATTTTTATACCATCTATGCTAAAGAAATGTATTCTTCTCAGAATGCTTAGAATATTAATTCATGACACTTGCGAAACAAAAAGGAATCAATCACAGAGTTTTGCCTACATTAGTTGTCACCTGATAGTTGTTTTACGACAGTTCCTGTCTTTTGACAGGGTGAAGTCAGTTAGAATGAAGCTTCAGCAACTCAAATGCTCAAATCCTAAAGCTCTCTAGTCCTAAGACATATTTTCTTTTTTTTAATATTGGAGATTCTGATTCCTGCCAAAAAAAAAAAAAAAAAAGCTTTAAACTACCCACCCATATAACTTTGCATGAAATTTAAATATAAATATTTAATTTTCTTTGGTAGTAGATCAACCCAGCAGCAGGGATAAATTTAAAACTCGACCATTCTGGAACATTCCTACATTTATATTACACTCTGTTTATTTGCATGAAGTTTTTCTTTTATGTCAACATCCATGTTTTATCTTCCTGGCAGTAACAGTAATAGATATAAATTTCTGCCACAAAGTTTTCATACAAAATTGAATTTCATTTTAATTGTTTACTGTTTAACAAGTGCATAAAAAGAGAGGAAAGGAATTAGGCAATTATGTACATTTTCTCTAAACAGCAAATTTAAAACAATGTACCTATTTGAACAAGAAATGCTAGAGAGCAAGTTTCTTTTAAAAGCTAACCAAAATCCTTCTTTAAAACCAGATTTATAAGAGCAATATAATTTTAAAGCTTATCTTTTCAGCAACACAGACCTTGTGTTATGCTTTAAAGATTCTGATTTGGAACCAAACAATATTGCACAACTCTTCATCTGAGTCACAGTAAGACTCTGCTGTTTTACACTGCAGAATGGTTGCATGGAGTACAAAAATCAGTCCAACATATGCATTCTTATTAGTCAAGTTCTTACACACATTAAATTCAGATATATCAGTGAAACCATTTAAAGTGATGGCTTTGTTCAGATTGCTTATTAGTTCTATATGCCTATTTGTTATAAACTTCCAAGTTTCAAATTTCTAAACTTTAATTCATTAAATGTGCTTGAATAGGCAGTGCACAGGTATCAGTAACCTTTACCTTTAACCTTTTCATGAGAAGTATCAGAAGTGAGGAAACAAAATAAATTTGTATGACAAAACAAAAGTGGTACATGAAAAAGATCACGTTTTGTCTACCTGTGCAAAGGGTGACTAAAATACCAAAATACAGGAAGAGGTAGAGGTATCTTTCTAGCACACTAAAAATTAACATAAGAAGAGCACATAAAGATGGGTAACAGCTGGGAGCTCCCAAAACAGGCAAAATTCAAATAATCTAGCAATTCTCCTCATAAATTATTATAAAGAGCTATTTAGAGAGATTACAGGAGCTGACTGGAAAAGGATTAATACATTACTGGTGCAAAGTATTCAACAATGAATGCCTTATGACCAATTTAGTAAGAAGGCATATATAATGAAACACACTACGGAAAATACATATATCAGATTGGTTAGGAAATATTGCGAGTCAAAAAATGCTTTATGCAAATCTTCCAAATTTCAGAACTGTGCTCTTTTATAAAAACATATCAACTTTTATACATGCATTTTCCAAAGCCAGGTAAATGCAATATAGCCTTTGATGAGCAGTAAAGAAAATAGCTGTCTTCTAAAAAGATAAACTGGAAAGACTGTAAGATGTTATAATGCATCTTGATACCAGTAACATATCATCAAATGACAGTAGAATGAAGAATGTCTGCTTAAGAAGAAAAAAGTAAACGGGTAGCCTGTTTCCAACTGTAGACTGCTATTGATGTCATCTTTACTCCATCTCACTTTGGAGGCAGCTTCTGAAGGAATTAACTGCACAATGAGTTCTTATGCCAGGAAAAGAGGTTGAGTACCTTAAATCATGCCTGTTTTTCTTTTCTTTCCCCCTGTTCCTCCAAAATGTATCAACTGGTATAATAAAAGACATTATCTCTCCCTATACACATATCATTCATACCTTTATACAATCACAGCTGAAGCATCACAAACAGTTGTCCACTAAGGATCATTGCATTGTTTTAAGATAGTAATAAGAGTCCTGAGCAAACTGTAAAATCTAATTCCAATAATAAATAGTTGCTGAAAAACTATTCCATTAAAGACAACAGATATTTTACAGCCTTTTTTATTTGACAAAACAGTGCAGAAAAAAAAAAAAAGAGAAAACTGTATAATGAGAGCTCCATGCATTCATAATAATGTCCCGCTATGATATTATCTATCTGTCCTTGGCATCCTGTTTAAATTCCTTCATAAGTACAGGCTATCCTTCATCCTGATCCATACATAAGAAAAAAACAAAAGAATCTTGAGTCAAAATTCTAGCCTCAATCCAACTGCAACTGATGTAACAGGGAGAATGTCTTTGAAGTAAATAACATTTGGTTCTTTGATTTTAACCTCAATCTGGATTGATTTATTAACTGTAAGTAATGATCAAATCATAGCTGCCAAATACCCATTCTTCTCCTCTATCTTTTTTGGTATATTTTGTCAGTACCTTTGTGATGCAGAACTCCAAATGTGTTTATCAACACTTACAGAACAAAATTTGGCACTATTAGGAAACCCCTTCTGTTGGAAATTCTTTTTTTAATCTCAGTGAAAATACCATTTCTGAACATGATTCATCACAGCAGAGTTGTTCAGGGTACATACACATACAGAATATACCATGTGGCCTGGATGTGCATTATTGATTGGTATAATATGGCTGCCATTTGTTAGAGTAACTGAAAGCATCACAGATATTTTTAATAGTTTCAGCACTTTTGTTGTATGCAACTCCTATCTTTTATTTTCCAGGACAGAGATTCTTTTTCTAGTGTGGCTACAGTGTCTGGAACAGTGAGCGTCAGCTACTTTAGAATTTCGGGCTACAGCCCCAAGAGAAATAATCATTCTTTTCACCTCTAAAGTCCTCCAATATTGGTAAACTAGCATATTCTTATAATTTATCGTACATACGCACATTTCTTTTTTTTCTCCAAATCTCAAATGAATCACTGTTGCTACTAACACCTTTAAAGACATTCTAGTTCAGAAGTAATCATGCACCTGAAGCACTGTCTATTTATAAATACTTGCAATGCAATTTGGAGATGACATTTGTTCACCCAATTTCTGGTTGCACAGAGAAGGAATTTAGCCAAATTGCAGACAGTGTTGTAAGGGCCATGGCTGAAGTTAATAGGAAACAAACCCTGCCCAATAAAGTGCATTATCCAGATATAGACGGCAGCCTGGGACATGTATATCCACAAAGAAATTGGAGGCTTTGCCCATGAGACCATGTGTTCCACAGCAAATCCTATTATTTCCTTCATTCTCTCTTTCATGGTTATCGTAAGTGTAGTCATTGCATGATTATAGTCCTTATATATATCAGCTTCTTTTTGTTTGCGTTTGGGTTTTTTCCCAATATTGGTGTTAACTGAATTCACTGAACAAATGAGAAAAAAAATCCACAGCTCAGATCTTATCAATGGACTCACAAGTCAAAAACCATGTAAAGAGACCAAAAGACCAAATTTTACATCTTACAGGTATTTTATACGATGGTCCTTTTTTCCTATAAATATTAGCCATTAGCTCTTTCTTTTGATGTTTTCCTTGCTGAAAAAGTATAAAATAAAACTAACAACATAAAATGTCTGATATAGAAGTCCAAGTCATAAGGAGGAATAAGTTAATTTACCAACTTCTAAATAAAAAACAATAGCCTACTGGTTCTACTGTAACATAGGGAAGTGAACATCAAAAAAATCCCAAGTTTATCATAAAATTCTAAAAATAATTCTGAAAAGATAAGGGCTTTCCCTGCTGTGCTACAGAACTTAGCTCTGTTACCTGCCCTTGTTACTGAAGCACAACAGTAACCTAAGACATACCTAACAGGAAGAAGGAAGCAATAATTCTGAAATAGACTTCTGTATCATAGTGAAAAACACACTGGGCATGAGTTTCCATAGTGATTCAGCAACAAAAGGCTGCTACAATTTTCAGCTGTCTATACCAAGACAGAAACGGAGCAAAGGGACTACAGTCCCTTCTCTGCAAGTTGGGATGTTAGTATACTCAGAATTGTCCATTAAATTTTAGTTCCACACTATAAGGAAGATATTGAAGGAAATGGAAGAGGAATAATAATAATAAAAAAAAGAAGTTCTGCAAGAAGCAAAACTACTAAGTGCTATGGATTTGGATTTCATGGTTGGATTCTCTGGTATCTTAAAAATGCAAATTCCAACGAATACTTTCTCCTTGGCATCTCCTCTGTGGATTCTCTGATGTTTAATAAGAAATGATCTCATAGTATAGCCTGTCTGCCTGTGGGAACACTAATGGGTCTCTTGCCCTTTTGGCAGCACGCTTTCCTAAAACTTACAGGAATTCCTGTCCAGGGGTGCTGAAACTGCGCAAGAGTTAAAAAGCTATGGAAGGAGAAAGGAGAGGAGAAAGATCAACAGCCACGCAAAAACCTAGGCTAGCAAGGAGGCAGTGTGATCATATAAGCTTTGTGTCCTTGGAAATCCAGGCTAATTATCAAAGGGCTGGACGGATTCACTTATAGAATCATAGAATGGTTTGGGTTGGAAAGAACCTTAAGATCATCTAGTTCCAAACCCCCTGTCATGGACAGGGACACCTTCCACTAGACCATGTTGCCCAAGGCTCATGTCCAACCTGCCAGGGATGGACCATTTACCACTTCTTTGGGCAACCTATTCCAGTGCCTCACCACCCTCACAGTAAAGAACTTCTTCCTTAAATCTAACCTGAACTTCCCCTGTCTAAGCTTAAACCCATTAGCCCTTGTCCTACCCCTACAGTCCCTGATGAAGAGTTCCTCTCCAGCATTTCTGTAGGCCCCCTTCAGATACTGGAAGGCTGCTATGAGGTCTCCATGCAGCCTTCTCTTCTCCAGGCTGAACAACCCCAATTTTCTCAGCCTCTCTTCATACAGGAGGTGTTGCAGCCCCTTATCATCCTCGTGGCCTCCTCTGGACTTGCTCCAACACCTTCATGCCCTTCTTACATTGAGGGCACCAGAACTGTACACAGTGCTCCAAGTGGGGTCTCATGAGAGCAGAGGGGCAGGATCACCTCCTTCGATCTGCTGGTCACGCTTTCATTTATGATGAAAGTCCAAAAGCCCCAAAGCCGAAAAATACTTAAACACTTAAAGACAAAGTGCTCTATTGGATATAGGGCTGAAAGAACCAAACATGATAGCTAGGTTAAGACACAAATGATGAGGAATGTTATAATTTACAGAAATATAAATGTTAGCCAAGGATGATGAGGATTTATTTGTACCATGAGGAGCTATTACTAAGCAGAATTGCAACTGGGAATAGTGGGATTAAATAAAGGAAAGCTTTAGGCTAAAAATGAAGCAATGCTGTGAGATGACTCTATAGAACAGTTTTGAGACATAGGAAGTTGAAGCTCCATGGCTTACGAAAATTAAAACTGGAATGTAAAAAAACTGTTCAGTTCTCTAGAGAAAAATAATGCATGGATGGTGAGATTGAAAGGAATGTCTAGTAGGTCTTTTATCTATCACTGCATTAATAACAAAATACTGCACTAAACATATTGTAAAAACTGCACTACTATCCAGTAGTAGAACTGAAATCTAAAGCGTGAGTACATACAGTACAATTCTGTGTTCCTAGAATTTGTATGGCTGTTGTTTTTACACTGTATCTTCTTCGCTCACTTCTTAATCCATTTGTCCACTGCTGGGTGTCAATGATTGGTCTGATGCAACAGGAGAAAAACAGAAGGGATGATTTCTAATTCAGGTAATGAAAGGAGGTTTCTTGTTTTTTCATGATACTATTGAAATGAATTTCTTTGTAAAGGCTTTACTGTGAAACATCACGCAAAACTGGAGATACAATGAGAAGAAAATCTTCAACATATTTTCAAATCTAAGCAAATAAAGTTGTGTAAGAGTTTGAAGTGGAAGGATGAAGAACAGTGAGAATGAAATGTAATATAGATGATGTATAAAAGTAATAAAAGCAGCTACTCCTTTTGAGTCCTCATTTAAATGGATGAAACCAGACCTAGATCTGCCTTTGTCCCACATCACCTATATGATACATCAAAAATAAATATAATATTATACAGGTAATTATTTATACAGACTCATTAAAATATCTACTTTTCCACATAAAGTGATCAAAGTTACCTGTGTATTAGTGCAACATTTTAAAGCAATACTGCATGGTATGAGTTTCCTCGTTATTTTCTAGTAAAACATAAAAGAATATAATCAAAATGCACAAACCAGATTACACAGTATGTTTGATGCAGCAATTTCTAACATTCATTTAATATAGCTGAGCTGCAATGACTAATACTGCCAGTGTCCTCTAGTACAAAGACCTAAAAAATCTAGGTTCCAGACTAGATTACGTTCATGCAGGTCTCATTTTAACGGAAATTGGAGAGATGAAAAAAAGATTATAGGAACACACATTATAAAAACAGACCTCACAAGTCAAACTTAATAGTGAAACCATTCTCTTTCATGTAGACAACCATGAAAACAAATATCCTGTAAGCACTAGATATATATTGTATCTTTCTACCAGATCTCTTTGCCTCCTTGAGACAGATTCCCATTCATCTCATGACTATATAATTTGATCATAGTTGAGTAAGGCACAGCAGGGGAAAGGGTCTGTCTGATAAAGTATCAGGCTCCAGGAAAATAGATAAACAATTTCATGATTTCTAGTTGTAACAGGAATGGTACAGTGGTGGGTATTAAGATATTAGTCTCGTAGGAATACCAATATCAAGCCTCTGCAGTTTTTTCTCTTACTAAATATGTTTTCTTTCCATTAAGTGAAAATGACAGTCTGATTATGATAAACTAAGACAGAACACCAGAATAAAACACAAGGTGGGTGTGAAAAGTGGAATTAAATCTTTCTTGATTTGTCAAAGTGAAAGTTAGTACATAACTTCTTTTTTTTCCTTAAAGATAAGTGAAAAAATAGAGCAAGGAAGTTTCTTTCTCATGCGATATTTTTACTGCAAAGGAACATTATTTAAAAGCAGGTAATATAGTTGCCTATCAAGTTGTTTCACATTCAAATCTCTTTCACAAGAGACACATTGGCAGGCAACTCCTACTACACATCACTAGAGTAATGCATTGTTCTACATGTATTAAATGAGTGATAATACTTGAACAGCTATGATGGACTTCTTTTTCATGTATTAACAGCTATATTTGGTTTGTATATATTAACAGAAACATACAGCAGACCTTACTAATACAACTCCTGTTAGATGGTAAATGTTATCTTTGTAATTACTTCCTGTCTTAGATAGCTGAAAAACATGGTGATACCCAGTCATGTTGAAACCTACTTTTACTTATATAAATTCAAAGAACAAAAATATATTTTACAGCAAATTTGTAGTTACAAATGCTGGATGTCATCTTTTTTTATTTAACAAATTATATTCTGGAGTAAGCAATTTTTAAAGTGATCATGCAATCTAGTTTAGTATCACTTACCTGTGATTCTTTTACATTTTCAACAGTGAAGTTGAACCAAACTCGAAAGCGTGGGTTACACGTATCTGGTCTAATGAACAGGTCATACTCGAACTCTGTGATGTGGTCCACCCGTCCAAGGTTACCTACCAAGAACATATGAAAAAGAATGAATTTTAATGAATGACTGGAACTACACTGAGAAAAAATGTAAAACCTTCTACCTCTGTTGATTAAGATATATCAGTATAATAAGCCTTCTAACAGTTCAGAATTATTATTAAAAGAATTAATCATAGTCACAAAATAAAATATATACCAGTGAGCTACATGCATATGAATACACCAAAAAGAAGACAATTTGGATTTTTATTATTTGATCAAATTGACTTTTTGTCTTCTCTTATCTGAGTATTCTGGTTAAGTATCCTAACATCTTTTTGTTTCCTTCCTTCCCCCCCCCCCGCCCCTTTTCTGATAATGTCTCTGCACCTCTTTTAGCCCCCACCTGTATGGATTTCTTTCTTTCCATTTGCTGCTCATGTTAAAGCACCTCTAAAATGAAAGAATCCCAGAATTTCCACCTGGTCCCTCTGTCTGGAGCTCTGACCATCCCTCTCCCCATAAATGGGCCAGTCTTCACCTTCTTTGTGGTTCAAAAGCTGCCTTAATAATTTTCTATCTGCAGCCACTATCACCTCCTTCCAAAGACACAAACGAGGCTGTAAGATTTCGCTTCAGCTTTTTCCTGGTGAATTTCATGGAATAATATTTTTAAATATAGTCAGAGCTACATTGTCCCCTATGGCATTATTTAGCAAGCAACCACCCTAGCTATAGAAATGAAGTTCAGCACTGGGAAAACTTGCTAAGTGCTTTTAAATTGCTAAATTGGCATTTTTCCTTTGAAGTGTGCCAAGATTTTTAAAGACAGGGTTTTGACTGTCCATTTCATTTCTATACTGCAAAAATAAGACTTCACATTTTCTCGGTCTAATCCAAAACCCATCTCCTCAGGTCTTGTAAGACAGGGCTATGCTTTAGCTCACATGCTATATTATACCTGTTAAAAAAATAGCACTGAAAACCTGATTTTATGGTTTCAGACAGATTTTGAGGTTTAGATATATATTTTGGGGTTGGATAGATACTGTTGGTTTCGAATAGTTATTTATAGTGCTATTTGAGCTAAACAGTTTTCCCCTCAGCAAGTCCATTTCAGTCAATGTGACTGGTCATTGGTAACACATATGAACACAAGTCTCAAAATGGCTAATCTGCTGCGCTGGGGTGAGAAAGCAGAAAAAAACCCCATTTTCAACCCTGTTCATCAATATATTTGCAGGATTTCTTCCTTATCCTAAATGGTTTCTGGCTTTACTAATTGAACATTTTTAATCTTCCTTCTTTTTAATGTTATCCTGTACTTTCCTACCCACATTCTTCTTTTGAGGCGAAAATTCTCTTCCCTGATTCCCTCTGCAGAAAACTTCTTCATGCTAACAATCTGTTCCTAAACACTTGCCTGAAGGATACATTTGGCATATGAAATATTGGGGGGGGGGGGGGGAACCCCACAAAAAAACCCTAAAAAGCAATATTTTACAGCTAGAATACCTCTGCCAAATATAAATCATGTCATTTGCCATATCGGGTGTCTGTGCCCAGGTGCCGGCAGGGCTGAGCTCTGAGGAGAGGCAACCGGTTGCAGCCGGTTGGAGCCGGCACCACAACAGCCCCACCACAGGGCACAGCCGAGCCCCTCAGCAAAGGTGGTGGCACTTCAGTGATGATGTGTTTAATGAAGGGTAAAACCACCACAGGCAGAGGAGTGAGGGAGTCTGAGGAGAAGCAGGGTTGGAGGAGGAGGGAAGGGGTGCTCCGGGCACTGGTGTCCTGTGGGAAGAGGCGGGAGCAGATGGGTATTTCCCAAAGGACCAGGCCCCATGCAGGACTCACTCTGGAGCAGGCTCTCCTGGCAGGAACTGCAGCCCATGGGAAGAACCCAGGCTGGAGCAAGGGAACAGTGTGAGGAGGGAGGAATGGCAGAGAGGAATGGTTACAGACTGACCGCAGCCTCCCGTTCCCCTGCGCTGCTTGCTGTGGGGGGAGTGGAGTTGGTCCTGGGAACAGGGAAGGGTGGGGGGAATGTGTTGTTTTAATTTCCCTTTGCTTCTTACTATCCAAACCTATTTTAACTGGAAATAATCAGTTTTCGCCCAGTCAAGTCTGTTTTGCCTGTGATGGCAATTGGTGAGCCATCTCCCTGTCTTTATCTCGACCCAGGAGCTTCTTCATCTTACTTTCTCCCCCCATCCTGTTGAGGAGGGCGAGTGACAGGGCGGTTGAATGGGCATTTAGCAGCCAGCCATGATCAACCCAGGCTTCAGGTTAAGTCAAGTCCCCTACACACCTAAGTGCACTTTCTGCCACAGGGGTCAAACCCACCACTATCATTTACACCAACAGAACTCAGAGCTTAATGTAAGCTATTATTTCCTACGCATTATTGTCCAATGTAAATAAGAATGTAAAATCAAGCTATTGTATCATAATACTTTTAATTTAATGACTTTTACTGTATTTTTCATTAAATGTTGTGCACATATGACAATATTCCTCATTTATTTCCGAATTTATGTGGTCCAATGTGTTCAACCCCATAGGCTGGATTTCAGTTGCCTCACAGGTCACAGTTTAAAAGCTCTCTCTGGACAAAGTTTAGTGTGTAGACACCCCAAGTCACTTCAACCTGAGTTGTACATGTGATTCTGGTGGATCTTCTAAGATTAAGGCAGCAGACTGGATGAACACAGACTGTGGACTAGGTCCAGCATGTAAACTACTAGGTATACATGCCTCTCAGTGATCCCAGCAATTTCAGATATGGATTAAGTTATCTACAGCACAAACCAGAGGTGCAGATTTTGATTGAATTTCTTCCAAAGAAGGACACAGAAGCAATTAAATTTATATTTTAAGTTCACAGATCATTAAAACATTTCACTGCAAGGCGTAGGAAACAAGAAGATTATTGAGTAAGTAAAGACAGAGCAAAATGAGAGCTTGATTCCTGACCTATTGCCCATTTCAGCTTCTTTTTCAACATCAAACTAATCTGAACTGTATGGGGGACAGATGGCCCACTCAGAACTACCTTACAGAGCCCATAGTACCCCTAAACTAGTACTGGATGTCATGTACTGATGTCAGTGAAATCACTGATGGTGAAGAGCTGGTATGGTGGAACCCCTCCAAGCCAGTCTGCTCTGCAAATCCTATATACCTATCTCAAAACTAGCAGAACCTTTAACAATTTAATCATTGTGTGCACAATTCCCTGGGACTCATGACACTGTTTTCTCTCTTCATCTGTAATACTTGATTTGAATACTCACCCCCTTTTAGTGCAGCATTATCTCCTTTGGTGAATTGTATCTCACTTTACTACTTTTTGCCTATAGAACAGCCTGTTACCAGGCTCCTTCAAGGTACACGTCAGCTGCCATAGTCACCTGCAGTCATTTGCAGTTCAGTATCATTTGTACGTTTCATTAGCACACTATTTCTTCTCTGTCTCTAGCTGTTGAATAGGCTGGACCAAACACTAATGCCTTCAGTAACCAATTCAACAAGTTCATAGTGCTCAATAGACTATCGTTTGTAATATCAGAGCTTTTGCTCACAATCTGTCAGCCTAATTTCAACCCACATAGCAATGTCATTAAACAAGACAGAAGTTTTGGTACAAAGAAGCCTAGAAGTGTAAGAACAAAACATTTCCTCACTGTAAGAGGTGCTTTGTAGAAAACTGATAATGCCACTGAAAAACATTTTTTGGTGTCCAAGAAAGGATAAAAACTTCCCAACCTTAATCTCATAAGCAAAGCTAACAATTTTACGTACTGCCTTCGCACTGCTGTAATCATGGGAAATAGATTTATTCTAATGAGTGAGAATTATATTCCAATACGACAAGTAACACAATGAAATGCATTAGAAACTATAAAACAGGAGTTAAAACACTGATTACACTATAACTATTATACCATTTTAATATTTTAACGTTGAAAATAAACATTTTATTTTCTAAATGGCTTTTATTTTTTAATAGCTTTATAAGATTCCTTAAGATTTCTCTTTTCTTTTTTGTTAAATGTATAGCAAGAGAGAAGACTGTAATGAATGGTTAGATGGAAAGTTCCTCCTGTGTCACAGGAAGGTCTGTGCAATCATGCAATACAAACCCTCTGCTCTGCAGTACTTGAGGTGGACAGTTGCTGTGCTGAAATGATATTAAATTTAAGAGAAAGCCAGATAGCACCAGGTTTGTGTAATGAAACTATCAATAGTTTTCAGTCTCGATACAACTACTGTGAAACACTTCCCGTGCAGTTTTTATTCTGTGTACATTGCTAGTCTGGTAACTTGTGATATCAGTAAGTCTGTTCATCACCACATTGCTTAAGTACGTTCTTTTAAAATCAAAGAAAAAAGTCTCACACTACTAAAACATAAGCTTTGCTTTGCTTTGCTTTGCTTTGCTTTGCTTTGCTTTACTTCGGGTTCATGCCCGCACAAAATCATCACCACTCCATTCAATAAATGCAGAAGTTGTATCTACAAGATAATACAACATTTTTTAAAGCATCCTCACTCCATAATTTGTGACTAGCTTTATATTTGGGGGTTAACATTATACAACATAAGATATTAAGAATGTTGTTTAAGGTACATGTAAAATTAATGAACTGACAGAGTGATGCAATCTGCAAGGGAAAAAAGTCCAACAACATGAGCGGTGAGATCTGAACTTATTGACATTCTAAGACAATTCTTGTTTAATTTTATATATATATATGTATGTACATATTTTATAGTTTGGGTGCACATCTGGTTGTCCAGTGGCTTTCTGACCAAATCCTAAAGTAAAATAAGCATTTTATGAGAGTAGCTAGCACTTTACAAAACATTATGGACTTCTTCTCCTATGCACTCTGAAGTTAGTTGCAGGAGTTTGGGTTTTTTCCTATTATTATTTTACTTTACAGAAATATGGGCACAGATCTTTTTTAACTGATGGGAATGGGAACAAATCAAATTCCCAAGTGTCTATCAACTGACTTCCAATTAGCCTTGGGGTTTTAAGACATGCTCCATTTTCAGTCACAGTTCTGTTCAATACTCTTAGCATATTGAGAAAAGAAGAGACATACTTTTCTTTAATCATTCAAGCTGAAATTCTTAATTATATTTGCTGAAATTGCTTTATAGAGTAATGTTTAGTGCAACACACTCAAAATTGGAGAGTGGAAAGGGTCAATAGCACGTTTCAAGTTTCTTTAAAAGTCCGAAAAAAACCCAATGTTACTATTTTATTAATCATGCAACATACACTTAGTCCTCATAAAATATTAATGTATGTTGCTTCCTGCATCAATAAAAAGTGTACTTTGCACAAAGAAAGAAAACCTGCTTAAGAAAATGCTGGCTAAACTTACTAAGCATTCTAACAATTATCATAAAAACGCTAGAAAAGAAAATATAGATATGTTAGGCAATCCTAAAATCTTCTTAAACCACACATTGTGCTTTCCTACAGAGAATTTTAAGATGAAAAATAGACCTTGAGGGTCTTAGACAAGCCTCAGGCAATATAAAGAAAAAGGTCAAACACTCTGCTAAAAAGGACCGTTATCTTCAGAACAACAACTTATCAGCCAGCTTGCAGCCCTGCTTATTTACAGTTATTGGTCCCAGAGGAAGTGCACTTCAGCGCGGGGCGCGATTACTTTGTAATGAGTTTGCCAGAAATGGTAAAGGAAACTAATTTGTAACAATGTGCTGTTCCCTGCACATGAACTTTCTCAGAGACTTTTTTTTGTCCACCAATGAATAACTAACTTCAGCCTCCCTAATAAGCAGTGAAAACAGAAGTGCACTAAAACCGACTGAGTCGCAAGCATAAATGTGCTGAAATATCAGTGATTATCCCTCTCAGCTGTCCATTACAGTACTCATGATGACCACCAATTCCCCGGTGGTGGATATATAGAATGCAGGTTTCAGGGGGTGGATTTGCACATGAAAATTAACACCATTTGGAAGAAAATAGCCTGCACCTGTCACAGATTAGCAACAAAAGGTCAAATGCCTCCTTTTACACCTAGAGCACTTGCATATTGTATGCCTTGCTTATAGAAGCCTAATTCTAGTTTCTTAATTCAGAAAAGTGAGCGCCATGGTGAACTGAGGAGAAAAAAAGAATTAAGTCTTGGCTAAAAGCTATCAATAAATCTATTGATCAAGATACATATGAATGGAAGTAGCTGAGGCAATCTGTGTCTCTAAAAGAGGTAGTTTTTCAAAGGAGAATTACACAAAGTGCTCTTCTGTTTTTGTCAATATGCTGCCAGGTTTTGAAATGCTATTTTTCATCCACACAATAAAAATCTTGACAAGAAAGCAATAGAAAATCACTAATACACTTGCAGCTGCATTTCAATCTATACAAATTCTTTAAACAAAAACAACCACGGAACAGATTGGAATATACATCATTTTCACCAGTTGAACCTGGGATCAAGTCTGAGATAGCCAAACAGTATTAATCTATATTTTCACGCAACTCTGTATTTCACAAAATAAGGTGAAATGCAGAATATGGAATACCCTTTATGGAATTCATCCTTAAAGATCATAAAACACACTGAGATGATAAAGCAAAGAAATTCTATTGATACATTTTAAATGGAACAGGAGCTACAGGGACTGAGATCTGTAAAAACTTCTCTTGAGTGAAAGATTAGATATCTTCTGAAAGGAGTGTATCGAAGAATATCAGTTGTAAATTTCCACTGGCTTTATGGTCTTTGTCTGTGAAAAGAGTTCGATGAGAAGTCCTAAACAAATTCTAAGTAGCATTTGATTTTTAAATAAGAAAAAAGCCCCTAATGAAATAGTGATGATCTCTGACAACCTGTGGCTGGTTTTGCACCATATCCTGGACTCCTGCCCAAAGCATATGTCAAAGCAAAATTCTTGAAACTGCAAAGCACATGATTTGATTAAAAAGACAGTACCATAAAACCCACATATACAACACTGCTACAGTTAAATCAGTGTTTCTGAAAAAAACGCCAGTACTCTTCAACAATGTAGAATTCTTTCAAGAACCTGATGTTTCACTTAAAACAATAGCAACGGTCGTGACTCTGCTTTCAGTCAAAATCCAAATCGCCTTTGAAATATGTTCGACTATCAAATAGGCAAAGCATTTCAAAAGTACATAGCCCGAGAAGCTGGATGCTTCACACTTTACTTGTAGTCTCTTTTCTATCCTCCCTCTTCAATTAAGCAAGTTGAAATTGTTGACTTTCCATCATGGTTTAAATTCTTATCAATCAATAGTGACATCCAAAGGACAGTAAATCAGTAGCTTTTGTGAAAAAGATAGTACAGGAACAATAAATATCTTTTAGCTGCTACCAGCAACTGGTAAGAGGCCAGCTCCCGTCACTGGGAAGGGCAACTGAACTGTATGTATTACTGCATAACTTACAGAGGCTGAGCGATTCTGATTGAGTTTTTATTGTATTTAGACAATGTGATAAAATCTAATTGTGACTGACGGCACATGAAAGTTCTAGCTTTTACATTTTTCTTGTTTATCTATGAATATAGTATTAAAATTAATTGTATTGATCTTTTGGGAATGTAAGAGGTCTGGGTCTCCATTTGTTTGTTTGTTTCAACATCAAATGATTCAGCAACAATACGGAGAAGAGTAGTGAATCCAAAACTTCAAACATTCTTATCCTTTCCAACTACACTATTTCTTTTGGAGTAACAATATTTATTTTAATGGTGTTGCCCCTAACTCATAACGATGAGAGCACAATCTCATTTTTGGCACCTTTTTCAGCATTACAGTCTGAGCTCCACTTTTTCCAGTATTTTTCCTCACAAGCAATGTAAAAAAAGTGCACTAGACCCATCTCCTGAGGGCATTCTGCCCATAGTATCTGGAATCACAGTTACTGTTTCTCAGCGACCCCAAACAAGTGTAATGAATAAATCTACAATTCCTTTGTATTGAGTTAAATAGCAGAAATATTAATGAACAGTGTGGCCTAGACTAAAGCACCCACAGGACTTTTATAAATTAAAACTTTTGTCTATATCAGAGTTTATCACCCACAGAATTTATCACCCACAGTAGCTAATCTGAATCATTAGATTAGCAGAAAGCTTTGGGACTGTCCTCTGAATGAAGCGAAGAAGGTAGAAGGCCACTTTTAAGTGAGCCAAAGAATTGTCTTCCACACAGAAAATTAAGGGACTTGGAAACCTTTAAGAAAGAACTGGTTGAAAAAGGAAAGAGACATAAACTAGCTTAAATTTATTACTTGAATATAAAGAAAACAAGAAAGTTGGGGGGAAATCTTGTGATTTATTTTATTAAAAACAGCTATGAAAGGATTCTCATATTTTAGTAGTGTGGACAGAGACACCAATGGATAGCTTTAGGATTTCATCCTTTCAGAAACAAATACATTTCTTGGTCACTGTTGTTTGAGTGATATCTGAGCAAGGGGCAAAGGGGAATACAGGGATTAAAATTTATTAAGCAGTATTTTTGAGGCTTCTCCTGCAATGAGGATACTATCCATCATATTCGAAAAATCCTGGTAATCACGTGAAGTTCCCGATGACTGGAAGAAGGGTAATATAACCCCCATTTTCAAGAAGGGGAAGGTGGAAGACCCGGGAAACTACAGACCAGTCAGTCTCACCTCTGTGCCTGGCAAAATCTTGGAACAGTTTCTCCTGGAAAACATGCTAAGGCACATGAAAAACAACGAGGTGGTTGGTGACAGCCAACATGGCTTCACTAAGGGGAAATCCTGCCTGACCAATTTGGTGGCCTTCTATGATGGAGCCACGGAACTGATGGACAGGGGCAGAGCAGTTGACGTCATCTACCTGGACTTGTGCAAAGCGTTCGACACTGTCCCACATGACATCCTTGTCTCTAAATTGGAGAAACATCAATTTGATAGATGGACCACTCAGTGGATAAAAAACTGGCTTGATGGCCGCACGCAAAGAGTTGTGGTAAATGGCTCGATGTCCAGTTGGAAACCTGTAACGAGTGGTGTCCCTCAGGGATCGGTGTTGGGACCGGTCCTGTTCAACATCTTTGTTGGCGACATGGACAGTGGGATGGAGTGCACCCTCAGCAAGTTTGCCGACGACACCAAGCTGTGTGGTTCGGTCGATATGCTGGAGGGAAGGGATGCCATCCAGAGGGACCTTGACATGCTTGTGAGGTGGGCCGATGCCAACCTTATGAAGTTTAACCAAGCCAAGTGCAAGGTCCTACACCTGGGTCGGGGCAATCCCAGGCACTGCTACAGGTTGGGCGGAGAAGAGATTCAGAGCAGCCCTGCAGAAAAGGACTTGGGGGTGTTGGTTGACGAGAAGCTTAACATGAGCCGGCAGTGTGCACTTGCAGCCCAGAAAGCCAACCGTATCCTGGGCTGCATCAAAAGAAGCGTGACCAGCAGGTCAAAGGAGGTGGTCCTGCCCCTCTACTCTGCTCTTGTGAGACCTCACTTGGAGCACTGCGTACACTTCTGGTGTCCTCAACATAAAAAGCACATGGAGCTGTTGGAGTGAGTCCAGAGGAGGGCCACGAGGATGATAAGAGGGCTGGAGCACCTCCTGTATGAAGACAGGCTGAGAAAGTTGGGGCTGTTCAGCCTGGAGAAGAGAAGGCTGCGTGGAGACCTCAGAGCAGCCTTCCAGTATCTGAAGGGGGTCTACAAGGATGCTGGGGAGGGACTCTTCCTTAGGGACTGTAGTGGTAGGACAAGGGGTAATGGGTTCAAACTTAAACAGGGGAAGTTTAGATTAGCTATAAGGAAGAAGTTCTTTACAGTGAGGGTGGTGAAGCACTGGAATGGGTTGCCCAGGGAGGTTGTGGATGCTCCATCCCTGGCGGTGTTCAAGGCCAGGTTGGACAGAGCCTTGGACCACATGGTTTAGGGCAAGGTGTCCCTGCCCATGGCAGGGGGGTTGGAACTAGATGATCTTAAGGTCCTTTCCAACCCTTACGATTCTATGATTCTATGATTCTATTACAGACTTCCCAACCTAAGTAATTTTAAAGTTCTATCGTGTTAATCCCAAAGGCCACCTACTTACATCACTTGCAACTTTCCTTTAAAGATAATCCAGAAGAGTAAATATCATCTGGAAAGACAATGCAAGCAACTAAAAGAACTGAAATATTTTCTGTGGTTTTATGTTCATTAAGAGAAGCAGTCTTAATGGTGATCCCGACTTAGAGCACAATGAAAAACAGCAGCAGGTAATCCGAAAGGTTTAGTGATCATCATTGCTCAAAAACCACCATGAGCAAAACAGCACAATAAACAAGCAACAAATATCCCAATATATGACAAATATGATTGTGCAAAAAGCAGGCTTACATATGTATAAAGAAATTATATAATAAAATCTTGTTGGAGGAATTCAATAGTTTTCATCAAAAAAGATTGATATTTAATCACTTGCAGCCTTATTTCAAAACTGTCCTTATCAATAAATACTGATGCTTTCAGTTAAAGGATCTAAAAACTGGAGCCGTAAGGAATAAAATGTCAGTGTTCACTATGTAGGGAAACTGTAAAGGATGAATAAAATGGAGTCAGTCTCTTGACTCCTAGTGCATCTGTGAGATTCTTATGAATTACAAAAATATCAGCTGAGCCCAAGACTGCAGGACAAATTCTTCAAAAAAATCACAAAATCATGTCAATACAGAAAGTGGTAGCAGTAAAGTAGCAATGCATCAACTTGGATGGTGGGAAGTGTCAAGAATGCTTAAAAATCGGAGGCCCAGGCCCTAAGATGGCCATTGCACACCCACTACACCAAAACCACCAAATCCCCAGAAAAACCATCAGACTACTGGTTTCTCTGCTCCTTCTTTATCAATTCCCCAAAGGCCTCCCATGACAGATGGGCACCTATTTATCCGTGGCAGTGAACTTTTGTTAAAGGAAAATCAGAATACAGAGAGGTTTTGCATTAGTGTCATGAAACTCAGCTTTCTTTAATAAAGTATATGTTATCAAAATGGGTATCTCACGACTGTGTATGTATCACATCTTTCAAAGCAAAGCTCTTAAAGGAAAAGCATTTGGGGAAATTTCTGTTTGGAAGTCACTTAGCATATAATGGGTGCTATCCTAACTAAATAATTAATCAGTTAATAAATAAATTATAACAACGTCTGCAGCCTTAGCCATGGAAGCAACCACCAAAGCAACTCAGGGAATATGAACTACAGTACCACAGTGGGATGTACCATTATTGGTGTGCAGCAGGGAGATGCATATCTCTAAATAACTACTGTGTCAGGGCCTGATGCTCAATGTACAGCACTGAAATCTATTCATACCTATAGCCTCTAATGTAAGATATTCTCATATTTACCTGCTGCTTAGACATCATAGGTGTGCAAGCAACACATTGCAAATGGTTAAAAATGTTAAAAGCTGCATACTGTTTATTAAGTACATTACACTACTTATGTAATGCTTCCTACTCAATATAGTCATCATTTTGCAAAGACCCTAAGAATTCTTGTAATGCAAAAGGCAGAACAGTTATTTCATCCTACGAGTGAGGACATTGCAGTTGATTTATTACTGTACAGTAGTGCTGTAATTCTGCATTTGGCCTAGTTTGGTATCTGATACACAGAATCACCATTTTTCCAGGGGAATCCTTCTACAGTATAACTACAAACTGCCAGCTGCGGAAAATTAATTGTTTTAAAACTCAATCAGTCTGAAGATCTATACTTAAAATATATTCTCAAGGACCTCTCCAAAGTCACCAGAGCTGTAAATAAATTTGCTATTTTTTTATTAAAGAGTATTAATGGAAAGGTTCCAGGTATTGTCTTATAAAAGAATCTTGCTTTTTGAGATGGATCCTGAAGAAGAACCTTCTTTAACTAATAAATTACTGATTTTATAGCTAAAACTTTCCTTCTGCACCTTATACAAAAATTTCCTTGAATGATGGTACTGTAAGGATAGACTTTCAGTACACAAACTGGATCTGAATAATATCTGTCCTATGTACAGCTTTTGCACAAGAAACAATCTTATTTTAGTTTATTATGAAACTGAATTTGGTTCTCTATGCCATTATCAATCTAGTCACAAAAACAGTTTGGGGGCTAGAAATGTTATTCTCATTCTGTACATTAATCCCATTATTTCATTGCCTCGAAGTGAAATCTTACAATATAATCTCCATGATAAAATTTACAGATAGACTTTCATGCAGCCTGGGTACATTTTTAGCCATTTTATCACATTAGATTGATACACAACTTCACTGTTCTCCTACTGCTCTGCTGCACTCCCTAGTCTGATGTGCTTTTGTAGAACAATGTGATTTCCATACTTTTATCTTTATTACACAGCGGTTTGATCCTCCTGTAGGTAATGGCACTTCTTCCTGTATTTTCACTTTTATAATTCCCTGACTCCCGTGCCTTAATAATTCCCTTTTCTCCAGTACCTGCCTGTTCTGGAAGCCCTTGACTTTCAGTCTTACTAACAATTATGAAATACCAATGATGTTTACGTCCTAGCTTTACTCCACTGTACTACATACAACTATGTAGTACCAAAGAACTATTATAAAAACATTGGCTTGTTTTTATAATAGTGATAGAATTTACAGCAGGCCTTCTTAACTGTATCCACATGAACGCAACAGAAAACTACTTACCCTCATTTATCTTTGTTTAGCTAAAGCTTAAATTAGACCTTAAAAATCTATCTAGTTGGTGTTATTTTTTCAATCAGAAGTGATAATTTAAATATTGACATTTTAGATGGCACCAACATGTTTTTGTCTTCTGCTATGGTTAGAATATTTTATTATATCTGAATGTCTGTCTTAATTTTGCTGGGTCTTTCTTTTTTTTTTTCATTTTGACAAATCCAGAAGCATTTCCTTTTATTTCAAAGTATTTCTATGTTTGTAGTAAATTAAACATTAATCTTTCTCTGCAAATGTCAAGTGATATTTAAATGTTTTTCTGGCAGATAAATGATTATTAATATTAATGCAATAAAATCACAGCTCTTTGTCCTTTCTTTGATATTTAAGAAAAAATTAAGAATGTCAAAACAGTTCTGCAAAACGAGAATTCATTGGTCTACCATCCACTCTTCATTAGCCTGAGAGGTAAAAAATTACTGATCTTGTGAGACAATGTGTTTATAGAATCAGAAAGGGTTGAAAATGAATTACTCTATCAGTGGTAGAGTGTGTATCACTTCAGTGTGAAAATGCCTTGTTAAAGTTCATTTTAATTTAAAGCCCACTTTTGTCATTCAAAAAGATTTAACACAATGAAAGAATCTTTGTCACTTTCATAATTAGCCCCTCTTGCACTAAATGAGAATAAAATCTGATCAGAAGTCCATATAGGCAAGGTCATAAATCAAACAGAAGAGCTACACAAACAGTCCTGTAAGATGTCCAAAGACACACACAGCTTGGAATTAAAGCACTATAGTCAGGATCCACTCCCAGAAACACAGCACAAAAAAGCCCCAATAATATCTGTTTGACAGGCTAAATTTATCTCCATATTCTGTAGCCCTATAAACACATTTTGCTGTTTAGATACAAAAGCAATTTCAGCACCAAGGACAATTCAGGAAAGCAAACAGCTGTTAAAGTGCTGCTATTACCGTTTGCCAACCAAAGTCAAATTAATTTAACTTAATGCTCTCACTTCAAACTGTGGCAGGAAAAAAAGAAAAGGAAATAAAAAAAAAAAAAAGGCAAAAAAAAAAAGCCATATATGATAATTTTCATAAAGCAGGAACAAAAATTGTTTTAACAGGTAAAACTCCTTAGGAAACCAAGTTTAATTTTATAGGTGTGAGCATGCAGCCCACCTCAAATGTTGACTGGATTTCACTCAACTTATTTTCATTTTCAGATGAAAGTAAAAAGATATTTTGAAAGATGTAATAAAATCCTCAGCCTTGGACACTTATGGAAAGAGAGACAGCACATCACTCTCTCTACTCAGGGATCATCTGACTACCAACAGGAATCCAAGCCATCAGCATATTATTTTACTCCTCATGTTAACACACAGTGAGGGTTTCATCTACACAAGATGTCTAAAACATGAGGAGAGTGGAGGACAAGGAGAGGGCAAGGTAAGGATTTGAGGGAAAGACTGTTCCGAGGAGGCAGTCTGCAGTGACAGTATGTATTCTAGAACATGTACGTTTTACAATTCAATTTATTATTTTAACATTAAATGCTAATTTTAAATATTAATCAGCTGAGAGTTACTTGGAAAACTGCTACATCTATACCAACAGGAATTTTCATGAAAGCACACAATTATACCCATAAAGTACACATATATGTGTAGACATCTGGATATACTTCTACCTTCGACTACATTGCTATGTACATCAAAAATGCGCAACTTTCCTTTGTGAGCATTTGTTTTCTAACAACATCTTCACTGCAGAACCAAGCTATTAAAGTCATGTCTCCAGCCATATAAACACCAAACTACTTTCAAAGTAATGGCTTGGCTGGAGTGGTTGGTTACATGTCTGTCATATGTTCTCAGAATTTCAGGGTACATTAATTACACAATGACCATAAGTAATTTGATTCCACATATTTAGGAGACATGAAAATTGGTCTGCTAAGCAACAGACTGAAAAGCATTAGTGTAACAGAAAGAGAGAAAAGCATTTTCTCCATCCTTCTACAATCTTATACTTCAGTTCACTAACAGTAAACTTCTCAGGTTGGTTAAAATATAGGGAGGACACAAGTGATTGTCCTCTTGGATACAGCCACCTGTGCTTAAGTCACAAAAGAAATGTAATTTGCCTTGCCTATCGGACATACAGGTATCTAAAAAGTGTGAATTGCAAACTACTGTATAAGCAAACCAGGCCTGAGAACTGTGAGGAAGGCATGCAGGTGATTAAAGAAAGAAAATAGATTTAAGATGGATGGGATGAGAATCTGAGACAGAGATATTATTGAAATTGTACTGCCTACATCTTTTTCTTGTGAATATTCCAAAAAGCCAACAAGGCTTTTAAACAAAAACCAGGAGGGCTGCTTTATAAGAAACAAGATTAATTGGCTTTTAAATAAAGAAAACTCAAAATGACTAAGTAAGAAGGAATAAAAATCAAAACAGATCTCCCTGCCCACTGTGTCCCTGCGATCAGACACTCTTCCCACAACTGCCTTTAGTCTTCTACTCAGTGAAGTTGCCAGAATTGCAACAAATTCTAGACAAGCCTCTCTTGGAGCCCCAGGAAAACACTCTCACCTCCATGGCCAACTCTGTCTCTGCTCCTTGTATTTCTCAACAGTTTTGCAGTCTCTGGGTGTCCCAGCTTCCCTGCCTTCTGCACCCTCGCCCTCATGTGCCCGTGTCACTCTGTGCTCTGAAAGCATCTCACTCTGGAGCAGGCTCAGCCGTTCCCAATGGAGGGCAAAATCTCCCTCTAGATGGTTCCATTTTGCTTTGTCATTCCATTTGACAGGGCAAAAATGAAACAAGTAACATCCTTTCAATGGGTTTAAACAGAAAACTCCACCAAATCAACACTGTAAAAGACACTTCCAAAGTTCCTCTCTGATTCTCACATACTGTGTATCCATGTAGGGACAATTCAAGTGTTACAGTCAATCAAACAACTCATAATAAGAAGTAGACCCCTCTCAGCATGCCTTCACACCTCAGCTCCTTCACACCTCCTCATGAAATAGAGAGGATACCAAAGGAGAGCCTTTGCAACCAAGGAGTTCAGATCTTCCCTTTTCCCTCATGCCAACAAAATCTCATACCTTCTCTTTTACTTATGCTGTTACTTTTCACCTTTATCTTCAACACACAAAACTCAGAGGAAACAATGATTTTGAAAGTCCTATGAAATATGACTATTGTTTTAAGTCTCATTTCTTCTTAACCAAATGCTGCTGCTACAGTGGAAAAAGAACCAGCACCTCTGCCAACTGAGCATCAATACAGCCAATGCCTTCCGACTGTCAAACTGGGAAATATTACATCTTGAAGAAACAGCTTTATAAAGATTGCAGCTCTAATAAAGATTGCAGCTATATTAGCAGGCAATTAATACGAGCCAGAGAACCCAGAGAGGGGTGGAAGGGTGTAAGACATGGAGGCAG
Organism: Strigops habroptila; assembly: GCF_004027225.2. Lineage (NCBI taxonomy): Eukaryota > Metazoa > Chordata > Aves > Psittaciformes > Psittacidae > Strigops > Strigops habroptila. The sequence continues at coordinate 55,531,958 of NC_044284.2, forward strand.
GAGGACGACATCTATGAAACAGGAGCAAGCAAGCTCCTTCTAGCTAGGCTAATCAGAAAGCCAGAGCTTCTGAAAGAAGAAGTGTGGCCTCACAATTCATAGGCATGTTCTCAGCTTCTCGTTTGGAGTCTTTCCATCACACTGCAGGTCTGATTGCCACTCATCTGTTAAGAAAGACAAGTAGCACTTGGTCTTACAGATCTCAGCTTGTCCCTCATGAGCAGGCACATAATCTCAACCCTTCAGCACGTCTTCAGCTGAGATGCATTGATCTTTGTAATGTTTATTCTCCATTAAGAAAGAAATCTTCAGACCAGAGCAGACCAATTATTCTCATATTACTCATGTCTATATATAGGCTGAAGTGCAGGGTATAGCCAGAGGCATATGTGAGTCAATAAGCTATTTGCAAAACCTTGGATGGTGAGCTAAGTGGGAGGTTTGGGCTATATAAAGGCATGGTCTGCAGAGATGCTCCTGTATTAATAGACAAAGTCAATCACATCACATCATTACTTTTTCTGCTTTTCTAGTAATTCTTTTCTATCCAGAAGTTTCTAGCCTACCAAGATGCCCAGTTAAGCTCGATTTAAGATTCCAATTAAGTGGATTAACATTAAATTTTCTTTTATTTGACTGTATCTATTTTGTATCTAATTTACTATCATGGGTCTGGTTTTGGTAGGACCATATTTTTCCAAAAAGAGCAAAACCAAAACATTAAGAGGAAGATGTAGATTTTCAAACCAGACAAAGTCTTCTTACAAGTTATTTCACAAACCCAGAAAACAAGCTAGTATTTTTAAAGCAATTAGTACTTAAATCATGATACAGTGATTGTTGAGCTGTATTATTGTTTCTCATGGACATGAAGTGACCTTGGTCAATTATATAGATCAAATGTTGCTTTTGAGGCTTCAAAAGCAGTAATGTACACACACATTTAGCAGCACTATTCCTGTACAAAATTAGTCTAACTGGATTTCTAAAGAAAGGTTCTGCTTTACCTCTCCTTATTTAAGAACACGAAGAGGTATCAAACCCTTTCAATTAAAAATAACAACAAGCCCCACTACTTCTGTTATATGCTGTATTGTACTTCTAATAGTACACCCTGTCAGTGAATCCAGAGCAAGGTCATTTTATACCAAAATCTCTCTTAAAAACAATACTTCGTTCTCATATAAGAAGTTGCTGGGGTATTAATATAAGCCCTTAAGCACAAAATGCATATTAACTGTGAGATGAAAGGGTTAATTAAAATTACTTCTTTCAATACATCCAAGGTTAATTTTGAGTTGGAATCTGTATGTATGCACTTTACAACATATTCGTTATGACATACAAACATCTTTTTCTCTCTTAAAAGCATTAGAAAGATTTACTACATTAGGAAACATTGTACAAGCAGTTGCATAACAAAACAATTATCACCTTAAGAAGTAAAGGATTATTCACGGTTCCTAAGTTGAACAATATTTAGCTCTTTAATAACATGTACTTCTTTTATTTATCTGCTTGGAAACAAAACTTTGGATATTTAATGTATTAGAACAATTTTTTAATGTTACTATTAATAGTGAAAAAATTTAAATGAAAGATATCTTCATATAAGTCACTAGATTTAATCAAATTTCAAAAGCCAGTCTTCAAAACCAGGAACTTACAAAGTCTTTGTCTTCATTTTCATGTTTTTGCCATACTGACATGAACACATGAACTCTGTGACTGAAAGATGACTTTCTGTCATACTGCTGATGTGCAAAGAAGTCAGTAACAGAAGGACTTCTTGCTTTTGAACATCCCAGATTGACAAGAAAAATGGCAGTCCCAACATCTATTCGAAGGGTGGAAATAGTTTACTAGCTAGGAATTGCAAATACCGAGACTTCTAATTCTGAACAGGTGGGCACCTTCCTATAGTTTGCTAGGATGGCAGAAGTACTGTAAATATCAGTTTATAAACAAAAATAGTTCTTTTACAAATAAGAATATAATAGGGGACATCAGGAAACCTGAAGGATTATCTAAAATCACACACTAAAATCACCCTGGGTTGCATTAATCAGCCTATACTTAATTTTCTCCACATTTTCTAATTCATACTCTTTGGAATTTTGTTTTGCTAAAATATACTAATCTGTATTCACTATCACTATGAAGCCATGTAGATAATAAAGACTAAATCGCTATTACCAAATAATAGTAACATAACTTTAATTTCAGCATTCTTTCTTTCTCACATGAATCAACAATTTAACAGTTATTATTATCAGTTAACAAAGCTTGTTACAGTATTCTCAAAACACACAATATTCCTTATCTCCTCATCTGGGTTAAATCAGCCAAAACTGAATAGGTTGCAAAAGATAGATAATGCTTGTTCTTCCTGCTCCTTTCTTTACTCAGCTGGTTCATTCTTCATTAGTCTGAGTCAGTGGAGATAACCAAACGCAATTTTTCCAACAGGATTTAAGTTCTCCTGTACTGCTGAAATAATATCAGTTATTGTTATATCTGAAATAATATCTATTATTCATAATGTCTGCTGAACCATCCCAAAAAAGGAAAGTCCGTCTTATCCACTGTGATTCAGGATGACACATACTTTGTTCAATTTTAAAGAGTAATCAAAGGTGGGCTTAAATCCAATTAGTGTACTTCAAAGAGGATAATGTCAAAATGCTTCAAATGGTGATTCTACTGCATAACACTGAAGATTTTAACTTCTGTGAGCCTCAGATTTCTGAACTATGAAATAAAAACAAAAGCACCTTGTAAAGCACACCGTGATCTCCTGCAGTGAGAGATTATAAGCATAAACTGTTATTAACTAGGCTAATATTCCAAAGAGAAAATAAAATTAGAGGTCTTGGAAGTCATGTATGCACATCCTAAGAAATATCTAGATGTCACAATGATTGTTACACTACAGACATACTGGATGGACACTTCCAATTGAACTTGATTGTAATCACTCAGAATGTTCTTACTTTCATACTATCTATCCATTATCTCTCTTCCAGCATGCAGTCTTACTGACCTCTGAAAACCAGAACATTTTCCCAATTGCCACATAACTATTAATTCGTAAGAAGTTTCACAAGCTTATGATCTGACCCAAAGCCAACAGAAATTGTTGTTTTGCAGAGATTTTTCCATTGATTCTGGCCCTGGACCATGCATTGAATATTTGGCATGTGGAATAGATCCCCCTGCTTGAGAAAAGATTTAAAGTGCACACTTGAAGTTTTTGGTAAGAAGTGTTTCCTGTCCAAAAGAACACGCAAACTGATTAAGGACAAATAATCACTGAACGTCAGGACAATAGTTCCAGATCCTGGTTCCTTGAAATAAAAAAGGAAAATAATAAAACAAAACAGACATAATTTGGAAAGAGTGATAAAAGAAATATTTCAAGATAAAATAAATAAGGGTATTTGCAGAGGAAATCACATAAAAATGGGAAACCATGACTGAAAAAAGGGACAAAAATGTTTACTGATGAAATTGCAAATGCAAATATGAGGGAAGGAAATAAATGGATCACTAAATCCAAAAGGATAAAGAAGAGTACACAGATGGGAATAATGAAAAACAAAACAAATGCTAATGGAAGGCCGATAACATAGAGCCCTAGAGATAACAAGGTTTAATTTGGTATAGTATTCAATGTATAGGCTCAACAAGCGGGGCTCAACATTCTCTCAACATACAAAAGAAGATACTTCAGCAATAACATTTACAAAAATGCAGAGAGGAAAGAGAAATAACAGGCAGGATAGCATTGCAACAATCGAGTAAGAGGATGACAAGTGTTTGGCATAAGTGAGAATGGATCGATCCTGAAGCTACTGAAACAGAAGAGACACAGGAAATACATGCAGTAATAACCACGAGTCAAGCTTCAGCTTGCTATCATATGTTATTTTTCAGATGAAAGCATACATTAATTATAATATTGCTGTTCCTTTCCCTGTTTGGTAAGGAGTACATCTACAATGCATTTCAGAGGAGTAAGTGCATCATCATATGTCACCTGGCCCAGCTCAGACACAAATTAGCCAGCTCCGGTGTTCTGACAGCAAAGTATCTGTAATGGGGCAAACCTCAGGAACGAACTAACCATCTCAGCATCTACCCAGTCTCAAGACATTGGGGCTGTGCTGACATTGCTATACGGTCTAATTTGACTGTGCCTACACAAGTGGCAGTCAGCTCAGTGCAGGTATATGCCCATTTATATGAGCACTAGAGCACTGAAGATATTTCATCATGCAATTCACAGTAATATGAAAGATAAATGTAAAGATTATATAAATGAAACAACATAAGTAAATAAAAACTGCAGATAAGAAGAAAGACAAAAAGGAACACAAATGTCAAAAAAATTAGTCAATCATTTCAAAACCCACTGATGAACTTCATTTCTTAAGCTGACCACAAAAATGTTGAAAGGGAAAAAATATCTGGATGTATTATTCCTTAGCTATATATATTTTTATATTGCATTCACAAAAAAGGCTTACAAGCTTTTCACATCACAAATTCGATATTCACTTACAATCTTAGCAAAGGCTACCAAAAAGGAATTGTTCAGAATGTAGTAGAGTAGCAACCATAAACATTCAAAACCATTTTTTTAAAATCAGAATAAATCATACTTCTTACGAACAAAAAGCTATCTCACAGTTTCAGATGAGAGGAAAAGAGATGTGATTCTACCAGAAATTGTTAGATATAATAATAACCCTTAATATATTGTGGTGATTTACCTTCACATAATGTTACTGCAGTAGATCCTGGAATTCCAGTAGCTGTCTAAAGAACACGCAGTGATAATATATGGTTTGTTCCCAGTTTGTTTCCAGCAATACAAACACTAAATCAAAATTAGCATGCTAAAGGCTGAACCAAGAAGGCAATTAGGTTACTAAACAGAATCAATAAATGCAAAATGAAGCTCTGCATGTATCCAAAATAATGTGCTTCCCACCTAATAACTTATATCCAAATTCCTGTTAGGCTGAGCAAAATATCCTACAACATTTTCTCCTAAAATCAGATAGCGTCAATCCAAGAATAAAAATACATTTAGTTTATGCAGAACAACCCCTTCTGAAGTATGTTTTTCAACCAATATTCTTTCAAAAGTACAGACCATTATGTATTTCAGAGTGTTTTGTCTCCTCCTGCATTACAGTGGCAGCCCAAACAAGCAAAGAGCTTAATTTGGCTTGTTAACTTTGGCACAGCAGGCAGTTGAGAATTTTAAAACAATTTAGAGAACAAGAAGAACAGAATCTATCTGAAGTGTACTGTAATTTTGGGGTGGGGGGGAGACAAGGAATGCTATCACTTCTAAGTGATTTCTAAGGGATCTCTGGAGATTGTCAAGTCCACCCACCCTGCTCAGAACAGGGTCAGCAAGAGGAGGTTGCTCCGTACAGTGCCTACTCAGGTTTTGAGTACCTCCATGGATGGAGGTGTTCCTCTCTGGGCAGCCTGCTCCAGTGTCTTCAACTCATTTAAAATAAAATAAAAATGTGATAAATCAAAGGTATTTTTTTCTCCAGAGCTGAGAAGCAAGTAAAAGAAATATTGTTCTCCCAGCTAGTGCTGCCTAAGCCATGTCCTGAGGAAATGAGCAGCACTACATGTTGCAAGTCACACAATAACAGAGAAACAGCAGCAGCGCACTGCTGTGCACACAGCCAACATCCCTCTGAGTGCAGGACATGATGCAAACGTCTCAAATATATTTTCTCTGCTTCAGTCCCTTTCCTTCTGTTCCCTTATTCTTTGTAACATCACTATTTGATCCAATCTACAAGATACAAGATTTCCTAAATTTCATTCATCATTTGGTTCACATGAAATGGGTGCAAAGCACTCTTAACATTTCTCAGCCATTCTTCACTCATTTCACACAGCTGAGATTTACTACAAAAGGTGCTAGGCAGTCAAGAACCATGTCTTTTGTGCTCCTGTCTTCTGCAAAACAGGGATAATATTACAGGTTATTGAACTAACTGAACAAAATACCACTATTTAGTCTAGCAGCGTATTTCAACCTTCTCCCAGATGAAAATAAAACCTTTCCAATACCTCTTAGCTCCAAAATATTTACTGTTCTGTTGTCACTTTATCTTTTATGATGAATACAGCCATTCCTTCTGATAAACTACATAGCATCTTCTGCATAAGCACAATAAAGAACACTTTTCATATTTCTCCTAGTTCTGAATGGCTCTAATTTATAAAGAAGTTACAGATATAAACAGGACAGTGAAGGCAGAGGGGAAAAAAGCAAGGAGAAGCACCCATAATAAAACAAACAATGCCAAAATTTTTCCACTGGCACTGCTCTGCACTGTATTTTCCCTGGGCTTCCCTGAGAACCCAGCAAGATGAAATTGCATAAGGGTGGTTGGAAACTCTTTTTAAGGCTCGAAATCAGATAAAAATCTATGGCACCCATCAGAAGAGACTGACCTGGACCTACGCATCACTGAAAACTAACACAATTGTCTATTTTAAGAAGCAATTATTCAAAGCAATTATTTCCATAGTCAGTAACTGAAGAATAGGTCACCTGTTACTTCATAGAGTAACCATAGATTTATTCAAATTCAGAGATTTTATATGAGAAGAGTTTTGTACCTCCTCATCAGTGACTTCCAATGCTGTTATAAAAGATTTTAGGTAAAGAACAATCTCAGCTGGAATTTCTTCTTTGTACTTTCAACTGTCTCAAGATTCTATTGTGCCACCATATATACATACCTCCATACATTCATGAGTGATTAACTGATGTCACATTCATGTTCATATTAACATGTGCAGTTTGAAATAAACACAGCTGCATTTATGTCCATGATTTTATATTCAAATATATCTGATTATGCAGAAATAAACACAGCTGCATTTATTTCAGTGATTGTACATTCAGATAAGGATATTTGTTCAGTGTAATGTAATGTTCCTTCACACTGGCAGGGACATTGCTATTCTTTCTTGTATTTCCCTCTATCATTTTTCCAGATGGAAAATTCTGAACAGAGCCAGGAAAATGGAAACTGGAAAATTTATCTCAGAACCTGGTATATATGAAAATCCTTCTGCTCATTCTCAAAAATGATGTAAACATCTTTGTATCAAGTACAAAGTATAAAGTTGAATTTTTTTAATTCCTTCACTGTCAAAGAGCAAGCTCACAAAAATCCTACCAAAAACTGAAAGACTAATGGAAATGTCAGTACCAGGAATGAATGATGTGAAATCTTAAGACTGGATCTGTATCAGGTGTGTTTCTGGACAACCATTGTTAGTGTTCGTGCACCATCTTCAACCACTATCTTCCTAAGAAAATTAGTTTGAACGGAAACAATAACTGTAAGATTTTCCTTCCTATTATCTGATCAAATTATAGTTTTGCATGATGTTAATTTTGGCTTGTAACTATAACCTGTAATCTATTTTTTAGAAATAATAAGAGATTATCATATGTATGAAAAGTGATTAACCATTTAACCAGCTGTATCTATCAGGTGAGATCAACTGAGTAACTGCCAGAAATGGATCCCTAGAGAAGAGCATGGGCACAATGCAATTGTTTGAAGATTCCTGCCCAGAATAATTCCCCAATTTACAATGTATGGTTCAATGTTTAGTAGCTCTCCACTGATTTTTCCTGCCTGGTCTTGTCAGTTGTTTTTTTTGCTTGAAAACATGGCACATCATAAACTTTTAGCATCGACCACATCCTGCAGGAAGAAGCTCCATAAGTAAGTTTAAACAATATGTGAGGAACCATTCTCCTTCATTTGCTTTCAACATGTTAACTGTTAGTTTCATTTGATGGCTCTTAGTTTTTGTACAAAAGGAACAGACAGGGTACCACTGTTTCATATTCACTGCCATTTTGAGTAGGAATCATGATTTTACAGACCTCTAACATATTCCTCTTCAGTCATCCCTATCCCAGACTAAGGTTTACTACTCTATTTGATTGCTCCTCATACATACAGAGGCTGTTGAAAATCTGCTCTGAACTTACAATTATCTGATCTCAGACATTTCTGCTTCCGTTTCCAGTTGCTTATTTCGGTCCCACTCAGGTCAGTTAAACAGCAAAAACAGAGGCAGGAGGGAAAGGCAAGGTCTTGAAGAAGGTAGCATGATAATCATAAGATAAACCGACTGTGAAAATTATAATCAGCACACCAACTACAATTAACACACTAATTCTTTACTGATGCTATTATACTAATTCTTCTCACATTGCCATTAGCTCCACAAGTCATTAATATCTATTTCCCACAAGTTTAGAAACTCGACTAATGCTGTTTGTTAGCTGGTATCACATCAACACTAAGCAACCCCCCTTTGTAAAAATGTCCATAGTATATTCTGTTTAGATATTTAAAAGGTTAATATTTAGTTCCATTTGCAATGCTGACCTAGCAAGAAAGAAATTAATTTGGCATTACAGCAGTAACATCAATTTCCCATGTAACTTTAGTAATGCATTTACTGGAAAGAGATTAATATCAATTCCATAAATCATTCACATGCTTTTTCCGGAGTTTGAGACATCTGAGTAATGTCATATATGTTAACTGATATCACTTTGTGCATGCTACATCCATTAATCTATGCCTAGGGTCATCATTAAAAAACCAACAAAAAATTCTAATCAATCTTTTGTTCTTGATTTTTTTTGTGTGACTTCTAACTTGCAGTAGTCCAAAGGTATTGATATTCTGATAGAATAACACTGCTCTGAACTGGAAACAGGCATTTCCAGAAATGGGAAGCATTTGTTAAATTATCCCTACTGGTAGCAATAACCACTTAATATCTTGATGTGAAATATGGCATACATTACTGTCAACAAATAAGGAAATAACTAAAGTGTTTTGTTAATCAGACACACCTCGATGCCACAGAAGTAGGCTGAAAACAGACATTATTACTGCAATAATATATCGACTTCCATTTATTTTGTTTCTACATTGCGTATGAGCATTCTCATAGATGTCAAATCCAGAAGAGTCTACCTGACTTCGTGATTCTAGCTATACATGACATGTTACAATGCAGGAAATTTGGAATAACAACTAGTTTTTGCTCCAAAACACAGTTTAGTCTACTACTAAAAGTGTTTACACTGGAAAAAAGTAGCCTTAAACAGCGTTTACACTTTTTTCTTTCTATTAATGTGCCATTATTACATTTGCCTGTATTGCTTTATCCCTGTTACAGGATATCACAGTAGTGCCACTGAAATCAAGGTGAAGATGGGTATTTCTCTTCACCTAAATGCAAACACACAGAGGATCAGCTTGTTTAACAATTCTGGAAGCATATTACAATTGTACATTAGATGGCCAAAATGCAACCATTTCCTAGGGTGGATCTCATTTTTTCTTTGAACATAATGCTAACAGTATAGTCTTCTGTATTGTCTGAGTTTCCATTTTTAAACATTTTACAAACAAAAATGTCCCTTTCAGAGAATGTTTTGCAACTCAAATTTTACAGTATTTTATTAATCACAAGTAAGATTAATCTCACCTAATTTTAGCTGTCTAAAGTTACATGTCAAGTCTTAGCAACTGGGACATAGGCACCCCCAAAGGGCAATTCATCCTGTATTATCTTTGCTTTTGTTCAAAAGATATCTTTCCTGGTAAAGCTCAATGGCCTATTTCACGCCTCTAAGTGGTTACAATGAGATCAGCGGAATTACAATCACTTACTGCAATTTTGAGTGTTGTGCAAAGTGTTTTATAAGTACATTATCCTATTTTTGAAATATACAAAGATATTTAAAACCTTAACAAAAATGATATGAGGGTGCTTCTCAGTCACGAGATCTCTTAATACATTGTAAATCTTCACATTTCCCAACTGATTAATAGCATTTGCAATCCATCAGCACTGATTTTTTTAAACAGGTTTCTAATACAAAATATTTTATAAACCTGCTGTAGGAGAAGACAAACTAATGTTTGTCAACCATTTCCACTGCAAGGTGGTGGTATATCAGTCAACATAATAATATGAGGTTTACAGTAATTGAGACTGGATCTGAAATTTTACAAAACTTTAATTACAACCTTTTGAACATAAACCACAATACACAAATTACCCAATCATAACATTTTTTCATAAAAAAATAAGAATTCATCCAAAGGATAGAAGATTTAATGACTCTTGGCGGAGTTCCACTTTTTGGTTGAAATGAGAATAAAAGCAGACAGCAGCTTCGTTTCTAATTTCAAGAAACACAGTATTTTTTAACATTTAAACAGCATTATATTTGACTAACAAGCCAAAATATGTATTTTCAAAATCTTATAAAAAGCCCTTGTATTTAACAGTATGAATGCTGAGATTTGTGAATCTCTGTGAGCCAACACTGTTCCTTTAATCCCCAAAAGTAATTATAAAACAAGCTATTTGAACCACAAGCAGCAGAAACCGTTGAGTTTGGGTTTTTTAACCATCCTCATAACACATCTCCCACCTAATTCCAGCTTCCTCCCATATTCCCTATGACACCCTACCAGGCAGGACAGAAGGCATTGTGGTTAATCCAGAAGTACTTACAGGCCAGTGTGACCAACCAATATGTCTGTGGTGACTGGCAAGCCAGATCATACCGAACAAAAGGAACAATATTGAATTTTCCTTGCATTTTTATTCAATGAAGCCACAGTTGGCAGTGTCAACACAAGTTTTTCATATGCCAGTTCTCTACATTAAGAGCCTGCGGAGGCAAAAGCTAAAGCCATTTTGAGCCCACCTTGAAAGCACTCAGTAACGGGGCAGTGAAGGCAATTTGTGGCTACAGCAGTCTGCAAACGATGAGAAAAACATGTATGGATGCCTCTTTGGGCACAGTGCCCAGGTGTATTCTGAGTATTCTGAGATCAGAGGAACTTTGGTCCTGTCAAAGCACTATGAGCACTGCATATGAAGTGAATTCACTTCACATGTGAAGTGAATCTTCACTGCATGTGAAGATGGTTGCTGAGAGGAAGGCATTTCTTACAGACTTTCTGAAGGTATACTTCTGTAGCGGTTGTAGAAATAGAGCCTGAATTTCACTGTGTGACACTGTGAGCCATGCTCCATACCCTGCTAGAATATGTGTTGATGGAATCTAGACAGTCCAAGATGAGGTATTTGACAGGGCAAGTCATACATATTGCCTGATGGTATCCTCTGGACTACTGGTATGTTTGAGGTTTCTCCTGATTTGTATGAGATGAGAGTGCAGGGAACATTAGCTGCTTCCACACTCAAGAGGATCTAGTCAATCAGCAACGCTCTCACAGGACAGCATAAATTGCTGCTAAACTGAAACTGCATTAATAATTTAATGCATTAATGACTAATAGGAAAAGGAATTACAACTGACCAAATGTATACATTTCAAATGTATACATCTCCTTTTCATTGGTTCTATGTGTAGCTAATTGTGCTTCCATTTTCTCCTGAAACTAACTCATGTTTCTTATGAAAATTGACATTATCCAAAAAATGTTGTGGTATGCAAGAAATATGAATTTTCATCAGTTTTTGCTATGCCAATGATAAATTAATGTAAAAAGTTTCTTTTGGCCACATATATTCTTAAATATTAATAAAAATAACAAGGAAGATTCCAGTTGGAACACTAGCTTGTCCTATGGGAAACACAAATTCAAATTCCTGATATCATACTTGCAAGTTGATAATTATCTCTCTCCTTCACTCCTCGGTCTGTTATTTAAAAGATAAAGGGTTCAACCACCATTCTTCATTTTCAATTATTGTATTTATTGTACAGTAATGATTCTTTCACTGGTATTAGATTCATTAAGGGTAGGTTAAGTACAAGCTACAAACTGGTTAGGTAGCTCTTCTGCTGAAAAGGATCTGGACACTATAATGGATCACAAATCTTATAGAAGTCAACAGGTTTCTTGTGAAAAAGATTGGACTGTCACATAGCAGAAGTAAATAGCTTGCAAGGTATGTCATGTAATAAACTCCACATAGCATTGGCACCAGCTTATCTGAGAATCATGTTCACCTTGGACCATTGCCTGTCATGGAACAGCTGGAGAAAGACCAGAGGAAATAAAGAATGATAGAAAATTTGGAACATGTCACCACTAAGGAACTATTGAAAAAAATAGCAGTTATTTAACCTGAGGAGGGAAAGGCCAAGGAAAGATATGACAGCAGCTTTCCATTAAGTCAAAGAAGAAAGGAATAGTCGGCTTTCTGTGCGTATAGGACTGGACAAGAATTAATGCATTTTTGGTAAGAAAGTTTCTACATAGAAAGAAAATGTTCCTTATACTGACCAAATTGCAGTGTTAGAACGGATTGCTGCTTTCTCATTGAAACTTTCCTCACTGAAAGTCTCTGAAAAGGATAGATAAATATCTGTCAGGAATGGCAAAAATAGTGTATTCTGACTCTCAACAACTGAGTGGACTAAAAAGGAATCCCAATGCCCATTTCAATTCTACTTTTTATGATTTTTGAAAGCAAAGCATGTCAAAACAGCCAAGTGGACATTGGTTTTCAGACTATATAAAACCACACCTCTCTGTCTCAAGCAAATTCACACTTATCAACACTATTTAATACAATAATGATAGCCAATACAAAAGTGAAAGCATATTAAATAGCATTTCTTCTCTATGAGTTAATATTTTTCCTGCTTTCTACAAGTTAAATACTCTTTCTCTCTTCTGAAAGGTATTTACTTCTATTTCTGCAATATAAAATTGTAGTCATTGAAAAATAGGCATAGAAGGGAGCCTTCAGTTTTATTAACCAGATCTTTCAAGAAAATATGGAATGCAGCCAAAGAGAGGAAAGTCACTTTCAGAATCACATGTAACACAACTTCAATTTTGAAAGTAAATAATCAACAAATACTCCATTGGCACCACTGTCCACTTTTGCTCCATCCTAACATAGCTGCACTAAGACCAAGACTATTTGTAGTGAAAATGTTATATAAACCAACGTCCAAAGTTCCATTAAAGTTACATTAGATATAGGGTTATAAACACTGTATAGTATATTATGGTTATGGTTAATATATATTATGGTTTTTAATTGCATTGCATTTATTTTTAAGGATTTAATAAATCCTTACAAAACTTTAACAGTAAAGAACCTTTAAGTATGAGGGACCTTAGATTTCAATGACATACTCATGTTTTGTAACATGGGCATCATAACAGACAAAGCACAAGTTGTCTTAGAAAAAAACCTACAAATTACATCCCAATAGCCTATTTCCTTCAGATATATTTAGGTTTGTAAATTAACACTAACTTGGATTATTATAAAATTAATGCAAACTATTTTCATAGAACCATAGAATCACAGACTGGTTTGGGTTGGAAGGGACCTTAAAGCTCATCTAGTTCCAACCCCCTGCTGTGGGCAGGGACACCTTCCACTAGATCAGGTTGCCTGAAGTCCCGTCCAAACTGGACTTCCAGGGATAGAGCAGCTACAGCTTCCCTGTGTTCCAGTGCCTCACCACCCTCATTACAAAAACTCTCTTCCTTAAGTCTTCCTCAATCTAAATCTACCCACTTTCAGTTTAAAACCTGTGTGGTTTAATCCCAGCTGACAACTAAGTACTACGTAGCCACTGGCTCACTCTCCCTTCTCCCAGTGGGATGAAGAGGAAAATCGGAATAACAAAGTAAAACCCATGAATTGAGACAAGAACAGTTTAATAATTAAAATAAAGTACAATATAATGCTAACAACAATAACAATAATAATAAAAGGGAAATAACAGGCCTTCTAAAAAGTCTTTCTCCCATCTTTCTTATAAGCCCCTTCTATGTACTGAATAAGGTCTCCCTGGAGCCTTCTCTTCTCCAGGCTGAACAAGCCCAGCAATCAGCCCATCTTCACAGGAGATGTGCTCCAGCACTGCTCATCTTTGTGGCCTCCTCTGGACTCCTCCAGCAGGTCCATGTGTTTCTTGTAGTGGGGACCCCAGAGCTGGATGCAGTACTCCAGCTGGGATCAGTTTTATAATCTGTTCTTTGAAAAATAAATTCCAATAGGATATTACCCTTTTAAGCTGGTACTCAAAGAGCATTGATATACTACTGTATAAATGTTGCATACTACTGTTTGGATAATAGAAGGGGGTAGATTTCAGCATTAATAACAATTTTATAAAATATCCAATAACCAGTTAATTTGCTTTGACCATTTAAGGTACTCTAAGCAATTACTTGGCTGACATACAACAAAAGATAAAGTGAATTTACATATGAAGTGTACACAATATTATTATCATTCTTGCTAATACATCGCCATCATGAGAAAGTAAATGAAGGTATTAATTTTATTCATATTTGTACTTTGGAGGTGTCTTAATATGCAAAGCAACATCACGGCCTCATCATGCTACAATGTAAATAAACACAGGATTTCAAATAGCATCTGCCTCCACCACATGCTATTATTGTCAAAGTATATAAAGTACGAACGTTACCTTTGAACTGAATAAATGTTTTAATTTAAAAATACAATTAATTCTATTTTTCAAAAACTGGAATTAAACCATCAAGCAATAATTCACATTACTTCACAAATAGTTTGATGGCTGCTGATGATCCTTTTCATTGCAGAGCAGCTAACACAATAAAGTAAATTTCTCAGCTTGGCCAACTGATTAATTTCATAACACAAAAATGCGTAAAACCATAACTATTATGAAATAGCATTCTAAGTATTTTTAAAAACCACATAATTGTTGCCTGAACCATCAGAGACATACCTTAAAAATAAGATACTCTTTAGTATTCACTGCATCATTTACAGCTTTCACATAATATAATCAAAGGATTTAAATAACTCAATTTAATATTTATCCAGGAACTGGCAGCCAGTATTCTACCCTGAGGGATGTAACTCTTCATAAAAAGCTCATTTTACAAGACACTGTAGCAGTTTTGGCATTACCAGCACCTCGCACATAAACCATGCTGAAAACTATGGTTTATCCTGCCAAATGCCTTTTGTACATATGGTGTTTAACAGTTCTCTGTAGGTCTGTAAGCCAATAGTAATAGATTTAAGTTAAAGATCTGGAGACACACATATATGTTACACAAAAGTGGAAACATATATATATATAATTACCTACATACCCCATATGCATATAAACATACATGATTGATTAAAAATATTATTTAAATTAATATGCTAACTATAACTCTTGCAAAAAGAATTTCTCCTTCAATTTGCAGTAGCTTCCTAAAGTTTAATTCTTCTTCTATCGACATCAGAGGCTGAACTTTGATTAACCTCAGCAGTATGAAATTAAGACACAAGAAATACAAAGAAATAGATTTACACATTTGTAAAATCTTCTAACTATGCAAAGATGGGCTTGGCACTTTACCACGTTATCTTTATGAGGTTCACTTCCCCAGTAAATTTCCAAATTACATTTTAAAACAACATTTTAAATACTACATCTTTGATTAGATGTAGGTTTGTTAGATTAGATTAGATTTGTTATATACAAATACTATTTATAACAAACAGTAGAATAAAATCCACTTATGTATCT
This sequence comes from Strigops habroptila, assembly GCF_004027225.2. NCBI lineage: Eukaryota > Metazoa > Chordata > Aves > Psittaciformes > Psittacidae > Strigops > Strigops habroptila. The sequence goes on from NC_044284.2 coordinate 55,547,583, forward strand.
ACATGTGCTAAGAGATGGACTTGACGAAATGTACCTTTGTAATAACAAACTTCACACCCCTTTTTACATTTGAACAGTCTGAATTTGTCACACTCTGACTGAAGTGAACCACTGAGTTGAGCATCTAATGCAAGTCTTCTTTAGAATTAAGACACTTTTCTATAAAGATGAGTGATACAGTTAAAAGCATTAATATACTGACATCTCCGTGACATAAAATAATGCCGAAAATGCTTACCACTTTCAAAACAGGCATCAAATATAAGATGTCCTTTTCTAGGCTGTCCACAATAACCAGCTGGCAGAACAGTGTACTTGCTCACATTCCCTGCTATGATATCATCACTTCCTATGGCACTACCTGTTGCAATAAAAGCAAACAAAAACATGATCATAAATCACAACCCTATAAAAAACAGTAGCAGGATATTCCCCCCTGATTTTCTAAGTAACATGAGATTTGCACCATTTAACATATGCACCAGTAAATGAACTCTTTCTTTTCAAAGTTTATTTAAGAATTGGGATATAATAACAGCATCATATGTCAAAGCTTCTGTAAGTAAGAGGCCACACAGCCTGGTTTCTTGCACGTGCATGTCCTATGGCAGAACACTCATGTCATAGTCTGATATTCAGCTGGATCCACTTCTGAGTGGAGCTCTCTGGTAAGAATATTCTCCAAGGATTGAACTCCTCAGCAGCATCCTACTTTAGCATAATCCTCAGTGGCATGTTCCTCACTATAGGCATTAATGGGATCTTTTTCTTCTATCCTGCTGCCTATTTTCATGCCTCTTAAAACTTAGAACCTCTGACACTGTTCAGTCCCACACATATGTGAAATTTTAAAATCATTAGAAGGGAGAGACAGTCATGGAGGTGTGTGATTATCTGAGCCTTGCTTGCTTAGGAAACAAAACTCAGAAAAAGAACTTAAAGTATTTTTAAATGGGGGGGGTATTTCATAATAAAATAGATGAGGATGCAAATTTTCTATAGAATGGCACGATTTTTGTCAAAATATATCAGTAGTGCATACGTTGAAAGTTTTGTCCTTCCAAAAAACATTAAACTAACAAATCGTAGTATGCAAAAAAAAATGTTTCCAAATAAAGGGTGGAAGAACACAGGGATTTTTTCATTTGAGAAATGTACAAGAAATTAAGTTAATATTTGTATATTATACATTAACATTATAGTATAGTGAGAGCAATACACAATAATATAACCAGGTGTTCCTTCTTCTGACATTGGCTCAGCATTTTCTTCACTATTTACTGTTTGGACAACAAATATTTAACAATAAAGAAAATATCTTAAGTGTAACAGAAAACTAGAAGAAATGTGTATGTCTTCAAGTGCAGAAGGCATGTGATGGAATAATGGGATGATAATATCTTATTTCACTCTGATAAATAGGGCTACTAAGGCTTCTAGAAATAGACTTTTGGTCTGGACTGATTTTTTGACATTTAAATGGGTTACAGGGGATGATGAATGTGACATAAAGCTCAATTTGTTTTATTTTTATATTGAAAACTATTTCACACAAATGTTACAAGCAATTCATATTGGCCCTGAATGATGAAAACAGCTTATTAATTAAAACTGACCTTTCCATACATAAATGTATTCCACTTCTTGAGGCAAAACACCTTAGCTGAGGTAACAAATTATATCAATGTATTAGTGACACCACAGTTAAAGGGTCTGTCAGGCTTTCTATTATATACCCATATATTCAGAGGTATGTCAATCCCAGATTAAAAAATATGTATATCCAGGCCAACACTTGGCATACAAATCCCCAGTGTTCCCAGGGGAAGAGGTTTGAAACTTACTCTCTTTGGGAAGTACTGCAACAGTACAAAGACAATTTAGACCCTTTCTTACTTTATCATAATCTAAAAAGATAGATATTAAATAATGCATGCTATTATTTTTTAGCAAAATTATTATTTGCAACCTCAAAGTTATTTGTTTTAGACTGAATAATTACCCACAGAGAGCAATCTGCAGCATTTAGATTGTTTTCTTTAAATGTAAAATTGCTAGTTATGATATTTTTAGCTAGATGGTTTCCACCAGCATGCTGATATAATTTGCTTAAAGGCTGGTAACACCAGAGGCAAGCTTAAACCTGGCTGGGGCATCTGTGTACCTGTATGGCCACAATCATGTCACTTGTTACAATTCATCCTTCCACATCATGCAACCTATAATTCAGAACAGCAGCCACAGGGAAACCTTTTCCTCAGTTTCAGTTCAGGGCCACTTTGATTAAGGGTCCCCATATACCCTTCACAGTTAGTCAAGTTAATTGTTCATGATCCAACACATGGAATCAAGGATACAAACAAAAATTCCAGGGAAACCTGCAGATCTCCACCAAGAATGCATGAGCTGCCAGGACCCAAAGTGAAAGAATGGGAGGCAATGAGTCAACTGAGTAAAGCAGTAAGAAGACTCACCTTCTCCTGGTAAATGCTCATTTGTAAGTCTCAGCTAAAAGTAATAGGCTTCTTGTGAATCTTAAAAGATGCCTAGATGAAAGAACTAGAAAAGATTACATTCCTAATACTGCCACCATAAGGCAGTGTAGGAAAAGCAGGCAGAAGACAGCGCTAAATCTCCCTTTCCACCTAACTGACACATGAGAAAATCTGTCAATGGAGTCTTTGCGTGATGCAGAAGGAAGCTGTCAAGTGACTGTGTCCTAGCAAAAAGTTTCCATCTGCTCCTCCTGGCCTAATGTAGCTATCCAGAAACAAGAATAAATCATCAGATAACCGATAAGTCATAGTAGTTTAATAATATTAATCTCTCCCTGCATGCTCTTTATTACACAATACTTCGAATATTCAGATTGTACTGTTGTTCCATTTTGAATTGTTATCTTCAGTTAATCTGTAAACATGCAAAACTGCAGTCTTTGAACTTCATGTTATTATACAGCACAACAGCACTATGCCCCTTCTGGCATGCTGTCCTTGGGTGATAAAGAAAAGGCCAGACTACTGGCCAAAAAAGAGCCTGCATTGCTGTATTACTAGATTATAAAACATGGCTTCACGCTTGTCTGTTCAGCAGATGCAGCGAGTGTTGCTGAGAATACATTACCACCTTCAGATGGAGAGAACTGTTACACTGTGCTCTAAGTCCTCTGGCCAGTAAAGAGATACTGTCCTCAGGACTGGCAAGCCCTAAGCAGATTTTCCTGACTGACGACAAAGAGGTATGACAGAACTTGGTAGGGAAGGGAAAGAGTACTTCAATCTGAAACAAACTGTACATCCTGCACACTGCACTTAGGGAGACCAGATTCTTCTTTGAAAAAAAGTTAGATAAGAAAAGTAAAGGCAAAAGTAACTTAGCAAAAAAATTTTCTCAGACTGTAGGTCTTATTTTGTCAATTATTTTCCTTATGGGTTGTAAGACACATAGCTATTTTATTCTAATTCTTCATACCTTGAACTCCTGGAGTCTCCAGCAAATCCCTAGGATTTACTTTTACCACAGTATTAAACTTTAACGGTAAATTTCTATCAGGTGTAAAACCTGTAGGTGTCTGAAATCTCTGTAAGTATATAAGGTTTTAAAATAAAACCTGCACAGATTCTTCTGGTATCTGCATTCATCACTATTGTCATCATGGATAAATTTCATATCAAACTAATGAAAATTAATAAAATCAGTTACAGACGACTGGGATTCTTAGGAGAAAAAGTTTGGAAACTTGCAGAGCTTCTTGCTATTCTGGAGTTCAAAGGGTAAAGACAACATTTTTCTTTATTTAGGAAAAGATGAAAACAGTATTTGCTACAATAAACATCATGCAAATTCAGGTACATTTTCTTTAAAAACTCAGTTTCTAGAGGAAGGTGCCTCTTTAGTCAAGAACAGTTACTCTTTGGACTGGGTAAACAATAAGCCCAGCTTCCAGATGTGACAAACTCCAGAAATCAGAGTTAGCAGCCGGTAGCTACCCTCATACTACATTAGGTGGGAGAGCACAGCTGCATTAAAACAGACATAGGAAAATACAGAGGGAATTTGCCTGGAAAACCTGCACCATTCCTACGAACAGCCTTGCTGCCTAACAAGGATAGCCAATTAGAAAGGTAAGGTAACATGGAGACATATATAACTGCCAAGTGAACTTTGGAGAAGTCTTTCTTTAAATATAACAAATGTCATCAAGGTGCCTCTCATTCTGTTATGAGATCCTTATTTTAGAACAAACTCAGCATACATTTTGCTACTGGACATTTCTATGGTGTAAAGATCTAATAGCCAGATTCCCATCATCAAAGCGCCAAGTATCCAGGTATCCTAACAAAGCTTCATCAGCCTTGAGCAGTACTGTTAGTGTAAACCCATAGAAAGAAGTGAATCTGAACTCTCAGTACAATTTGCAATGAACAAAAATTCATCCAGATGAATGCCATCCAACGGCAACTCCTATTAGTTCCTAAATATATTAGGTCTCTCAATAAACATTGTTCAACTAATGTGTCAGACAATACTTATGGAGGATATCCCAATAACAGTTCTCCACAAATCAGAAAATTGCAAACAGGGTAATTTTAGCAAAATTCTTTTATATGGTAGGATTTGTAGAGATCTACAGTCTTAACAGGTGATTATATTCTCTTGTTCTTTGATATATTCTTTTAAATTCAAGCTTTTCTATCATTGTCCCTAGGCTTCAGCAGCACCGATATTCAGGAAGACTTATTATTTCTGCTATCAGCTCTGAATGCTCAGAATTTACCTCATAATCTCTGCTGAACTAGTGCTTGTCTTTTAGTCCGCATTTTCTTGAATATGAATACCCTCTTCCGGTTTGGAGACAGCCTCTTGAAAAGCAGTTTGTTGGTCAAACTGCAGGAAGAATGCCATTCTAAAAATCCTACAGGCATCAGCAGGCAGGAACTTGCAATTCCAGCTCCATTGGCTTAAAAAATGCTAAGAAATAGAAGAAACCACACTGTCATTTTGATCTCCACAGCCATGTATCCTGCAGCAAAGATTGGGCATGACCCTGAGAATCTAAACATACTGCAAAGAGTTTTGTCATTCTGAAACTTTCACAATCACTGTGATCTGAAAAGAAATGGGAGAAATTATGTGAAGATTACAAATCCCAGGGTTTGGGAGAATACCCGGCATGGTACCAACCACATCTGCTGCCTCACTTTCAGATCCTGTGCCCATACTGTCACCACTACCTATTTCAAAGGTCGAGCAGAACAAGGGAAATGTCGATTATCACAGAGAGCATTCTCATACAGCTTAGTCTAGTTCTAAAAAACACTAACATTGAATTGCTATTTAGAAACTCATTTTGAGATAAAGCATCTTTGAAGTAATTGTCTTTTTAACTACTTTCCTCCTGCAGTTTGACCAACAGACTTCTTGTTAAGAGGCTGTCTCCAAACCATAAGAGGATATTCATATTCAAGAAAACATGCGGAATAAAAGACAAGCACTAGTTCAGCAGAGATTATCAGGTAAATTCTGAGCTTTGCAAAGCTTCTGAAAGTACTCAGGAAAAATGAATTGCAAGCTTACTGCCAGGGACTTGAAAAAGCTTGTGGTAGGTTGCATAAATAAGAAAGAAACATTGGAATTTATTGTTAGGGTTGTTTTTTCTTTTGCTTTTACTGCACAAGTTACTCTTTCTACAGCGGCTACCAGGCAACACATCCTTTTAACTTTCCTAACACAATTCCTTGGCTAATGTACCATTAACTTTCAATTTTAGGTTAAAAGGCATAAGTACACCTAAATCATAGAATCATAGAATGGTTTGAGTTGAAAGGGTCCTTAAAGACCATCTAACTCCAACCCACTGCCACGAGCAAGGACATCTTCCACTAGACCAGGTTGCTCCAAGCCCTGTCCAGTCTGGCCTTGAACTCTAGTAGGGATGGGGCAGCCACAGCTTCTCTGGACAACCTATGCCAGTGCCTCAGCATCCTCACAGGGAAGAATTTTTTCCTAATGTCTAATCTAAATCTACCTGTGTCCAGTTTAAAGCCATTCCCCCTTGTCCTATCCCTACATACCCTTATAAAAAGTCCCTCTTTTTGTTGGCCCCTTTAGGCACTGGAAGCTGCTCTAAGGTCTCCCCGGAGCCTTTTCTTCTCCAGGCTGAACAAGCCCAGCTCTTTCAGACTGCCTCCAGAGAAGAGGTGCTCCAGCACTCGGAGCATCTTTGTGGCCCTCCTTTGGACTTGCTCAACCAGGTCCACATCCTTTCAAATACTTCATACTTCTTTAGATGTACACACATAAACTCATTTACTCTAGCAGAAGGTATGGCATAAGTGTCTCAGTCAAAGCTGAGAGTGGAAAATATCTTGTTCTTATATGCAAACATGTGACAGCAAAACAATCACTAAACATGTCACACGGGAGCCCTACAAAAGGCTTGGTGGTATCAAAGAGCACTTTACTTAAAAGCCCATATTGAGCTGACAGCAGATAAGTTGTCCAAAGATAAGTAGGAACAAAAAAGTACATAAGGTGCTTATCCCAAAACAAAACTGTCAACTTAATGGCTGATCAAGTATGAAAAGATGATGAGAAATCTCCACTGCCTGGTCCATTAAAAAAAAACCTAGATTCACTTAGAGATAAAATTATCAATGCAAGGTCCTTTCCAAAATCTAGTGAAGAACATTGAACTGAAGACAACATCTGGCAGACACATACTGCTCTGAACAATGACTCCTCAGTGAGGAGTCGCTGCCATCATCTTATGACTTTAAGGGAAAAGAAAATAAGTCAATTTCTGTTGGCTTGTATTTGTTTTCTAAGCAATATTTGTGTCCAATCTTTAAGCTAAAATCATAACTTGAAGCTTTATTATAAGAATATTTATTTATTAGCTCAATGTGGGCAATGTCCAAGGCCATACCTTCTTGTCAGAGGCAAATGGCAATGGAATTTTTTGTATCACTTTAATGAAACTCAAAATGCCCAAGAAGGTATAAACAGTTTTTCTTCATTAAAATAAAAAAGCAATTAATGCTTTGAACTCAGTAAGCAAGAAAAAATAATATCCATTACTCTTTTTACTGTACTTACAATCTCTGACCTATCCACTAAAACACTCATCACCAGAAAGGGAAAAAAACCCAAACTGGAAAAAACCCCAGTAGTACCAAACATGTAAACTGAAGAGATGGTTATTAAAACCATTGTAAAAATCAGTGAATTTCACCCGATATACAGATTTATTCTTTAACAAGTATTTGGCATTGTGATAATATCAAAGCTATCACATGATGCGACAGTTGCTATAGTAGCAATACTTCTTTAAATAAAAAACCAAAGCATAAACCATACAAATTGTAAACAAAAAAAAATATGCATCAGATATATCCTCAACTAGCTGAGGAAAGTGTAAATTACAGCTACCGAGCTCAGCTAGTCCCGAGTTGCATCTGCAAAGAAAGCAAATGTATCCGCAAGTCCATCCTCTCTGAGAGATGAGAGATGGCTTAGAGAGTTAGGTCTGCATAGGAATGATAGGAGATGCTGAAACACCAGTTGAGGAGTGCATTGGAATTCAAGGTCTAGGTCACCAAAAGATTTTTCTGTGGGTTGCTACCAAGCAAGAGGAAATTTTGTGTTTAGGGATTCTGAGGCAGTAAGAGAACTGAAGAGTTAAAGCAGATCACTTGTGTGATACCACAGAACTTCAACGGGTACAAATTGATTTTAGGGCCCTGTGTCTTTGTGAAGTCTGTAAGCAACTGCTTTCCCAAAGACAAGGAGTGCATGTGACCTGCAAAAAATACCAAGGAACTGGACTTCGTAGAAATTGTAGTTGGAATTGTAGTTGGTAGAAAATGTCAGGTAAGGGAAAAAGATATTGATGGTTGAAGTCACTCACTAGTATTCACTGGTACCATCCTAAAATGCTGTAAATATTTCCCATGCCACCTAATCCTGAAATGAATCACCATATATACTCCTGGGTTTGTATTATATGTGAGGGAGGATGGAGCAAGTGGGAGGAAAGGAAGGGGAAGGTTCATGGATATTTGCTATGTATATAACCATATATACATATGGATGCTATGCATATATCCATGTTTAAACAGCTGCCTCAGGTATGAGGCATGGATTTAACAAAAGCAGGTTATCTAGCTTAGAGTTCCAGGTATAGTAACAAGCCACATGTATTTTCAAAAACCTTTCTTTGACAAGGTTTTTAAGTGCAGAATGATTACATGCAAAATGCTTGCTAAAAGATACTTCTGAACAACCTCAAGAAATAGCACCAGCCAGAGGATATTGATGCAGTTAGTTATAGCTGGTGCAGATCAGACTTTAACTTCCATGTATAACACTTAGGTTTCATACAGAAGGTATAAGACAGACTGACTTAATCCATGCTTACACTGACAAAGCAACAGCAGATATGACCTATAGACTACATTGATCATTTCCCTCCTGTGCAATCATATTTTATTGCAAAGTATAAGAACATTACTTCTTCCATGTTTTTTCTTTATTCATCCACACTGTATATTCTAGAATAGTTTTGTCTGATTCATGAGCAAAAGCTGAGGTTGACCAACAGCCAGATCATGATAACCTAACCAGAAGTGAGCACTATGCCAGTCAGATGGGTTTTATTCTACCAGAACAGCATAATTAAAGTGGTTTTAATGACAGGATAAGTGGAAGAAGTCACGACAAAATAAGTTTCTAAATTAAAAATAACTCACATTGAGGCAAGCTAAATGTAACTAAAGCATCTGATCTGTAGCAACCAATGCAATGACCATGGCCCATGACTATGTAGCCCTCAGTGACTAATAAAAGTTGAAGTCTCCGGTATTTAATAACTTTGTATATCTCTTTTCTTTCGGACAAACTGCTTCTCAGCTGGGAAACTGAAAAAGACTCAATAGGTAATAATTATTCTTGATATAACAGACAAGTGGGTTTATTTCAGCTTCTGCAATATGCCAAGGCTTTATTTATCTGAATAGTGCTAAGTTTCATACTCCTCAGTCCTGACTACCACTTTCAAAATGCTTGCCCACAAATGGTGTCTCCAAAAAGTACGAAGTATGAAGTACTATGGAAGTCTTTCAAGAGAATCAACAAGGTCAAGTAAGAAACATATAAGCAGTGCTTTTTCTGCTTATGAAAATTACACCTTTCATGTCAAACTCCTAGCACTGTTAATGTCTTAAATATGTTTGCTGATTGAACAGGAGCTTTCCAGATCTGTAGCTGAAGAGATCTACACCATATTTTGGAAGACGTGAGCTTATCTGCTCATGTGATCCCAGCCAGGAAGCGAGCTATAGCTGTGATGCTGCACCTGAAGTAATAAGCTGTATCATGGACACTATTTCAGATTCAGCACTGAGGTAATACAGCTTTGCTTTCTAATTTGGATTGGGCTTTTATCTCATTCTCAGGTATTCTTGAAAAGCCATCAGCCTGGTGAGCCCCAACACAGGCCAGCTCTGGTAGTACACCAAACCCACTCTTCAGAGGTATTTTGATTTTTCAATATCTAATCTAAAGTGTGACTTCTGTAAATTTATTGTGGATGCACCTGTCCAAAGAAAAGAGGTATTTGATTATCACTGAATAAGTCCAGCATTCAGGAGACTTGAATTCAGTCCCCGACTCAACCACTAACATCTTTATGATGGCAATGAATCCTTATCCACAGGGGAACAGCCTTCCATGAAGGCTCCGCAGAGCACAAAATCCTGTGGGGAAACAACCACATCTTTCTCTTTGAGACCCCGTATCTTACAAATGATTGGAAGAGAGGTAGTTGCACACTGCTACAATTGCTTGGGCTATCGTTACAAGTGTGATAAGTGAAAACTGGGCGACGTAAAATCAATGACAATTTCCATCCTGTGTATTATGCACCACAATTCAAGCATCCGCCTTTGGGCCGAACTTCTATTTTCCCTTGGCTCTTGAATATGTGTAAGTTAAATATATGGCTTTACCCTTGCTTCCTATTTACTTTTTGTTTAGAGTTAGGCATGTCTTCTGTCAGTCAAATTAAGTCAACAGTAGTTTCAGACACAGTTAATTTCTTCAGTTTGGAGTTAAATCTTCTTGACTACGGCATATTTAAAATAATGTGGGGATTTTAGCTCTACTTTTGGAATAATTTGTTCCCCGAGGTTGCTGAAATCAATGACACTATTAATTACTGCAATAATTATAATTACTTATTGAAACAACTCCTTTAACTTCTAGTTGAGAACAGCATCTTTCTCCCTTCTTTCCAAAACAGGCCATTCCAAAAGTAGTATTTTAAGCCACTGAGAATTTCTTCCACCCAAGCATTGCCCACTCACATTGCTGAATTTACTCTTTAGTTAAGAAACACATAATTTAGTATTTCAGATGAAATAATTAGATCATTGCAGCATTTTATTTTATTCACAAAGTATAAGTACTGTATAGCAACAGATTTAAATATTGTTTCAGAATTCCTTTTTTCTAACATAAAAATATCAGCAAAGCAAACTTGATCTATTAAGTCTCTGGCATTAGCAATGTAAGAACAGGAATTTAACTACAGAAAACACTACTAACTAATACACCGTATTCAGCAGGTTTTTTAACTAAGCAAATGTTAACTTGATACAATATTTATAAGAATATGAAATGCATACAAAGTTTTTCAAGTATTCACAACACGAGCCAAAATTCTACCTTCAAGAAGGCTGACACAGAGAAAGCTCTCAGATCAACTTACTTATTGCTTGCATTGCTTAGAAATAAAGCAACCAGCAGATATACTGGTATTCTGTGTAGTTACAAAATACCTGTTATTCTGCAGTACTACAGACTTTGCGTATAGGTCAAGTTTATCTCACAATCCCATTCTACATGGACAGTTCCCCTGAAATAACGCTGCTGCCTTTGGATTTGTATAGGTTATTTGAGGAAATTTTCATTAACCAAGTGCACCTTACTACCTCCTTTGCATTACATATGCATGAAAACATGATAGTCACTTGATAGGTGTCACCCAGCTCTAAAGTTTACTGTAATCGCACAGTAACTTTGCTGCTTATTGCAAATGAAAACACATCAGCAGACCTGTAATGAATCCAGCTGGGCTTTCTTTGGAATGGATTCCTGCTGCTCTGCGCTGGTGATTCACAGGAACTGATGTTCCACTTGCTTTTGTGGAGATTGAAATTCAACACATTTTTCAAGGTGGTTATGAAACAATATGTAAAAGCAAAATCTTGCCAGTTTTTGCTTGTGATTGTGAGATCCACTGCTAAGTAAACAGTTCTATGAATTAGTAAATTAAATACAGTCAGATAGCTTATTTTTTGAATAATAATTTAAGACAACTACTCCCACCCCCTTTTCTACGCCTGATTTTTGCCAAAATTAATCTATGAAATCAGCCCGTTAACCATACTGAGAGAACAGGGACACATATATATATCAGAAAACTTATGTATCAGACTGTCTAAGTTTTAGTTTCTAACGTTAATACTTTAATTACCCTAAAATAGAAGCAATCATGAAAACACTTCACTATACGCATACATACATCAAACTCAATGCCAAACATTTGCAGGATCAGTGCCCTAGATGTAGTACCAAAGTCCCCAGCTCTGAATTTGAGTAGCCTGTGACAAAATTTGAAGTAATTATTATTATTTTGGTAGAGAAGGGGCTCCAAAAATGGCTTTTCCAAACCATTCTGACATGCAAACAGCAAAAATTACTTCAAAAAAAATATTTAAAGGTCTAAGGTTAAAAAATATAGCACTTCTTAAATGACAGGCTTGGCCTCTCTGGGAATCTCAAGGAATTAAGTTGTGGGGACAATGTGACAGGGAAGCTGGGGTACGGGACACATAGATGTGTACTCAGAACCAACTCTCCATTTACATCTCTGTAAATTGGTTTACCTCTATTATAGATTAATTGCAGACACAGCTTGAGCTTAGAAGAACTTATCTCAGGCACAATGCAATCTAAACACAGCAATTCTCCATCAAGGCTCTGAATGCCAACTACTTTTGGGGGTTACTTAAGAAATCTAAGTTGGTTTCTATAGAATCACATAGTTCTGGGAAAGGGCAGCACAATCAATCCTGCAGGAACAGGAGTGATGAAGCACCTTGGTGGGTCTGCTGAAGCCAGTCTACATTCAGCAGCACCACTGCTGAGCAGAAGCAGCACTGCTGGATCTGGGTGACATGAGCCATAAATATCCGTACCAAACTCCTCTCCAAGTCCTCTAGCACCTAATTTATCTGTGGGTTGGTACTTTCTGCTATCAGGGTATCCTAGCAGTAAAGATGACTATACAGGCATTTCACTCTGACTTTTGTCCCTAAACAAATGTTGCTGGAGGAAAGAGGAAAAGGAGGAAGGAAAATCTCTGAGCACAGACAAGTTGTCCATTTCTTCTGCAAAAGATGATAACAGCTATTGTTACTAGGTGTCCCATTTCAAAAGCAAGCTTGTGCTGCTGACCAAAGATTCCCAGTCCCGTTAGTGGCCCCATGCAGAGATGAAGCCAGTTACATTTTAACACAAGTAAGTGACTTTAAAAACTATTTTAATGAGCATTAAATCTATAAAGCTTAACTTCAAAAAATAGAAATCCTATGTAGGCCATATAAATGCATTCTGAGGTTGATCTGGATTTTTTGCATGAGACTTCTGCCTACTCAATACAGCCACAGCAACACTAAAGAAACTTGCACAAACTTCTGTTTTACAAATTCCAGTATGAAACTTATTAAAATTCTGAGTATGTCTTGTTTTACTCTTTACAAATTCAAAACCCTCCTCTCACAAGCACTAATAATTAATAGGGTGCTTTGAACTTCGCTGAAAGAAAAAAACGTTGGGAGACTTGAGGTAAGTAACTTTCAAAAGCTTTGATTATTTGTCAAAGAAAAAACTGTTTGAAATCTGGCGAGGAAATGGTAAACCATTAAGAAATGGCAACTGGAACACGCAACACATTCCTGTTTCTTTCTGTTTCTGAAATTATATCTTCTGGCTGTAAAAAGCCTTCAGTGGCATTTCTCAGGTCTCCTTATATGGCAAATTATGTAACAGAAATATGATCAAAGCTGTAAGTCCCAAAAATATATTAGCAGCTCTTCTTCAACAAATTCTTCTAGTGGGGATTGTTTCCACTAGATAACTGAAAGAGTTGGAAATTAGCTGAATAGCAGGCTACTGGCAACAGACTATTAAGATTATTATAATATTTCTCTGCAGCTACTACAGTTATATATCACTTCAATGCCTATTTCAACCTAAGCAGTAAAAACTGAAGTAGTTAATGGTCTTCCAGGGTGCCTCAAATTCACTAACAAACCTTTCTCTAATATCCCCTGGACTTCAAACTGCTTAAGATAAAATGTACCGAACAATATATCTTCAGGTTTTGAATTCTGCTGAGAACTGTAGGGGTAATGGGTTTAAATTTAAACAGGGGAAGTTCAGGTTAGATGTAAGGAAGAAGTTCTTTACTGTGAGGGTGGTGAGGCACTGGAACAAGTTGCCCAAAGAAGTGGTAAACGCTCCATCCCTGGCAGTGTTCAAGGCCCGGTCAGACAGAGCCTTGGGTGACATGGTCTAGTGTGAGACGTCCCTGCCCATGGCAGGGGTTTGGAACTAGATGATTTTCAGGTCCTTTCCAAGCCAAACCATTCTATTCTATTCTGTGTTCTACCAAAGCTGTCAGTAAGTTTCAGCTTTGTTGAACAAACCACATTTTAGATTTGTTTACAAATACATCCTGCAGCATTTTACAAACAACCCTAAATAGCTCCTTATGGTGTGTGAACATCTGCAAGTCTGGGCCCAGTACCCTGACCGTTTTCCCCTGACTTTTGAAATCTCTGTGTTGATAGGAAGATATAGTGTGCAGATCCCTTTCAGCATGAAGACTGCAATGTCTTCTCCCAAACACTGGAATTCAGCTATGCTTACAGGCTAGTGTTATATATTAGGAAATAAACTATAGTGTTTATGCTTGAAAATTCAGAAATAATTTAAGAAAGGACAATTCCATTGAAGAAATTACATTTGCCTGGAAGACCAGAAGCACCACTGGTGTGCTGTGTTATTTCAAAGACAAAGATTAAATAATACTGTTAATTAGCTGATTTGACCTATTTTCAATTTCCTCATGGTAAAGGCAGTGAATTAGAAGTTCCAGTTATCAAAAAGGCCTAAATTTAAAGACAAATAAATTAGGTTTCCCAATTAAGGCCACCTAAAAGGAAGCAGTATGTTCCTGATACTAAAATGTATTCATGCCATATGTGAGTAAATATTTTTGAAAGAACTATTCTTTTTTGAAGGAATAATCAAAAACTGTCTTTCAAAAATAATCTAGCTCAGCACTCTCAGATTAAAATCCATTAGCAAACACTGTAGAATTTACATAGTTATCCTACCGGGCCCTCCACATGCAGATCTCTGAAATATTCATCTCAACACAAAGTAGTTTAGAAATGTTAATAACTACCCAAACTTTGAGCAGGGGTTCAGCATCCAGTGGTGGTTTGAAGCTCTCCTCCTGAAGCCAGGTCAGCCCAGCTGCCTTAATATGAACTGTGACTTAACATCATGCTGCAAGGTATCTAGCATGAAATGTAAATAAACATGGAAACCTACACATCCAGCTGGGAAATCTGTTTGTTCCAATAACAAGGATCTTTGGTCTAAAGACATATATTTATCCCCTGTCCAGTACTGTGAGTAAATGCCTTTTTTTGCTTTCACTATGATTTCAGTGATGACAACTCAATGAAATATCAGAAATACTAATATCCACAAAATGACTAGCAGCTGTGGAATAACACATATTAGAACTGTCAATCCCAGGCTAATATGCAGCTGCCTCAGATAGAAAACTATTAAAGACCTCAGAGATAATCTGACCCTTTGATCATTCAGGCCTCTGGAAGCAAGTCTTCTGAAGGTAATACAGATGTCTAGAAGAGTAAGAGTAACCTGGGGAAAATGAGATAACTAGTGAAATTTTAGCTGAATTCATGTCTGAAAAGTTAAACACTTTCATCTGGTTCATTGGTCAAAAACTTAGCAAATACAGGTATTTTGTACTCATTTTGACCTACTAATAAGGTCTGCTTTACTACAGAATTGGAAAAATAACATTGATCTCGTTTTGAAGAAACTTAACTAAACTGGCCATCTTCTGTATCTTGTATCTTCCAAAGGTTTGAGACATCAAGATCAGCCAAGCAGAATTACTGGACGTCAAACCAAAAAGCTCCTGAGAGTAACTAAGTAGTCTCAACACCTTCATTCTCCTGCAGACTTCATTTGTGAAGATTTAAGTTGCTTTTAATTTGGATTCCCAGCTTGAGATATGAAGGCTTCAGCCTGGAAACCCAAACAAGGAAGCATACAAATTCACAGTTTATTATGGGAAGCTGATTTGAGCGACTTCTGAGAAACCAGCTATGACTACGGAACCAACTGCAATGGGAAAATGATTGATTAATCCAGGGTAAAGTGAGTTGATTTGCAGCACTCTATCCAGACATCCGAATGCAGAGACTATTTTAATGGATTAGACCAGATGTCTGCCCAGTCCAGAGAGGATAGCACCAGAATATGAGCTGCGTAATAGACAGATGTGAGATAATCTGCCTTCCATATTAAATCTCAATCTCATTTGAAACACACAGATTGTCTTAAACCATGATACAGAAAATAATGCTGAGATTAACCGGATAAGAACAGCTGATGGTAGTCCCTCTTCTGAAGTACTTTGTGCAATTCTGTTTGCCACAATCCCCCTCACCAATAAAACAAAATGTCTAAAAATGTGCAAAAACTACTACAAAAACAAAAACCTTCTACATGAAAAAGGAATGGAAATATGAAAAAACCCTGTATATAGAATCATAGAATAGTTAGGGTTGGAAAGGACCTTGATATGTGGAAACAGTAAGTATAATTACCAGTGTAAAAGATTAACAGATTTACTTTCCTACGACAGAAGAGCAAGGCGATACTAATGAAACTGAAATGAAAATTTCTTACATTAAAAAGGGTATGTTTTCCATAAAGTATAATTAATATACAAAACCTCTTGACACTGTATTTTCAAAGCTAAGAGTTTAGAGGGGTTGTAAACATCTTAGATGGATATAATTCAGTACCAAATAATCTTTAGGAAAAAGCTTTATTTCTAGAACCACCTTTCTGTAAGTGCACATTATATGTTTTCTGACATCTTTCCCTGTCACTGACTCTTTACAAACATGGGTTACTGAAATAACCAGTAATGAATGGTCCATAACAGTAACCTGTGTTGCTATAGAGAATGGATAAGTTACCTTTAATTTCTCTGTACGTCAGTTTCCTCATCTGAAAGTTACAAATAACAATGAATATTTCAACATGGGAAGATAAGACTTAGTTATTTCTTGTGGTTTCTGATCCAGGAATACAAACATGATGTTGCTGTGAAAACAAAACAGAAAGTATAATACAGTCATACTGGCTAAATCAATATATATGGTTTGAACATGTTCGGTCCTCTGTAATGGCTTTATTCTCCTGGCATCCATACATAAAAAAAATGTACATTAGTGCCAAATGGAGGTTCATCTATCTCCTAATGCTACATTCCTGCCTGCCGTAAAGACTGGTCCAGATCTGACATGTCATGAAGACACATTAAGCAGTCAGGATACATCAAGAACAAGAACATTCCCCAATTATGTTACATGCACATCAACAGTGTCAGTGTCACTCAGCACACAGGGGTCAAATTGGTTCTTTTGGGGACCTGCCAAGGATCCCTTTAGTGTCAGGAGACACTAAACCAAAGGTTTGGGGGAAAAAGGCAAAAAAAAAACCCCAAACCCAAAGCACCCCACCTTCATTTTTCTACAGCCTAGTTTCCATGTCTTTTCTTAAAAATGGGCCAAGATCAAAAGTTTGCTTCCCGGGCCCCACTGATGTGTGAAAGTTTGGGTCTTTTTCCTATCTTTTTGGTTATTTGCATTTTTAATTCCTCATCTGGTTTCTCAAAAAAATAAGGATCTGCAAATTAAGACTTCCAACATGGCCACAGAGGTATTGCTAAACTTAAGTGGACATTTATGAGGAACATGCAACAAAACATGATTTGAGCACAAGCTGAAACACATTTATGAGAAAATCAGAGATTTTCTCATACATCAATGCAGAAAATCAGCTGTGATGGTTAGATGTGGAAGAAGTTCTGGACAAGGTTAAAAATAAAAAGCAAATACCATAAAGCTGCATATTTAAATACCATAGCAGAGAACACAATATTAGGAGTAAGTGTACGCATTAATCTGGAAATAATAGGGAAGTTACATTATATGTTAAAGAAAGTTACAATGGCACAGGCATGGGCAGATGAAGTAGGCAGGAAACCTGTCAAACAGCCACTGGAGGTTTGTTTCCTGTTTCACAGCGCAGTCAGAGGTGATCAGCTGTGTTTAGTGGTGTTGCACGATAGAGTGGATGAATATAATCACCTGCCTCATGGACAAGTTTAATGTACAATAAACTTTTAATGTTGTTTCAGGGGTTCATAAACAGCATGGCTGAACACAGGGAATTCAAGAACCTTATGGCCAACTCATTTAGAGGTAGCCCTTGATGTACTGCTTCCCAAAGCAGTATTTCATATATTTATCACTTTTTTTAACCTTAAATGGCCCCAAAATCCAAAACCAGTTCTATGGATAATGCATCTTCATTAGGAGCCACTTCTGAGGCTGAAAAGCACAGGCACAGCAGCTAACACAGCAGGTGAGGAAAATGTACTTTTGGTCCAGGAACCCAGATAACTTATGTATGATGCTGTGGGATATTAAATATTCAGGAAAACTGCCATTATCTTTGTTTCATCCTCCAATTGTTGGTATCTCTAATTTTCATAACTTATTTTGGGGGCTTTTGTTTTCCCGTGGGTTGGAAAAGACCTTAACTGTGTTTTGTTACAATAGGAAAGACCTCTGTACCTAGAGGATCCTTATCATTCATGAGGAAACACAAAACTTCAGTTTCACAGACAAACTTATCTTCACATACACAGTTAGAGCCTTTGTTAATGCATCCTCAATAGGAAGAATAACATCTGGCACCTTCCTTAAACAGACCCTCACAGAATAACGTATGTGAGATGTAAGGTTACAGCATCCTGCCCCTCTGCAGGCTCCAGTACCTTACACCTCCGGGGACAGGTCCAGCAGCACCTGCAGGTCAGCCCCCAAGCTACCCGCATTGTGGTGCGGTTTCAGTTCCAACCCGGTGTCTTCACATAGTAGTTTTGCACTCTAAATAAAGCAGGACGTACTTTCTTGTGTGAGAGGAACTCCTGTGCACCACCGTTTTGCTCTGCTCTTCACCACCGCCACCTTTGCCCCCCGTGAAGGGAGGAGGGCGCACAGTGCAGGCTACCCCACCACCAGCTCCTTCCCCACGGCCACCTCTCCCCCGGCCAGACACTCCTCAAGCCCCAAGGGATAGTGCTTTGCCCTCCTCCATAGCTCCCTGGGCAGGGGCCTCAGCGCCGGCCCCTTCTCCACCTCAGTGCCCTCGGCCGGGAGGCGCTTCCCTCCCCTTTCCCTGAGAGAAGGGCTCCGTCTCCTGCACTCCGCTGCTTTGCAGCCCCCATTTACTGCCAGAATCCCCTGGAGAAGGGGGGCTCTTCCCCTTCTCCCCCCGCCCAGACGACTGCGGCTGGCACTGACCCGTCTCTGCCGTCCTGCTCCTCTCCGCCATATTTGTTGTCATCCCCCCACCACCCCCCCACACGGAGCGAGACGCTGCCTGGGCGTCGCCATGGCAACACACGTCACCGCCAGGGGAGTCCCGCACACCCCCCTCCCCTCCCCGCCCTCCCTCAGGCCGCCATGGTGGTGCGGGGAACGGCGGCAGCGCCCGGGGAGAGCGTTCCCGGCGGCCCGGGGAGCCGCGACGGGTCCGGGGCCGCAGAGCATCTGCACCCGGTATCGCCCAGGCCGGCAGCCGCCCCGGTGTTGGCGGGTGGGGCGGCTGTGCGTGAGGCGAGCGGCGCTGCGTGAGGGGCGGGAACGGCCGTGCGTGAGGAGAGCGTTGCCGCCGCCTGCGCCTGTTGCGTGTGGCTGCGGGTGTTTACAAGCACTGCCAGCCCGGGGAAGGACGGGCTTGTTATCTTCTCCCTAGTGACTGTCTCTGCCTCGGCAATTACTGTAACAGCGCCCCGGTGGAGGGGGCAATAGCCGGTACCTGAGCCCCCGCCCGGGCCTCGCTCCCTGCCTGCGGGGAGCCGGCTCTGGCCCTGCGGTGGTCACAGGGTTCCGAGGAGGAGAGGCTCGTTGTGGAGCCGCCACCCTCCACAACGTTGTGATCCCTCCAACCCAGATCAGGGAGCAATTACTGCCCTGCGACCCGGAGCGGGTGCGGAGGGGCCTGAGAGCCTGTTTGACAGGGACCTGTTTGGTCCCTGTCACCCCGGTGGGGAGAGAAGGGGAGTGCATCCCTCCGGCTCTGGTTTCCCACTAGTGCAGTGAAGTGGAGCACGGGGAGGCACCCGCTGGGCAGAGATGGCAAATTCATGTGTGTGACTGCCCCAAAACTCAGCAGGTGAGTGATCATGTGGCAGTTACGTCAAGTTTCTTGGTTTTAATTTCTTAAGGCAGCCCAGTGGGGAGCTTCATTATGTGTGTAAGTGTTGCCTGTCTGTCTCCTTTTCACAGACCTAGCAGGTGAGCCTGACCATATGGCAACTACA
The DNA here is from genome assembly GCF_004027225.2 of Strigops habroptila. Lineage (NCBI taxonomy): Eukaryota > Metazoa > Chordata > Aves > Psittaciformes > Psittacidae > Strigops > Strigops habroptila. The sequence goes on from NC_044284.2 coordinate 55,567,381, forward strand.
GTGATGTTTTCTGGGGATGGGAGGTTTTCAGAGTGTGTGTTCACAAACCCACTGGGTGACACTCACCATGTGGCACATACAGCAATGAAGTCTTTGGTGCAAAGGGGCTAATTATTATGTGTGTGTTTCCCAAGAGACCAGCAGGTTGGGTCTGATCACACGTGTCTCACTAATGCAAGCCTGAGAGGGAAACTGTCTTGTACATCCTCAATGCACACCAACTCTCAGCTCTCAGAAACAAGGCCAACCACAGGACAAGCACAGTGTTACAAGTGTAAGCATCAAGGCCTAGAATCCTGTATATTTGCATACAGGGGCAGATGTGGGGGTGAATGTACCCCAAACTGGGTAGCTGTTAAAACTGTGAAACAAGGAGTATGTGTGCAATGCTAAGCAATGGAAATGGGCAGCACTGCGTTTATGGCTCTATACACACTTAAGTGTTTGCTTCCTTACAGCTAGTAAATTAATGTAACCATTTCCTAGTGACCCATGACTAGTCAGTGAAACACTCCAAGCTTAAAAATCAAAGCAGGTAAAATTGGGGTTTTTCTCCATCTAAGCTTCTGTTCTTTAAACATCACTTTACCTCTTTCTCTTCCTACCTGGTATGTGCCTTTTCTGCTCCAGCTCAACTCTTTTTAAGAAGACGCGTGGATGATACCTGCAGGTTCTACATGCTTAGATTTTTCTGTAGGGTCCTTTCTCCCTGGCTATTGTGGCCTTGTTCCTTGTTCATTCTTCTTTTGGTTCATAGTTCTCTGGTTATTTCTGCAGCATCTCTTTTCGTGGTTTCTCTTCCTTTGCTGATTCCTTTCTTTCTCAGTGGCACTTAGGCTTCTTCACCTACTTCTCTTCACTCTCAGTATCTTACTTTAGTATTATGTCAGCTAATTTTATATTACATTAGCCACATTCCTGTGCCAGTGACTTGATGAAATACCTATCTAAACTGGTGTACTAAGGGCGCTTTGTGATGGGATTAGAAGATACATACACCCCTGCACTGAAGAATACTGGAGTGCAGATACTGTTCTTTGCTTAGTGAGGGCCATCTAGATCCAAGCTCTGGAAAATATTTGCTAGACTTTTCCCTCTGCAGTCTTCATAAACTACAAGTGGTCACTACTGTACTACAGAGGCTGACTTGTCCCTCCGCTGACGGTGAGAGTAATTTCACACACACGCGTGCACATCCTCTCCCATTGTAGTCTCTCTCCAGGCTTGCAGGTCACCTAAGCCCTGTGTTCTTCCTTGTTTGTTCCTGGGCAAATGATCCCAGGACATCCCTCTTCAGAATATGCTGCATGTACTCTGATCTTCTGTCCATTCAGATCTTGTGGCCGATTGTTTATATTAAGTGTTCTTGCACATCCATACAGAAACATCATCAGCACCAATTCAGGCTTAACAGAGACACAAACATTCTCTCCTGGAACCTCTCCATGTATGTGTGCTACAGTACCTCCTACCTGTCTATCTGTCACAGAAACCTCCCCCGATTGTTTCTTTTCCTCTTTACTTGTCCAGTCTGTTACCAGGTCTGGCTTTCTCTTCCTCCATGAAAGGGTGACCACATCTGTATCAGTAGCTAGGACACTTTTTACTTCTGGTCATTCTTTATCCTGCTACAACTCCGTTCTTTTAGGTTCCTTGATAGCCATGTCTCATCCCACTCCTCCTTCAAATAATTTATCATATTACTCCATATTACTTACCCCTTCATTCCTTTATCTAAAGTTTCCTTTTATTTTTTTTTTAGGTCTCAGACAGGTCTGTCCAGGTCTGCAGCTCTAGTCTGGTTTCTTATCATGTTCCCATGTCCCCTCATTCCCTTTGTTCTACTTGCTATTTCAGCTTTAGTGTCCCCTCATCCATATTTCATCCCTATCTATTAATACTCATGTAGCATTTTTCATCTGTAAATTTCTAAGAATGAAGTCCCTGTAGAGAAACCTTCCCTATCAGTTCTTCACATGACCTCTTTATTCACATGAGAGAAAGACTCACTTCTATGGTGACCACAAATACTAATTCAAAGGCCTTTTGCATCTAACCGCCATTCTATTACCTCAGCTCAAATACCTGCAAGGTCTACTGAGATCCAAGACAGCTGGGAAAGGCACTTTTTCCAGCCAAATTAGCTCTTCTGAGTTAACTCACTTGAAAAACCTAGAAATGCCACACTCATTTTTTTTCGTCTGAGTTTAATGCTATGTTATAGTCACCTCACCAAGCTGAAATGGTGTTAAATATAGATGATATGCAGTCTTTCCAAAAACAGTAAGATAATTTGACAAGAGAGAACTGGAAAGTTCACACAGAAAGTTCTTTTGAAAATAGAAAGATAACCGAATGGTGTAACTTGAAGAATAAAGGCTGAAGAAGAGGGAAATAGCATTCAGGAGAATCATAGAATGGTTTGGGTCAGAATGGCCATGGGCAGGGACACCTCACGCTAGACCATGTCGCCCAAGGCTCTGTCCAACCTGGCCTTGAACACTGCCAGGCATGGAGTCTTTACCACTTCTTTGGGCAACCCATTCCAGTGTCTCACCACCCTCACAGTAAAGAACTTCTTCCTTATATCTAACCTGAACTTCTCCTGTTTAAGTTTAAACCCATTACCCCTTGACCTATTGCTATTATGAAGAGTTCCTCACCAGCATCCTTGTAGGCCTCCTTCAAATATTCAGAGAAGCAGCTGCTCATTTTCATTTATGCATTTTTAGAGCACCTGAACATATATCAGAGTGCTTGTTGGTGCAAAGACAGCTCTGGTCCCTGCCCTTCCAAAGCTAATAATCCAATTTTGGACATCACAAAACAAAGGATAACAGAACACCACTTCAGAACACTGCTGCCCTGGTTAGCTTCACATTCATTGTTTCAGCCATATTCCTTATCCCAGTTTATCTTTTCTTCAGCATCTTCACAAGCAAAAGCTACTTCACTTTTGTGGCTCTTTACAGCTTATTCCCACCCTGTTATCTTTTAATATCCTATAGAGAAATCAACGTCTTCCCCCCACACATTTCATTCAGTAATAACTCGCTTCTTGTTACATTTTCAAACCAGCACCTTCATGCTTTCCCTCGCTGCTGCTTCTCACTCCCACTCACCTAATTTTCCTCCTTCAAATCCCTCCCTAAAAATCTCCTGTGCTGTGATGTCTACTGAAGGAATGATAATGAACAGTCAGCTGTGTGCTAGGAGTACTGTCTGTCATGGTGACTAGTGTCGCCTTACTCTGATCTGTCTCTTGCATCTACTTCCCATGCTGGACTTCAAGCAGGGCCCCTCTTCTCCTTGTCTTAGTTATGGGTTCTGGAGCAGACTCTTAAAATCCATCCTATAAACAAATACAAATAAATTGAGGCAATGGAAATACAAATGGAGGTGCTGGCCAAAACCAGGAATAATTCAGTGATGATTCATCAGCTTAGGTAAATTTGCATAAAAATTAATGTGACTGACAACTCCATTACAAATATTGAGAAGGAAATGATTTTTCTAAATACAGGTTTGAGCCATTTTTCTATTTATTTCTAATCCGTAAGGACTTGAGTATGTTTTATATCTGTGCTTTCAAATGTGTATTTGAAACATTAGCTATTCAATTTTTTGTTTGTCTTTTGCCTACAGCCCCCAAGACTGTAGACAAAGAACATGAGAACGTGTAATACCACAGAGCAAAGACTTAAAGTAAAGTACAAAAGATTTCTGATCACTTTGGTGTTGTTGGTTGTTTTTTTTTAACATGAGTATAATTCAAATGTGTTGAAGATACAATGATTTGCATTAGACATTCAATACTTTTGATTCAACTAGAGGTGGCTGCTGTCAATACATAGCTGTCAAAACCCCAAAGATCTTTCAAGAAGATCAATAAAAATCCAATTTTACAATCCTGAGATTTTCCAAGTGTTTAAAAAAAAATGGCAAAAAAAACCCCACAAACCACCATTTTCTACACATTACAAAAAAAGCCAGTGAGGTGTGTTACTGATTTTTCACAAATGGTTTTTAAGTGGCTGGATGAGAATGAGAAGATTGAGTATTAACACGAGGTTTGCATGCGTTCCACACACCACATACGTGGTAAGGTGTATGGTATGGTTCTTCAAAGTGGGGATGTAAAAATCCAGCTGTAATCGTGTAGAAATCAGAGAGTTTTTTGGTTTTTGTATCACTTTCCCTGTGTAGAATAAAGCAGTGCAGGCATTCAAGGGTATGTTCAATTGGTACTTCAATTTTACTATCAGAGACAAGGCCATGACAATGTTTCTGCTACAAACAACCCATCGACGTTGGCTGTGCAAGCAGAGTAGGTACAATTGGAATTAAAAATAAATAAATAAAATTAAATAATAAACACCCCCCCCCCAAAAAAAAAAAAAAAATCTGTTCAGGTTTTTAGCCAGATCTGATGGATTCAGACAGAAAATTAAATCTGGTAAAGAAAAATGAGAGACAAAATGAAAATCCAAAGCCCAGACTGAGGTAGCAAAAGTGAAGTGAATTTCACAACATGCATACATAGTGGAGGAATGCTATAATCTTATTCTTGTAACCTCAATTCACTCTTTCTCTTCTCCTAGCACTTATTGCTCTCATTAGTTAGGAAATATCTAAAAGCAGATAGTAAATTTCTTGTGTGAGGACAGTCTCTTTAATGTATTCTGAACATGCCTAGTGTAACTTCAGAGGTTCTATACAAAAATACTATTACCTCTTGGGGTTTTTCTGTATTATTTCTAAGCACAGGAAACATTAAAATGCAGCAAGTCTGGAAAGGTCAAATTGTATCTCCCCTCATTCTGTGCAGACTTCAGAAATGATCAAAAGGTTATGCTGAGGTAACTGATCTGAAACCTGAGACACCATGATCACAAAACTTGCATCAACTTGTGCCTGTGCAGGCGAAGCATCGTCTCATTTCACTCCTGAAAAATGATTATTTTATTTTACATTTTATGGCTATTTGGAACTTTTTGTTCCTAACGACTGTCCTCACAGACGTGTATCAATATAGCATAATTACACAGAGACGCTGTCAGCCTGAAGGAACCCAACCTGTAAATTACACCCATACTGACTACGGAAGGTGAGTGATTTGTGACTCGGGATTTGGAAGGCTGCCTCGCTTTCCTGCTCTTCCACAACTACTTCTGAGCGGGTAAAAGCAGGGACTGCCAATGTGTAGCAGTTGCTCAGACATGCTTCATTCCTCTTCTGCTATTCCTCTATGTGGGACAGAGCTTTGATGAGGGCTGGGTTGCCAATGTGTGCTTAGGCCCTGCATTTGACTAGGGAAGGAAAGAAAAGTCAGTGCCAGCCACCTGGGTGCAGAATGGAAGAAGGATGGGAGTAAGCCCCTGCTATTACAAACCAGGTATTTTAAAGTTATTTTAATAAAGAACCTTCATTTTTAAGTTCCCATCAAAAAAGGTCAACGTGCATGATAAAAGTGCGCTTTATCTGGGAAAGGCGAAGGGCTAAGTCAGTCCTACTGGGGTTTGAACATGTGAAGAAGAATTTGAACATGAACAAGGCAGCTGAGGAATTTCAAACCTGCAGTATAATGCTAAGTCAGAACGTTGTGCCAGCCAGAGGCATGGAGAAGGGACCCAAAGAACTCTTCTAAACCCTGCAGCTCCCTAGAAGCCCTCAGGGGTAAAAGCACTTTCAGGTAGTTTCTAGTCGTGTAGCAGCTAAATACACCCTGGTACTTGGTGGATGTTTCCAAGCGGTCTGAGTGACACAGACATGGTGGCAGTGGTTACTACACCTAGGCTTAGAAATTAAAATATATGCTTTTGTGATGTTTTCATGTATTTCCGCAAAAACATTTATTCATTTTTTATGAATATTTCTGAATTATTACGGACATTTTCTAGACTCTGTCCTATATTTATAAAACCAGATACATTTTATGCACTGCATTTTAATCTATAAACCCTACAGTTCTCTTTCAATCCTTTTCAGCATCTACTCTCTTAAAATTCTTTTAGTGTAGCTAGTAAACATTTGAGAGAGGTAGAATCAGAACTTAACTTGGGATGAACTGAACAATTGTTTGCCATCTTGAAGGTGATTATTTGACCCCCAACTGAAATTTAATTCTTTAGAAGGAAGGAGAGTTCATAATGGATTTAGGAACCATGTTAAGTTCCATACTGTAAATTCATTATTTGGTTTTAGTTACAATTTCTCAAGGTACCAGTGGCACAGAAAAAGGAGCAGGAAATCACTGAGAGACAATCACTACATATGGCAGCTGGGAGAGAGGAGGTAAACTGAAATTGCAGGAATTTACTTCAGACTGTAATAGGCTTATGTTAGCTAACACATGGCAACTAATACACAATAAAATCCCAGTGCAGGAAGGCCATTTTTAGTTTTCACATGTTAACAGATAAAGGGGGCCTACAATAAAGCTGGAGAGGGACTTTTTACAAGGGCATGTAATGATAGGACAAGGGGGAACAGCTTTAAACTGAAACAGAGTGTATTTAGATGATGTATTAGGAAGAAATTCTTCCCTGTGAGGGTGCTGAGGCGCTGGCACAGGGTGCCCAGAGAAGCTGTGGCTGCCCCAGCCCTGGCAGTGTTCAAGGCCAGGTTGGACACAGGGGCTTGGAGCAACCTGGTCTAGTGAAAGGTGGCCCTGCCCGTGGCAGGGGGTTGGGACTGGATGAGCTTTAAGGTCCCTTCCAACTCAAACCATTCTATGATTCTATGCCTGAACCTCACTTCTCCTGTATAACGCGACATTACTTTCTGACAGGTAAGATGTTAAGAGCTTTTATATTCCAAGTGCTATTTCCAAGAGCTGATTTCTAAGTTGCCATCACTTTTGTGTGTACTCTGAATAGGAAATCAGCTTCCTTTCTCTGGTACAGCAGCCACCATCCTGAGTCTGTGAGTTCCCAAATGGAGTATTTCAATGCCATGTGAAAAAGCAGGAGCGAGAGATATCATGGGTGGGGACACTCCTTTCAAACCTGATGTTTTATGCTGATTCTGCACTGAATGTGGCAGGATTGGACACGACACTGGTAACCCCATCAGTCACCTTAGGGTACGGCATCTTGATGGGGTCATACATGACTTCACATCACTTGAGAAGCCCATTGTAGGGCAAAGAACTGACTTGGTTTCCCAAGTCTCAAGTGCACCTCTCGGGATCTCCCTCCCATACAGTAAGCAACAACTTTTAAGGGGAGAGGCTACAACCAACCAGTGAAAGAGGGAATGACAGAAATATTGGTGAAGCGACCCAGTATAGCACTGTGCTCCTCCAGAGATTTACACAATAGGCAGGGTTTAAAACAAACACAAGAAATAGATGCTATTTAATTAGGACCTTCACAGAAAAACATCTGGTATAATTGGTTAAGGGGAAGTCTTTACTCAGGCAACATTTATTGGGATATAAACAATGTCCAATTGTAAAAGCTAATTAAACAGCAGGGCTAAGGTAACAGAGAGTTTTGCCTGCATGACTAGGATATAAGGTTTATAATCCATGCTGTTATGGGACAACAGCAGCAAGAACAAATAATTGTGTATCCAAAAAGTCAATTATGCCCTTCTTTTAGTAATAACATGCTCCAGAGGTCAGAGAAGACTTGTTCTTTAAGTAACATAGCCAGTTCTCAATAGACTCTGAAACTTGATTACTGCTCAGTGTTTGTTAGGAAATTGAAAGTGGCAAAACAAGCCTGATGGATAGTCTACCCTATTCATTACCTATTACTGTTACCTAATGTACATATGGTACATTATTAGCCCATCACTGAGGAGCCCCAGGTACCCTGATGGCCTTTGCTTTCACAGAGCAAATTCTCCATTTTTGAGCCATCTGCCCTGTACCAGTTTCCAAGCAACTCACATCACTGACCATGTATGGTTTCAAAATGTCCTTTTAAAGAAAGCTCATATACAAGTAATAGGGATTTTTTTATATATACATAAGTATAGTTGAACTAATGCAACTTAAATGGCAGGTACACACACATCCATGTAGCTACAAATTCAGTGACAAATCCATCTTGCAGAGTTTCCTCAGACCTTCTGCAATGGGTGACAGCCTGGGTTCACCCAACCCCTCAAGATTGCCTCCAGGTTACTCATAGGAGTAACCTGGAGTAACCTGCCTCCACCTTCTGCAGCACATCCAGGGTTGTTTCTATTTGGCAGCGCTGTACTTGCTGTTACAATCCCTTTAAATGCAGTCTCCGTAACAAAATTCTGCTTTATTCACTTTCTTCCTGCTTATCTTCTTTGCACTGATGGAATGACATACCTCTGCAAACTGGAAGGAAATGAAGAGTTTCAGAGGCCAGGCAGATGTTTTCCTCTGTGAAGAGAAAGGGATGTTTTCCCCTGAATGCCGCTCTATGCACTACACGGATTGAGAAGCACCATTTGCCATGTACTACGAACAACTACAACAGCGATGTCCTCTTCCAAACCAACGATATCCACGAAAGACTTTCATCGTTTTTTTTCATAGTTATCTTGACATGGAACAGGCTGCAGTGCATTTGCTGTACTTTCCAACTGTGGCATCAGACAACTTGAGTTCTGTGAGACAGCTGCATACTGAGCAGCAATACAAACACACTGGAATCTTTAAGCTACTCAGCAGCCTTTTAAAGTGCACATAATTTTCTCACAAACCAAGTATCTGCAGCAAGTGGAAAAACTAACTTTAAAAACTTTACATGTTTTTTAAATTCCTAGCCTCTAGCAACGTATTATAATGTAAAAACTATGCTCAAAACCTTAAATGTTTTCACAATAATTTTTACTTTAAATAATTTAATTTACTGCCTTTTAGATTGGAAAGTAGCAAGGACAATTTCAAACAGGAACTTCAAAACCAAGATAGAACCAAAGACTTTTTCAGGATGAAAGAACACATGTAAGGAGGATCAAGACCCTACAGTGAGATCAGCCATTAGCTGATTAAATATGTGACTAAAATTCATCATTTTAAATAGCAGCCATATTGATGGAGAGCAATCTGGTAAGCAAACAAATGATAGTGGATATTTTTTTTCTCCCATATCTTCAGACAGAAACATTTATCTTAATAAGATTCACTATGCTGTAATACACGTGGAATAAGTCAATGCTTACTAATTAAAGGACAGTGTCAACCTGATTTTCTAAACAGCTAATTAAAAGATGTAGCATCTAATACAGCACTTATTGCAAAGTATGCTGTTTAAAAAATACATCCCTGTAAAAGTTACTTGTTTTCCTATTCCCTTGTGTTTGTTTTTTTAATTGGTTTTTCAACAAAGGAGGATCTGCTGAACCAAGGTTCTATTTCTGTATCAAGTTCCATTAACGCACACCCCCGTACTTAGGTTGTAGGTCTGAAAGGCTAGGCAAGAAAACGACGACACTAATCCTAAGGGTTTGCTGTTGTTGCTTTTCCAAGGGTGACAAGATTTTCTCTCTCTGTTTTGAGGGGATTTTAGACAATCTAGGTGTCATTTGAAACTGTAAAATTTGCAAAGAGAAATGTTATTTTCCTATTGATGAGGAATCCTTAACCTTCCATTTTACAGATTACATTAGTTTCTCAGAATAAGCAGGCTTTTGTGTTTCTTATTCTGATTCTGTATGTAGCTTTTTCAAGAGAAAGAAGTTGTTGTAGATCTGTCAGCAAGGCTCTGGGAGTAGGAGGATGTTTGGATTTCCGGCATATTGCAACGCAGTTCTTGGCCACCAGCAAAGCTCTGTGTGTGAATCTCATTTTATATCTGTTGTTTGCAATACCACATATTTTAAGAGACATTTGAAATAGTCTCTGTACTCCTAATCCTAGATAAGTAATCACAAACCATTCCCGAAAAGAAACCAAGAAGGCAAAATACCTACTTCTACGTAGCTCATGTCATGAGAGACTGTGGATGAAAAGATGGTGTCATAGAAATGTAATAAAATCTGTTGTATCTTGAACAATTCCAGTCTGCAGTCGAAGATCTTAGCTCAAATCAGCCTGTTGTTTGCTGTTTGTTTTCTTTCCAGATTCATTTGTAACAATATTCTGAATGACACACTTTTTGCATTAAAACATCATTAGCCAGCTAATCTTATTACCCAACTTATTAATCTTTTAAAATGTGTGTTTTTGCAGTGCAGCAATCTGACACAGTAAATGATGAACTCTGTGACTGCTAATTAGTTTTACACCTGGAAGTATATGGAGCTCGTCCTCAATTCATATTTGCGTTATTCTTTTCTCTGAAGATCACCCGAGTCACCACTCCCACTATTTCTCCTTCTTTTCCATCCTCGACCAATACATAGAAAACATCATTTCTCCAGCCAAGGCATATGCAACACCCTTTAGAACGCATCAGGGCAGATCCTTCATCAGTTGGAGGAATCATTGTGTTATCAATGTGAGGTCCTGTCTGCCCTGGGCAGCATAAAACAAGCTTGGGATTTCCAAACATTTTGCCTTCTCCAGCAAAGAGGTGCTTTTATTATGTGTTAACTAACACATTATAAACATGGCTTCTCCTTTCACATTCCTGTGACCTTTCATAGGCGGGCATCCAGCTCCTCACAAACTGTAGTGATAATTCAGTGGCTGACCGGAGGCTTTGGCAATCTCTACACAGAACAATGACTTGAAACTAATCCTCTCCATTGTAAATAATTCCAGAATAAAAAAATAACTGAGAGTTATGTTGACAATGACTTAGGAGTGCAAAATACTATAACTGTCTGCATTCTGCAGTGTTAACAGGAATTAAAACTTGGTTTAGTCATTAAAGTAATCAGGTATAAATCAAAGAAACCTCAGGAGATGCTGTTGTTGAGGAAGCAGGTATTATTTTCACACAAACAAGCATTTTTCTCATCCTAACTTCATCTTAATAGGTACGCATCTTTAATAAACAAAACCATTATTTTGAATTGTATCAAGAAATTTCCATCTTTAATACTGCTCAAAATAAAAATACCAAAATGCTAAAAGCATTTTGTTTTTTACACACACATCTAGCATTGCCATAATGCAATATTGTAAATGCCAAAAAAGTGAAGCCATGATCTATAATTTTAAAATGCCAGTGATTTCCAAGCTGTCACTGATCTTGGAAAATTTCCCCAGTAGCATGTGGAGATCAATAACTGTTTATAGACTTTTTAGTCCCAGTTTATAGGGAGTGTGTAACTATGGACTATGTCAAATCTCTTAACTGAGAAGTGAAAGACTTGATTTCACGCTTAAAACTACCCAAAAGCCTATAATGCTAAAGAAAGGCAAGAAGGATGATCCAGGGAACTACAGGCCAGTCAGCATCTGCTTGCTCTCTGGAATAATAATGGTGCAAGTGCAGCAGCCGTTTCTGAAGAAGAAAGAAAGGAAGATGATTAGAAACAGTGTCCAGCATGGATTTCCCAAGGTTTGCCATGCTTGACCAAGCCTAATTACCTTCGGTGATGAAATGGCAAGATGTGCAGAGAAAGGAAAAGCAGTAGGTGTTGTCTACTACTACACCGCCTTGGCTTAAATGAGGCTTTCAGCATGCTCTCCTATAGCATACATGTATCCAAGTTGGGACATTACAGTGTGGATGGGTAGACTGCTAGATGGGTGAAGATCCAGCTTTATGGGCACAGTGATTCATACTCCACTCAACAGCTGGTTACAAGTGGTGTTCCTTGGGAGTTTACCTTTCAACCCATAACACTGAGTACCTTTATCAGTGGCCCGGAGGAGAACACAGAGCACAACTTGGTCAGGCTTGCAGAAAGCACGGAACTAGGAGATGCCCTCAGCACTCTGAAGATCAGAATTGTCATTTAGAGGGATGTACACAGGCTGGAGGGACGGACTGACAGGAACCTCAGGAAACTCAACAAGGACACGTGAAAAGTCCTGCACGTGGGACAGGCTAACCCCCTACAATGGTACAGGATCGGACTGTATGGCTGAGAAGCAGCTCTGCAGAGGACATGGGGGTCCTGGTGATGTTGTACACTACACACAAGCCAGCAGTGCACTCCAGCAGCAATGAAGGCTAACAGCATATTGTGCTGCATCAACAGGTGCATCAACAGTAGATTGACAGAGATGTAATTATTCCCTTTCACTCTATGATTCAGGCTGGTTTTGTATCTGGAATATTATGTGCAGTTTTGGGGAAGCCTGTACAAGAAAGATGCTGATAAACTTGAGAGACTTAAGCAGACAAGCACCAAGGTGATTAGAGGGCTGGAGCACTTGCTCTTTGAGGAAAGTCTGAGACAAGGACTTGTTTAGTCTGGAGAAAAGACAACTTCCAAAACACCTAAACCCAACATGCTCATACTTTAGAAGAGGCTACCGAAAAGATGGACCTAGGCTCATTACTAAGGTGCAACTAGATATAAGGAAAAGTAATTACATATAAGGATATTTAATGACTAGAACAGGTTGCACAGCGAGGCTGGGGAATCTCCATCCTGACAGGTTTTCAAAACTTCACTGCAGCAAGTCCTGAACAAATATGTGTTTTCAAACCGATGTTGACCCTGACCTGAGCAGGAGTTCGCACTAACTAGAAAGCCTCCCAAGGTCCCTTCCAACCGAATGATTCAGTGATTCCAAGTATGTGTAAAATTCTCTTCAAAGTTGCCATCCATCCCATCCTTGGGGTTGTCACTTTACACGTGTAGTTATGGGCTCATGTCAAAAGAAAGTAAATTAACACATCCTTCTCATCCTTTATCTCAGAAGCAGGTTTAAGATCAATATCCTGTGCATGCTGATCCTAAATTCCACTCCAAGGTTAATGTATCCTATTACCAGAAAATACCTTTTACTCACTATTTTTCCTTCCTTGCACATGCACCCATGTGAAAGTGGGTAAGAATTTCACTGCACCATGGAACCTTTCTCTTCTGGATCCAGACAGTTTTCGATTTGATATTTTACAGAAAAGGTAATGAGAAATAATTTTATCTTTGATTATGTCTCTTCACAGCTTATTCATCAATGGGTTTAGTAACCGTGGATCAATTCTTTTCTATGCTCATCCATTTCTCAGTCTTCTGTTTAATCTAATTTTTCATCAGCTGATTCTTTGCCTGGCGTAACTAAAGTACGAGCTCTGGATCAACAAGCAGTGCTGTGTCTGTAAGTCCACCATTCCTGAACATTAACTGGGTAAGAAACTGTGATGCAAAACTGGTAACAAAGCATGCTATATGCCAACACTGTGAAGAAATATGAATTTTGAACTGTTCTCATGAAACCCAAAATTGAATTACTCCAGTTAATGAAGGAAGACATGCTGGAACTAGAATCCTCTTCCAACCTTAGGGTTCATCTCTTTACAGTTACATTCACACTGTAAACTCCCCGGTTAGCAAGCAAGACATTACAAGCAATCCTCAAAATCACAGAATCATGGAATCATAGAATGGTTTGGGTTGGAAGGGACCTTAAAAATGAACAATACTACTACAGAGTATGATTGCACATTCTAAATGTGATGGTATTTAGCAAATACCGGAAATTAATCATATATATTCTTCCTAATTCCTTTTCTAGACTATGTAAACACCTTAAATTGTGCAGTTTCATATCCAAAGTTTTATTTCCAGTATTACGAAAGACTGCCTTAAAGTATTTAAACCTTCTTTGTGTTGTATCATCAAGCTGTAAGGAAAACTTACAAACACACAAAATTAATGTGGCCACTGGAATTCTCTACTTTCTGTGCAATTAAAGTGGCATAAAATGAGATTTCTAAGATATGATAAATACACAAAATTATTAAGCACTAAAATAGGTAGGAGCCTATTTGGGTGCAACAGTGGCATATGTTGGTGGCTTTGCCAAGACCAACTTGTTTTAAATCACATGAGAAATCCAATACTCTTCCTGAGGTGCAGCACTGTGTATATCAACAGAGGAAGCAGTTTAAACCTATAACAAGGAAAATATCTTCCAAGTCCAGAAAGGTAATACACAAGCAATCATTGCACTTTATCCTCCTTCTTTTTCTACTCCTGGCTGTGCAAATCAGAAAAAGTAGGAAGTTGGGGCAGCAGTGGAAGGCTCACCAAAATACATTTCAAGAAGAAGGAAAGATATTCAAATTGGTATATAAAAAACCAATAATGTTATACTGACTGTGGCAGGCAGAGTGAACACGAAGTCATGTGGCTCTGAGGCCTGATCTTTTAAGCTGCTCCTAATTAAATGCAGCTTTGCTCCTACTGGATGCTAAGAGCTTTCCAGGTTACTGCCTGTATTAAATGAAAATTAGATGCTTAGTCTGTATGAACGTTGCAAAGTTGATTGAAAAAAGATAATGTGTGAAGTCTGTGTCAAAAAAGAATATTGCTGATTCACTCCAACGTGCTTAGACATTCCTGAACTCCGATGGTTCATCAGTACCTCATAGTATAGGTCATAATCCTTAGCAGATAAACGCTTAATCCAAGATAAATCGTAATAAATCCAAATGAGATTAGACCTTTACCGACATATTCGATGAGTGGTGTAAAAACATGTTTGAGTGACTGTGATGCAGCAGTGGGAGTAACTGACTCAATTATGCTCAGAACTTCAGAGAAGGTGCAATAATAGTTAAAAGAAAAGCAGAAATTTACTGGCAAGCGCCATTCGGGGGGCTCTTCTCCAGCCTCACTTCGGAACAATATTCTTCTGATCTGTGAGTCTTCACAGTTTAAATCAGTGCTCCATCAAAGTCACCTACTTTCTGAAACAGATGTTTTATTTATCTCCTCCTCCCCACTCCTACTATTCTGATCTGAATAAAACCTGCAGGAGCCTTAAGGCTAAATCATTCAGGGGACCCACTGGCACTTTCACTCCCTCTGTATTCAATAGTTCAGGATATCTGAATGACTTGTCAAGTATTTACAGGAAAGCACATCTCTGCATAGGTCTTCAAAAAATCAAAAAGGCATGTTAAAATTAATAGTGCTATGACTAAATGCATTATGGTTATAGCTGGACAATAAGATTAGAAAAATTGTTTACTGCTACAATCAGAGATTGCTACAGAGGTCTGGAAGCTTTACCTGGAAGAAATTTTGTCTGTCTCTACTTGTGACAGAAGTATAACCTCTCAACCTGCCAACTGAAACAAAAAGCTGCTGTCCTGAAGCAGAAGCAGAAGGTTTTAAAACGGTTTTTTGTTCTGCAATAATGAAACCTCCAAGAAATCCTAATAAAAAAACCCGATGTTGCCTTACATTGACCAATTAGGGAAAAAAAATCACTATAGAAAATTACTACTTAATTGTAACATGAATTAAACTAAAATTCAGAATGAAGCTGTGTGGGTTCCATTAGTATTACTGAGCACACTCGGGGCAGTGATCCTGGGACACCGGCTTCATGGGAGTTTTGACGGTGTGGGGAATTAAAAGTTGGTATTTGATGTCCTCAAAGCCTTTGATGTGTTTATAGCTTTTATAGGTCAGTTGCAAAGATAAGCTTTGTAATGGCTTTCTACACTTACCTTGAAAAAGCACTTACACTCTTCCCACTGCTTAAAGTCAATCTTTACTTCTGACAACATTTGCTATTTATTCTAAAAACAGCAGTGTGCATTAACAATATATTGATTCAGAACACTATATTCTGAACAGGAGATCTCATTGTGCTCTAACAGCACCATGAAGCTCTCAGATTTTGTCACCATCTGACTTTAGCTAGTCCTGCTGTTTCATCATCAAGTAAAACAAGCAAAACCCTGCCTTAGGTGTTATGATTCTTACAGTGATCGAGGTAAGCCACTTCTCATTAGGAAATCACGCCCCCTTCATTCAGTCCAGGTTTCTAAACTTCTGTAGATCCTGTTGTTGGTTGCTCAGGTTAGACAAAGAAACGGGGCGGACTGTGGGAGGAGTAATGTGAATTAGGTGCTCAGGTGGAGACAGATGCACACAGACAAAGCAACACAGGTGCTTTTCTGGTTCACGTGTAGAATGAGCACTCACGTCCTTTGAGTTGAGACCTCACATCATTCTCATTGCCTACGACTCATTTTTCTGACGGAGAAACGTAAGTTCCTATTTTAGAAGGCACTTTTGTGTTTGGTTTCATCATGTAATAGGATACGAAGTAACATAAAAATGAGCTAAATTATTTTACTTTGTGTAGTACGTATCTGAATCATGCATTAGCAGTATTCAGCTGTAAGTAACATCCACATTTCTTGGTACTTGAGAGGATCTACCTAGAATTCTCTTTTCAGAATAACATGCCACATCATCATCATTAGTTGTGTAACCGTGTAGACATTTTGCTATGCCCATGGCGAAATATTTGCATGGTAACCAGATCCAGTAGGAACTACAAAAATGGTATATACAAGTTTTTGGAGTATTAGGTAGAATTTTTTAATCTTTTTTTTTTCCCCCAAGACTTGAAAAATGTAGGCAAATAAGTGAAATATTGAATGGTGCAGGCTCAGTATACTGCAAGTAAAACTGTGTAAGAGATGTCATTTTCTTTAGGTATACAGAGCTTCAAAGTGAACCGCGTTTAGAAAAGTCATTGTCTAACGGGGCGATACCTTATCATTTAATGGCTTGATGCCCTTTTCTTCACTGTTGTTCAGAGCTAGACTTCTCAATTTTTAGAAATATCAATACCTCTTCAAAGGAAAGTCGTAGAGGCTGTAAATCAGGAGGGATTTCTGCAATCCTGTCGAAACACAGAAAGATACAGGGCACCTACAGGTACAGCAACACTACTTTGGTACAGCGAGTAGTTGTTCGGTATCAGCACGCTGTTTAGGAGTAGACGATCTTTAACATAAGAGAGGGTGCACTGAGAATATCAAACTTGTTTTCAGGAAAAAAAAAAAAAAAAATCTTAATTTAGCCTTGTCTGGATTTCTGACAATTACATTTTATCTCCACTTTTCACAGTAATTTATGTATTTCAGGGGTTGCCTGCACAGAGTATATCACAGGTCCTCTTTGTGATAGTGTGTCTCTAAAACAAGAGGATTTTGACCAAACTAATAGACAGATGAAGCCAAACAAACAAATCGCTGCTATGCTAATTTTTGAAACAGATGGCTCTGATCCAGTATTTGCTAGCAAATGTAATTCACTGTCAATCTAGCACAGAATCGTGTATGTCTTTCTGTCATTCTGTATGTATAGCACATAGGGAGAAATCTGGCTCAGGATACTCCACCCACAGCTAAATTTATACACAAAGAACTGAAAATCAAAGTGCATAAACAAGCACAAATTCTGCTGTCCTTACTGGAAGTGGAGATTAGACCACTGTTTTGAAGTTGCAGGTATAGATCTTCAAAAGGCCTAAGATGTTAGGGCTACAGTCTTTCCTTACTTTGTGGTAAAAATACCCTTGAAATTAATGCAAGCTGTATACATGGCTTGCAGCATGAGAATATACCAGGCAAACTACCCTGTAAACTTTTAATTTTCTAGAAACCAGATATTTTATTTTAATGCCTTAGATTTTGTTACCATTAACTCCTTAGAAAATAAAAAATAGATAAAAATCTAAGTAATTTCGCATCCAGCCTCCGGACCAGGCCATGCAGTTGAAGCTGTGGGTCTAATTCAGCTATCTGAGACAGGCTGTCTTTGCTGCTGGTGTATCTTCAGCTAAATTTAGCCTAATGTTAAGAATGACCTACACAGCAAGGAAATAAACTGTTTGAAAAAATATAGGACAAAGCATATGTTTAAGGGAAAGCTTCCCACAATGTTCTATTTGTGGCACACGATCATACATTTGTGTCACATCATCTTATCCTTTCCCTGAACATTGATTGAAAAAGAGGCTTTTTAACCTACTCAGAATTCTTCTTCGTACATCTTTACCGGCGAGGTTCACGGAGCCGGTCAGGAACGGGGCGGGGGTGCACCTCCGAGCTGGAGATCGGAACAAACCCCCTCCTGCCTGCTGCGCCTATTTTCACTTCCAAACCCTGAGGCACCTGGATGCGTCGCGGCCCCGGGAGGGAGCGGAGCTGCGCAGACCCGCTGGGTACGTTACCCCGGCTCCGGTCCTTCCCTTCACGCACTCATCCACAGAGGTCACCCCTCCGCGGAGCTCACCGCCCCACACACGGGTAACCCCCCCCCCACTCCTCATCCTCCCCAGCTGCCCCACGACCTCCCCCAGTTGCTGCCGTTTGCTCAACGCGCCCGTTTGAGGCTCAAACGCAGTTTCCCGGTCACCCTGCCCTACCCCCCCAACTCCTTCCACTCGGGCGCTGCCGCTGCCAAGATGGCGGCGCCGCCTCACGCCGCTCCGTAGAGCTGCGCCGCGCCGCGCCCCGCCCGGCTGCGCGGGAGACCCCGTGGCCGGCGCCGCCACGTGCTGCCGTCGCGCGCTGCCCGGCCGCGGGGCTCGTGCTTGGTCCCGCCGCGGAAGATGCGCGTCCAAGGCGCGGTGAGAAAACATCTTCCTCATCCTCCTTCTCCTCCTTCTCTTTCTCCTCCTCTTCCCCTTCGACCCACACGGTGCTACCGGGGGTGGGGGCACAGCGGAGTGAGATCCCCGCTGCACCGGCAGGTGTGGAAACGGTGTGGGGGGAACGGGGTATTCCGGGATCGCAGTGGAGAAGGGGCGCCGGCACCTTTTGCTTCCCCCTCTCTTCGTATGGTGTTGCCTAAACTAGCGTTTTTGGAAGGAAAATAACACCTAATAGCACCGGAGTGCTGCGGGTTCACGGGCAGGGCTCGGGGGACGCTGCCTTTGCCCCGAGCGTCCTTAATGACCGGGTGGGTTTAGAGCCTTGGTGGCATCAAATGGGTACGACCCAGAAAGAAAAGGTTAAATTCGCCGGTGTAATGGCTGTGCAAATGGTTTCTGTTGCAGTACGTGTATGCATGGTGGAGAGTTGAAGAGTTTGAGGCTCAGTCTAGTTTATTGTGATTAGCGCAGTTGTGGTGTTTTTAATTAATTTTTTTAACCCATGACAGTATAGTTTTAATTGCATAATACTCACTATGAATGTTAGCACTGGTTTGGTGCTGATAGCATTTATTTTCCTGCAGTGGACTGATAGTATTAAGTATTCCAAGATATTAAAAAGGTAGCTTTGATGTAGTTGAAACGTCTGTTTGCTTCTTATTCTATGTAATATTAAAAATATATATTGCTAAAATAAGTGTTGTGAATGAAAATGTATGTTAGAAGAGTATATTTCTCTAAATACTTCCTTTAAGTGCTTCTAAAGTGTCATGGCCCCTCTTCGATAAGAGGTGTAGGCTTGTATTGGCTGTGCAGACTTGGAAGTAGAGCTGCCTCTGGTGATAAATCATCTCCAAACGTTGCCAAAGCAAGGGTAGGATAATTCATATTGCATTACTTGTTCCATTTGTTTATCGGTTCTTAAGCAGGCCTCCCACTGGCTTCTTTGGAAGGTCATTGTGCACAATGGCACCCTCAGCACCATTTAAAGCTTCTATTGTCTCGTCGTATTAATAGAAGGTCACATAATACTATTTAACAGGTACATTCGAGGTTTTGTTTTGTGCCAACATTCGGCTTTTTCTTGTAAAAAGGGCCAGGGAGAGCAGTTGAGATTTTCTCCCTCTGTATAAATATCTACATATAAATATAAAGCAGTTCTCTTTTTCTTTTTTTAATCTAAAAGCTCTGGAATGATATTGGAAGCCTTAAACAAGAGCCCTGTTCTAGCGGTGAGAAGCAGAACATGCAATATAAGCAGAAATGAAATTGGTAGTCTAATTTTACTGTCCACACTGAGTGACATAGAAAATAGTAAGGAAGCCTAAATGGTGGAAAGTAATTTAGATTTTTAAATTAGGTAATGTTTGAAGATGTTAGAGTATTACTGCATTTATTTTGTTAATATTTGGAGATGTTTTAGGAAAAAGTAAGGAAATACCAAACAATTTAAATGACACTTAAAAAAAAATCAATTACAATGTGGGGCTTATTGCTATGCAGAAGAAGAAGCCTTTGCAGAGATACAAGCCTTTTACTTCACCTGTTGAATAGAAAAATGTAGATTAGGGAGTAAGTGCTTGACTAGCTTTGGCTGTAGAGAAACCTGGGAATGGTCTGAGGAAACGGAGATGGCTGCACCATTGCAGTTCAGCATTGCTAGTGAGATACATGGCACAGACATGTATGCTTTTATCTGAATTCTGAAGGGGTTTTGAAACAGAAATAACTTTATTTAGCCGTCTACAGGAAGTACTTGTTATATTTTTGTCTCAGTACAAAGAAATGCTTCAAATTTAGAAGTTTTAATGACTTCTAAGCAAGGTGTATGCTATGGCAGTAGTTAAGACAAGACTGCTTCATGGATTCAGGATACCCTGGTTTTGTGGAGGGGAAAAAAAGGTGACACCCTATAGCCATAATACTCTGAAAGCTTTGGCAGGACAGCAATCCAGTGGTGTCCCTGCAGCCTCTAACATTAAAAATGGGCATGGAAAAAACATTGCTGCGGGCAGCCAACTCTTCCTGGGTGGTTAAAGGGTTACGTTGGGCTAATGTGTAGTGATACACCAGAAGAGAATTCTTCTTAGAGCCTGTCAATGTGTATTAAATGTGAGGGCATACTTTAAAAAGTAGAGTTTTGGTTCCACATAGCTGCAGAAATAACTTTCTGAAAGATGGTTCCTGCTGAGGTTGTGCTAAGCAGAAACAGTTGACTTGTATCTCAATAGGATGCTGGGTTTCATGCCAACACTGTTGGGGAGAGGCAGAAGTTGTTAATTGTAAATCATTTTGCTGTTTGTTTTGTGGGATTGTGGGTAGGAATTCCTTTTTTACCTATTTTTATTTAGCCTGGGTATACCTGGTGTTCTTACAGCTGGGAGTCAGCAACTTTTTATTAATTTTCTAGAAATAGATGTGTAGCAAATAAGTTCTTAAATAACTGTAGGTTGTGTCAGCATTTTTCATTCTTGTTTCTATCAGCATTAACTAACTGTTACTGTTCAAATCAGCCTGGTAATAGTCTTGAAGAATGGCAAAAGTAATGAGAATGGATGTATTTTCATGGAAGGGTAGTATATAAGAGGAAAGAAGTAAAACCTTTAATATTACCAGTTAGATTCCTATTATCTGTAACTGCTTTTAGGCCTTAAGGGAAGTTCATACCTAACAGCAAAATCTGTGTGAAATAGCATCATATTTTTCTACTGGTCTAGCTGCCTGGATAAAAGAAAAACATGTAGAGTATAGCATTATTGATGTAGCAATGTATCAGGATCCATTTGTAGCAGCTGTGGATATTTTGAGGATGAATGGAGGGAATGTACAATAATTGTAATTCTGGCCCTGTAAGAATAATACTGTCCTAGGCAGAACAGAGGGTGTCTCAAAACTATTGACAAAATATGCCTGTCATAGAAAGTTAAATCTCTAGTATTTTCTTCACTTTTTCTGAGTTTTTGAAGAATTTGGGTGGAAGAATCCTGCATTCGAACAACAAAGGAGTGCAGACAAGATGTAGGATTAAAGAGCAAGCTGAAAAATCATGACTAAACTCGGTAACAGTGACAAAATAATTGTGGTCACTTCCAGTTAGCCTGTTTACTTCACAGTAGCACTTCAGATTTTTCTGAGAAAGTATATACGCTGGTGGGTTTTAATTAGCTCCCCTTGATTTTTCTTACATATCTTAATTAAAAGTTTGGTTGTAGTTGTTAATTATGATGTACTTGTTTAGCCTTTTGTTTAGTCTTTGTTCTGTTTATGAATGCTGCCTTCAAACAGCATTGCTCTTACTCAAACATCTTGCATGATAGTTTTCCTTGGGGGTTACGGGAATGATAATCAGCCTTATGCTTGCTCTGTTTCCAGGTGCCAGTAAGAGAAACTCTTTGGAAACGAGAGCTCAACAAACAGACATTTCATGTTCTACCATGACCCAGTCCAGTTTGTCATTTAAAGCATTAAATTGCTTATCACTGGCCTGAACTGATGGTGAGATTTTCATGTTTCCCCTTTGGTTGGAGTTCAGAGTTCTGGTTTCAGTGGGTTTTTCAGTATGGAAAGAGGCTTATAGTGGAGGATCTAAATGTACGTTGTACTACTTGCAGCCTTTTCTATGTTGTCAGTTTGTTTTTCTCCCCAAACTGTTTGCAATAAGTATAGCATAGAAGCATGGAAAACTCTTAACCTTTCACAAAAAGGAATAACATGTCAAATATAACAGTATATTACTGGATTCAAAAAGCAATTGACTTGTGAACCAGGCTTGGTGAACCATTTTATTCACAATGTCTTTTCATTACTTATTCAGATAATTGATGCAATGTTTGAAGTCCCTGAAGTGCACAGAAGCATCTGCAATTTCATTGACATAGCAAACTTTTTTTTTTTAAAGCAATGTACTTCTGTATCTTCACAGTAGAGAAGATACGCAGCCTTTGTTTCCATAATGATTTAAAGTTAATGCATGGAAGATTGGGTTTGGGATTTCCATAAATTAAGGACTTTTCCCACCTTTCAACAGTTGGGTTTTAGTGCTGAAGGAGGGTTTTTATGTGGGTTTTGTATGAGTTCACTGAAATTAAGTCTTCTGGTGCATCCTCCTGATTATAAAAAGTAGTAATCATAAATGGTATTATTTGTAAAGCTGCTGGTACTTCTGCAGTTTAAGAATACATTGAACAGATGCCTCCTGTTGCCATCCACTTCAATGTGTTTACTGGTGCTTCATACAGCCTAGGTCATATTCTTATTTTCGTGTTTCTAAGTGCTCCTATAGCCTCTTCCTCCTCAATGCAGTCAGCTGCTCCCTGATTTGGTTTACATGCTCTTAGTGTCTCCCTTGGGTTCTCTCCATTCACCCGGCTTTCACAACAGTCTCTGCAAGCTTTGTTAATCAGCTCATCCATTTGCATTAGAAGGTGTTTTCTTTTCAGGGCAAGAAAAATTGTTTGCACCCCTCACTGCTTTCCATCATCCCTTAGTTTGGAGCAAATCTGTCCCCGCTTCTTAGTTTGTTATCAAATTGTATAGAAGTACATCAAGTGATAAAGCTACACTTTTCTGTGCCTTTTCTTTTTGCATGTGTGTCCATCTTATGTTATCTGGCCCCTTGCCTGCCTTTATTAAAAAAAAAAAGCTTACTTTTTCTTCTTGATTGATTTCTTCCACTTGGCTCCTTTCATCTTCTTCACTGACTAGTAGTTTTGTCACTTCTGGGATTTCATGCACTATTTCCAACACAGCTGACTTTATTTGAACCATTGTCCTCCATACTTCCATGCGATGTATGGCTGAAGAGTCTCTGCATCTTGCTGCTGTTCAAGTTTGCCCTTGGTTTTTAGGTCTTTTTTCTCTTAGGCATGCTGGCTTGCTATAAAATAAACACCTACGTGCTGATGCTTTCTTATGGGTAATATGTAGACAGTGGGTTTCCTGACCTTCCCAGCAAGAATGTTCACTGTATATCCTCTTGTGTTTACTTTCTCTTGTGAATACAGAATTTCAGTTTTCTTTTAGTGTTTTACACACCAGTTCATGCATTCTGATATCCTTGCCTGTTTCTTTAGCCGCAGTAACCCGTGTGAAGCTACCTTTGGCTAAGCTGTTGCTCGTTGGTTATGCAGAACCCCACATTCTCAAAGGTATACAAAAATAGTTATTGTTTAATGGAAGTACATTTATTGAAGGAGCTTTCTGGGTCAAAAGAGAAGGCTTGGCACCCGTGGGCCAAAGAAAACTTGCCCATCACCTGTGTGCGTTGCCCACTAAGATTTCCAAAAACCTCATCTTCCTGGAAGGATTCTCCTACCAGATAGAGGATCCTAAAGCCTCTGCTGTAGACCTAGCTGCAGATTATAGAAGATCTCCCTCACCTCCTCATGCATGCCAGTTTACAGAAGTTAACGCTGGCTAATCTGTTGCAGCTTGTTCAGGGATCTGATGAGTTACCTGGTGGTTGGCTGCGTGTGGTTTCCTGTGGGTTTGCAGCAGAGTGGCTGCTACACTGCTTAGAGGGGTGGATGTGCAAACAGGGTTTGGCTGCTCCAGTTGTTCCAGTGGTGCTGTAGAGCTGTATTAAGCACCCATAGCTTTGCCAGAGCTGTGGGTGCTTAATTGTTTCTAGAGCTGAGATTAGCAAGCTTCATTTACTGAAGTTTTGATATAAAGCTGATGTGATACAAAGCCAGTCTGATACTCAGACTCCCGTTTCCAAGTCTGTCACTTGCCAACAGTTTTTAATTGTTGCTCCTCATTCAAGTAGCTGTGTTTTTTTTTTAATAGCTTTTGTTTGGTGGTGTTCCTAGTTTTCTAAGAAAAGCCCTTACCCTGTTGTGCTTGTCTGTTGGTTGTGTATTCCCTGCTTTATAGCTTTCTAACCCACTGGCAAGTCTTGAATGGGTGACAGAAAGGTGGAAGTTTCAAAGATGCTAAATTACTAGAAGATTCACAAAATCAAACATCCAAGAAAAGCCTTAATTTGAGCTCATCCCTTAGATAGAAGGGAACTGCACGGCAGCAAAACTGAACACTAAAACCTTAGAGAAAGCATTGTTTCCACAGCACAAGGTTTCCACTAGCAGCCTTGATATGTGGGAGATTTTCTCCCATGCTGTGATGAAAAGACATAAAGCACTTCGTCTACACTTATTGACATCCTAGGTAGCATCTCATAATCCAGGCAATTTACTTTTTTGGTTGAATCGAGATGCCTGTTGTCTGTTGGTGTTTGCAGTGCTAGCCTTTCTGTTAATGTACTCAGTGCTGAATTTAACTGCTTTAAGGAAAACATCAGCTTTAATTACGTCTTGGAAGAGTAATTCAAATCCCTCTCCTTGTGAATTTCCTCTCACTCACTGCTCCACACTATGGTTTGTACTTGGCTCACTGGAGCTCTTCTCAGGCTCTCATGTAAAGCAGAACTCGTGGCAGCACTGGGACTGCTCTCTGCATCTGTACTTTGACATGGTGGCACAAAGAGATGAAAGTGGTCAAGGAATCAAAGATGAGAAGAGATTGGTAGAGAGGGAAAAAACGGTATTTCCTGATGTTAGTAGCACATTGAGCAGATTGATTTGGGTGGCTTGTTTTGCTTTTTTTCGTTTTCAGGAGAGAGTGTGGTATTTGACTAGAAAAGCAGATTCTAGAAGAATTGTGTGCCTAGAAAAAGAGGTCTAAACCTGAACTTGCAGAGATATGTCTTGAACATGACTGCACGTTTCCCTTGGTGCTGGGGTATATTCTTATTTTCTTGTAGTCCCTCTGACCTGCATACGTCTGCTGTGTAGGTTGCTCCTGCAGTAATCAGCTAAGGGATCAGAATCCTGAGTAGGGCCTATGTGTAGGTAGGGAGAAGGAACCAGGCAGTGTATATCGTAGCTTGTCTTAGTAGATGTGTGATACAGAGGAAGGAGTCACAAGATCAAAAGCAACAAATACAGTATATTTGCAATGCAATTCCATGTCATGCTGGGCACTTTCCAGTCCATCAAGTAATTTACACTGGCTGTGAATAATGTCAGGAGGTTCTATTCTTTCACATGATTTGTGAAGCCTCTCTTCTTCCCAGTATGTCAGAGCCCAGTGATATCTTAACACTAGCAGAACAGCCAAATTTCCCTCTTGACCAGTGAGACCTTAGGAGGAAAAGAAGCTGCCATTCTATGTTTTCCACAGCTGGCAAATGTGACTGGAGGGGTAAGAAACTTGCTTTCCACCCCAGATATCTTCCTCTGGCAGCAGAAGGGAAAGAAACTGATGCCAAACATCTCTCTTCTTGTCCTCTGATGGTACATGGGAAAAGATATTAAGTTCATCCTCAGGCTCCATGTGCTGTGACATTGTAGGTTGTTCCCTTACACAGATGGTGTAGCTAATGAGAGTTCATTGCTGAGCAGAGTTCTGAGGGTTAACAACACCCAAAGCTAACTACCCTTCATGGAACCATATAGTTAAAAGACATCATCTGTAATACTAGAATGCTGCATATAGTATGGACACACATTGTTTGAATCTGTGTTCAATATCAGTGCATCTAATCAGTCTTACCCTACAAATGTTTGACTCAAAAATACCAACCCTATACTTGAGAGGTGTATTGCTGGAGATTATAGCTGGAGGTATGCAGCCTGTTGTTCACTCCTCTGTCCACTTTGTCAAGGGTAAAGTGGTCTCCTTCCAAAGTGAGAAGCTGGGCTTTTTGCCCTCTCTGCCCCAGCCCTGAGCTGAAATGGATGAGCTGGACCAGGGATGGAGGCTGCAGGTGGGACTGCGCAGGGCACTGAAGACCGAGGAGCACATGTGACAACGGCATGGCCCCAGGTCTTCTTCCCTGCTTGACTCCCTGAATCTCATGCTGCTCTCTGCGGATGATTCTACTGAAAACCTGTTTGAAATTGTGCCAGGTTATGTTGCTTATGTAGTGTTGAACGATGCATTTGGGATCCTCTTGCGGTATGGGACTGTCATCAGCTGATGTGCTTTTTTTACTCCTGTCTGTTAACCTGTCAGCTGTGATGCTCAGCGGTCCCGCTTTAACAGAATGGTTATGATGAGCTTCTGGACAGGAATAGGAAAGTGCTGATGAGCAAATTGGGTACATCAGAGCATCTGGCCTGCCCATCTTAATCTGAACCTTACAAGCAGTCTCTTGTGTAGAAATAATTTTAAAAACACTGCAGTCAAGCTTAATGAAGGCTTTGCTTTATTCAGCTGTTTGAGAAACCAGAAAAAGATTTAACAGTTTCTTTCACAGATTCAGCCAGGTTGGAAAAGACCACCAAGTCCAACCATTACCCCAGGACTGCCAAGACCACCACTAAACCATATCACTGAGGGCCTCATCAGAGTCGTTTGGAAGCGCTTGGAGCAAGATTACTGTGTACACCTACTTGATGTTTTTTCCTTAACAATCTCTTTTAGTATCAGTTTTGGTTTGGATAGTCGACGTGACTTTATCTGTGACATGGCCTTTTCCTTCCTTCCTTCATTATTTAAAAATCTTATGAAACATGTGCGGTAGTGTCTAGTTTAACAGAATTTTTTAATAAATTACTATTAGGATCTTAGTATACAGAAGGAAAGGGTGGCCCTGCTTTCCACGTGGAACAGCAAGTGATGAGATTCAGGGAGTTCATTACTTTGAGGAAGTTTTGCATCTGTCAGCAACATGTGCAGAGTTGCAGTCTTTATCATGAAGGCTTTCGTAGTCTGTGTGTGTCGTGGGCACAGGCCGTGTGTGAAGGCTGGAGTCTTGAACTTACTAAATCCTGACTGATGCCAGTGGAAAGAGCAAAAGAAAACGTTTGGTGTGTGTAAAGCAATCTGGATTGCTGAGGAGCATTCTGCGCTAGTAGGTGTTTCCCAAGCATCAAAATCTTCGTGCCCTAGCATATGGCAGCTGAGAAGTGACAAAGGCAGGAATAGATAAAGCCATGTCATCATCCACGAGCCTGGGATAGTCTCCAAAGCAGCTGAAGAGGGTGGTTTCCTGAACGGATGATAGCACCTAAATAATTGGCCTCATTCTCGATGTTGACCATCTTCCAGTTACCAGTGAGGTCACTGGGAGTAATCGGTTGATAGTTTAATTGTGTCTTAAATTTGAATAGTGCCATTAACCTAAAAGGTCAGGAGCTGAAATTTACACTACCAAGGGACATCATTTTGTGATGTGCACCTATAATACCTGATCTTTTGGCAGGAAGCAAAAGATCATCCAGGCGATAGAAACTGGGGAGAGAGACTGTACAGACACACTATAGGAATTTTTGCCAATTGTTGCCAGCAGTTGAAATTTTCTATGTAAAATGTTCTACAGCATCACTGATCTCTGGTTTTCCACGGAAGCAGGACTTCTACCACAGCAGCATAAAATCTGATGTTTCATTTGACACCATTTAAAGAAGTCCGTGTGTTCTTTGCTCACTAGGTGTTTGTTGGTTACCCATGGACTCTTGAAACTTTGGAAAATGTTAAAAATAAAGGCCTGTTTGGTTTATTAGGTGAGTTTAAAGTTCATTGTTCCATGTCAGAAGAACAATTAAGTTTTATCTGAGCAGAGCAGGATGTCCCTAGATGCAGGTTACAGTGCGTCTAGTGATACTATTAAAAGAAAGATTGTTTGTTGTTGCATTGGGGAATCCTTATAAAAATCAGGAAAACTGCCTGAAGAATATAAATGTGTTCAAGCATTGGAGTGAAATATTCTTAAACTGCAGGGTGATGGCCTGTAGCTGGATAGGTTTCAGAGTAGCTGTTTTGATGTGATTGTTGCTTTTCCCAACAGTCATAAATTGGATGTACTGGAACCCTTTTTTTTTCTTTCTTGAGGCTTCTGCTGTTTGGAGTTATGGTCCAGGATCAAAACTTTTGTAACCAGAGAGAGAACACCTAGCCTAGAGTTCATGAAATAAACCTTGGTGGGTTTTTTCTTTTGATAAGATGCATATGTGGCTTCCATCATGTTGGGCTTTTCCGATGTACTCGTTTGCTTTATGTAGCTCTAACAGATGCGTTTAGCAGTGGGATTGTGTCTCAGTCCATGAACTGTCTGAAGCTCATGTTCCTTGAATTGCGACTTGTACTTAAGAACAGCTATGCTGAGTTACACTAAAGATCACACTGTGGTGGTAAGAGACTCCAGGATGCAGAAGTTTAGGTGAACTTGCATCTAGGTGAGCATCGACTGAAGACCATCTGCCTTAGTCACCATGGTGGGATTGGTCTGACCCAAGATGAACTTTCCACCTGAGCTAGGCTCCCTTTGTGGTCACTGGAGAGCTGCTTAATGCATAGCCAGTGGAGTTAAGAGCATGATTTCTCTTGCTTTTAAGGAGATTTCTAGAGCAGGACAGGTGAATTGTGCCTTGGAAATGACCATTTCCCCTGAGAGCCTGTACAAGCAGGCTTGAAGAGACTGCCTCCCCAGCAGATGTGTGACCTTAGTTGTAGTAAATCCATCCACGCTATAGAGCTCATCCAGTCACATACAGTTTTTGTCCACAGACTGGAAAAACCAAAAGCAGCCTGCTACTGCTTCACCTCTCTTTTACCTGCCTATTGAGTTAAAAGTCAGCCTGAAGTAGTGAAGAAAACATATTGCCTGTGGCGGTGGTACGGGCAGTTCAGAGTAGGAGTAAACTCACTGTTGGTTGCTAACCTGCCAGCTTCTCCAGCTCAGCTGTACAAATCCTTTGAAACCCAAGCACCAAATATGGGTTACAATATTTGTTAGGAAGTTTAGCTTTCAAACAATTTCTATAGCTACTAACATAATTTGAATGGGTTTCTTTTAATAAAAAAGTGGTAAAAGTCCCCATTGTTCTATATCTGCCCTATTTTAAAGGAAGCTAAAAAACGTCAGTTAAGGTACGTCTGATGCTTTGCAAAGAGGAGAAAACCATAAGCACACATGGAAATCTGTGAGAAATAGTTAGGAAAATGTTAGGGCTTCCTGACCAGCATAATCCGTATCCAAGACGCTAGCTCCATGGAACTGTAGAGAGGAAGAAGAGGAGCCACAGGTGATTTTGGGTTGCTTTTTCTCTTGCCTTTCTTTAGGCCCTTCCTACTTGTGTGTCATTGTGGAGAGTTCAGGGTTAGCACTGGCCTTTTCTTAAATGTTGCATCTGCTCTGTTTTCTCTACCTTTTACCCTCTTTGTATTTTGTCTTCTTCATTCTCCTTATAGTTCTAAGATTGTCACTTCTGCAATTTAAATTATACACTAAAGAGTTGCATGACTCATGTTCATGAGGGAGCTGTTTACCCATGAGTTTTGGGGTATCTTATTGGGGCAGGTTATTTAACCCTTATTTCTCAAGGAGTAGAATAGAATAGATGCACACAGGAAGCTTCTCACAAGTCCTTACACTTGCAAATACAAGTGTAAGCTTTGGAGCATGAGGCAAGCTTGATTTGTTTAGGTAAGCCATTTTAAACTTTATTTTCTCCTTTTAAGCACCATGGGTTTGAGGATAGGTCTCATGGTAGGCTTGACCCAGATGTGGTTGTGAATTTTGGGTTTGTTTGTTTATGAAATTGTAATACTTACTTACATTCTGCCTAGTGTTACTGAAATACTGTATGTAAGTGCCAGCTGTTCTTACGAGAAGTAATTGGGACAATTAATAGCTCTTGACACTTTCTATTGTCTTTATTGTCTTTTGTATCATTCCTGGTTCTGCATCCTTCCTGGGTAATTGCAAGTTGTAGGAGACATAACCCTTCTGCATGCTGCTCGTAGGTCTCCTTTGTTTCTTCCTATATCTCTTTTTCTGATCCAGCCACCTCACATTCTTCCCCAGATCTTTTTTCTGATCACTGTCTCAAAGCTTGGAAACATCAGCACATTAATTCCCCTTTCAGGTTTTTATCTTTGTTCTTGTTATTGATATTATTTGGCCTGAATGCAAGGTGTATAGCACGCTGTATTACAGATTGGTTTAAAGCAAATCCATCAACTGTTCTAAAATTAGGCAATGCTGGTTGAAAGACCCTGCTCACATTTTTTATGAGGGTTTTTGTGCTCATGCATAGGCACATTAAAAATGGCTGAACTCATGTAAATCTCCTTCGTAAGTCTAGAGTTCTTCAGTGTCTAGGCCCTTTCATTATTTACAAGTAAATACATTTTAAAAATGCAGTCATAAATCTTTGAAAACGTCTTCATTTGTGCTCAGTTGAAACTTTGCTAACTGTATTATACAAAATTGACAGCAGTGTAGAAATGTTTTAACTCTCTCTGTAGGTAGGGTTGAATCCTGCTTGCGGTGATAGGAAAACAAACTGTAGAATTTAGGATGTCTGTTGAATACTAGTTACACTATCTCTAAATTTAAAAGGAAGAAAATCAGCGGACTGAAAGCATTGAAATGTATATTGCTGAGTCAAAAGTAAGAGAATTGGGAAGGGGGAAAAAGAATTGATGATATATCTTAATGTTGAATTACATATTTACCCTAGGATATATGCTGCCTTTTGCTTTCAGTCTCGCAGCACTGACTGGGGGTTCTTTAAAATGTATTGAAAACTAGCCAGACAAGATGTGCTGTGTGACTGAGTGGATGCTGTTTTGCAAAGCATTAGTTAGGAGCTGGGAGAGGAGCATGGAGCCAAGGTCCCAAGAATATTGCTGGCCTTCGGATGTGCTGGGAAGATGCTGAATCATCTTCTCCAAACCCTTCTTGCACTGTAAATGCTGGCCCATCTCCCTGTCTGGCCTGTACCCTGACATTCACAGGGTACACCTTTACTGAGGTTATTTACGTATGTGCATGCCTGAATGCATATGGATGCCCAGGTTTCAGGTTTGAAAATGAAGATGTGGTTCCTATCACTAAGATTTCTCTTGCCATCAGAGCTATGTACATGTATTCATTTTGTTACCTCTCTGCTCTGGTGTGCCCTGGAGAATTTTGTTCCAGTCTCCCAGTGTTCAAACATAAGTATCCACAGTGGGATTTGCAAATACACACATCTTCGGAAAATTGGTGTGTGATACTTAGAGCAGCTATGCAGCATCCAAATTACACATCTCATAAGGCATGAAAAAGAAAGTGGGCAAGCAACATTAAATAGCATATTTGTGCAAAAGCAGCTGAAGTGTGATTTCTGTGGGAACTGTGACTACTTGCCTAAGCTTCGTATCTAAATTCCTCATTTAGTTGTAAGTATATGGGAAGATTTTTTTTGCCTGGTTTTGCATCTTAGTGTCTTTTCATTCCAGACATCTCTAAGGAGCTAGGTCTCTTAACTACTCTTGTTGGATTTTGTAATTCTTTTCTTTCTGGGCACAGATCAAAAAGGTGATAACTTTTCCAGGTATATCTGTGGCATATTTAATCTCCCCAGCATCAGGAGGAATCTCAGTGCACCAGATAGTACATAGCATCAGCAGCAGAGCTTGTACAGCTTGTCAGTGGGGTCCACAGCAGGGGGAGAAGAGGAGGCAGAGACAGGTTCCTGTGTTTCCAAGAGGATCATCGAATAAAAGAAACTAATAAAAGCTCCAAACCATGTCAGTCATCTTTTTCACCTACTATTTCCTAATAAATTGTATGGTATTTCAGCCCTTTTGTGGGTAGTGTTAGACTATCATGACTGTTATGTATTTTGTAGCGAAACCTTAAAAATTTGATTCTCCTTCAAATACATGAATTCACTAACCTCAAAGAGCAGTTGCCTGAAGAACATTTTCAGTGTCATGCAATGTTACAGTCTCGATCATCCACTCCTGCTTGATTTCCACAGGGCAGTTGGCAGGGTGTTTTATTTTGCTGGTTGTTTTTAAGCTATTCAGTAGCTAAACAAACTGTGTTGTTATTTATATATACGCTTGATTGTAATCTGTTCAAATAACAGTAGGGGAAAAAACTTACTGTAAGGTAAATAACCTATGTAACCATTGTTTTTCCCTCTGTGCCTCCGGTCCATCCCATCTTGTGCACACACATACACAGAATGGCAGTCTGTCTAACTGGACTGCTTATTGTTTTGTTTCTGTTTTCTGAAGTCTGATTTTGGGTTAGGTGCCATGAACAATTTGGTCCTGGCTTTTCCATCCAAGTTTGTGACTTTCAGCATCACTGAATTAAATGTTTAGCTTTTCATGTTCCATTGTCATTTCATGTTTAGTTTTAAAATAGTTCATTTCTTCTCTGTGTACATTCATAAGGGGTTTGCAACCCTGTACGTTCCCTTTTCTCACGCCTTCGTGTTCCCTTTTTCTTCTGTTGCTCTTTTTTAGTTAGTCATGCAGTGAATTTGCCAGGGGTATAGGTGGTGGAGGGTATTTATAATTATTATGAGATCTGCTGTTGGAAAGGCTATTTGTGAGCTCAGTGTTGTTAAAGGTAATGTTGATGTGATATCTTGAACTGGAGACTGCTTCCGCAGAGGTTCTTGAATTACTGCATAGGGCAAACCCTAGTGCTTGCCTTGTGTAATGTCCTTTCCCAGCCCATTGTCTTCTATTAAATCATTTTGTAGTTCAAATCCATCTCGTACTCTGGCGTGTGTCTCCTTTGTTCCTCATCCACCTGCACCCTCCCATCTGTCAAACAACAAAATACTCTTTGATCAGAATTAAATATTAACTTCACGATAGGAATGTCTTGGAAAAGAATAACGCAGTTCTAGGCATGAATGTTTAGTCCTCTGGAAAAGTGGAAAATTAGGTGATGGAAAATGCCAGGTTGTAGTTCGCAGGCAGCAGCATTTAAGTGGTTTGCTCTAATCATATTAGGATAGAATTAAACAGAGTTCTTTATTTCGTACTGCAGTGAAATAGGGCTGTTACTGATCATTTTCTCCTCCCTCTTGCTTTGATGATTAGCATGAAAACTCAAGCAGCAAAAATTAGAGGAGCTCTGCAGCAGTGCACAGAGAAACTGGTGTGAGAAGGTCTGAGTTGGAGTTTTGTGTCCTTGCACATGAGAGCTCTGGTGCTTTCCTAATAGACTGAAAATGAGACCACTGCTGCTTTTTAAGAGGTCTGTTCCAGCCACATTGCTCTACAGCTTGGCAGATGGTGGCATGTGAATGGTTTCATATTGATTGGATAGATTTGCCTCGGGGTAAGAAGAGTGTGGGTCCTTAAAGATGCACTTCTAGATTTAATTTTTTCTTTTTTGTTTGAAGAAAAAAAAATGTATTTATAAAACACTTCTTTTTAAATCAGAAGAGTGTGTGGTAATGAAAGCACTGAAGTTACCTGGAAATAAAAAGTCCTTAAATAGATTATCACAAAGACTAAAAAGCCAAGAATACTTATTTACTGAATGATTACGTTTTTACATTAGAAGAAAGTGACACTTTTAATTAGTGTTCAAGGCATATGGTGAATGAGAAAATAAGCTTATTTCATGCAAACAGAAATCGATGCAAATAACCTTTCTCCTCATATAAAAAGGGATGACTTGAAACTCAATACATATTCAAGAAGGTTAAGTCATTACTGCATCACTTTACTATTAGTTAAAGGCCAACAAAGAAAATCACTACTCTGCGTATACTTACTCAGCAAGGATTGGTGTAAATGACGAAAAT
Source organism: Strigops habroptila (assembly GCF_004027225.2). Classification (NCBI taxonomy): domain Eukaryota; kingdom Metazoa; phylum Chordata; class Aves; order Psittaciformes; family Psittacidae; genus Strigops; species Strigops habroptila. Next base: position 55,601,395 of record NC_044284.2, read on the forward strand.
AGGTGATGGTACTTTATAGGTGATAGATCTGAAGAAGCCTTTGTCCATATGATGCATTTGTTCTTTAATCTCAGTAAATAATCTTTTGGGTTCTGCCTTAGCACAGGTAGTTGCAGGAGATGCCTCAGTTCTCCAGCAATTCATCCCAGCTTGTAAAAGACATTTTGTGGTGCTCTTTGTGTGTTGTTCTTTGTCACGCCTCTGTTTTGGGCTTCAGTCTTGTAAATGTTGTTTGTAAATCCTTTGGTATGAAATGACTTTTCAAATGTGTTTGTACAGCACCTAACACAAAGATCCCAATCTCATTCAGGCCTCTGGGTGTTGCTGTAGAGTGTTGAGCGAATGTGTATATATATATATATATTTTTTTTTAGTAGTAATGGAAGTATTCCTTGAGGTATTTGACCTTAAATAGAGGGGAAAAAAATGTTTAAATAGCTTGCAGACACATAGGGATTGGGACAGTTCGGTAACTTGGGAGACTTGGGTGCTATTGAAAACTGTATCCTTCCTGTGTATTTCAGTTGTGTGCTCTGATGTGTGCAACAGTGGTTTCATAAATGAATTTAAGCCAAAATATGTCATAGCAGTATCTTATCAAGTGGTCTTCATATTTGCTCAAAGGTATAAGTTCATATTTTCTAACAGCTCTATCCACATGTGAATTATTTACATGCTGGATTTGGTGTTCCCATGAAAGAACGCTGTTGTGCTGAACTTAAAGCTGGTTTCCTGTGCAGTGCACACCATTTCTATGGGCGTGCTTTCCCTTTTAATTACAGTTTGTTCTCAGAACTGATTGGGTTTTATCATTTAGTTCATATTTGCTGAGTGAAACGCTCCTGTATAAATTTTAAGGTCCCTTTAAAAAGAAAAACAATGGTAAAAGTGAAGTGATTTTAGGGGTTTAGTGCATGGGCTTGCTTCTGGGCAGGAAAAGGCATAAACTAGTGCAGAAATCCCTATCTTTATTTTTCCCCCCCCTCCTGCTTGATAAGTGTAGGGGCGATTTATACTGTATATCACAACCAGCAGCTATTCCAAGAAAAATCTTTTAAGATGGTTACTTGAATCTGTGTACACTGCCCACCTGGTGGTTATGGAGTGAACTGTTACTTTAAAGAATAGTTTAAACAACAGCCATGTTTGGGGCAGGCTAATCTTGCAAAGAGAGCAGTACATATAACAGGAGTCTACAGTGTGATAAGGGGAAAATTCAGCTCACTGACTAGATGTTTTAATGTGCGAACTCTAGGGAAATAACATATTGACTATTCTGTTGTGCGCAAGAAAATTGAAGAACCCTTTGCAGACAGAGGGCTTGCAAAGGATTCTTCCTGTTTCTCTAAACCAAAATCTGTGGCAAGATGTTTGAAATCAGCAGGACGCTTAATGCTGCTTTGTTAAATAATGAGGTAATATTTTGTCACTTTTTTCTGGGCAGCATCTGTTTTTATTTTTCTCCTTTTTCATATGTTTGTTTGAAGGATTCAGTTTAATCTTATGAAAGTAAGAGATTGGGGAAAAAATCATTCTTCAATTTATTATTTTTTTCCTTTTGATGCTTTTGGAGAATTGGGTTGTCTTTTATTTGCGGTTTCAATCGGCTGCTGTTGCCTAGGACATTATGCCACGTAAGGCTTCTAAACTGCACAGAGTAGGTAGTTATTAACGCTGAATTGGCTTCTGGTATAGTCCATCTGGGCTCTGTATGAGAGAGCTTGCTAGCGGCTACTGATGCTAAGATACCCGCAACCTTTGGGATGTATGCGTGGTGGAGAGGGGCTCAGTGATATGAGATCACTTCTTTTAAGGGAAACTGTCATTAATGAGTCAAGAAACTGCTCATTTATGGTAAGGAGAGGGGGGTGGGGGGGGCTGGGAAACAACCCTGTGATTTCATTTTGATATTGGATTAGCTGTTTAAGACAAGTTTCTTTTTGTGGGGATGGAAGATTGCATTAAAAATATGCTTTGCTCAGGGGCTTGCTGGCTGATGCTGGAGAGGCTGTATAGAGAATGTGATGCTTTACAAATGTCACAACCGTGATGTGGTGGTCAGTCCCTTACCCTGAAAGATAAATGGTACTATTGGAAAGACGAGAATAAGGTTGACTTTTTCAACAATAGGATTCTGCCTTTGTCTTTACGGAGGGAGGCCTCTGAGGATGTTTGAGCATTTGTTTCAGTGTTCCTCAGAAAGACTGCATGTGTGGGGTGCTTTTGGGGAAAGTGGTCAGTGTGCAGAGTACCTGGGTTTCTAGGCGGATAAGATAGCTGATGTTTTAGAGGAGCAGCGTGCAATTATTGTTTCAGAAAAATGGCTGAATCTTTTGATATGCATAACGAATTTTGAGTAACAAAGTCAGCTGAAGTTGAAAAGACTTAAAAATAATTTCTGGATGCCTTCTTCAGTGTTATTAACCCCTGAAGAGACCTGGAGTAAAAATTTGCATTACAAATCTAACTTTAATATTCGGCGTATATTTGCACAAGAATGTATGGTAATATACTAGCTCTGTAGCATTTTCATGCCTGTGTGTTCAGTCTAATAGGTCACTTAAATTTGAGTTAGGAAACCTTACCTTACAAGCTAGTTGAATCTTTACTAGTTTTTTACCAAGCTACAAATATGCTCCGAAAGATGCATGGTGAGAGAAATCCTCTCTGCAGCCTTTTACATTGTTCATATTTTAATTGAATTCAGTGCTCATTCCACAAATAGATTCTCTGATGTCTTTTAAATGCGATTTTTCTCCTTGCTTGGTCTGTTCGTAGCTGGATTTTTATAAGCTTACTATATTTCATGTGTTTTATTGGGTGTGTTTAGTCTTTCTGTGTGTTTGAGTGTGTCTACGGTTTTAAAGACATTTAAAATGTGCAGAATGTCAGTTCAGAGCTGAGCAGTTTCAGGGCGTATTTATGCTTTAAAAAATACATAAAACTTATAGAACAAAGATTACCTGATCACATATTTTTGCAAATGGTTTTGGTGGTTTGTAGCCAGGTTTTCTTTCTCCAGGAAAGAGCTAAGTGAGCTTATAACATGGCCCATCCCAGCTTTCTCCGTTATCAGCTCTTCTGTTTAAAAACGCTTGCAATGATACTGAGTTTGAAGAAATTATATTTGGCTGTTGAAATGAATGTGTGGATGGTAAAATTAAATGATTCTTGCATACATTAACTGAGAATCCTCACTCCCTTTAGTTGAGATGGATGTAAATTCAAGGGTAGTTGCAATTACAGGGTGCCATGCCTTGTTACTTTGGCCAAAACATGCTTCAGGAAAATAACTCCCAAGAAGGAGAAAGACATGAATGCTTCCTAACTTGTGAGAATTGTTAATAAACTTGCCGTGGTCGGGAGAGGGTAAAATATTGCTGTTTGGAAGTGAAGTTTTGTTAGTTTGTCGGCAGCAGCGAGCAGAGGATTAATGAGTGTGCATTGTTAAATTAAGCACGTTCCTCTCTAAGGCTAATGGTGGGGGGGGAAATGCTTTTAAATACCCAAAGTTTGCTGATGTTTTATTTCCTGTAGAACTGAAGAAAAATGAAGCGAGGTGGTGAAATGATTCTGAAATACTACTGTTGTTCAGGGGGAGCTCTGATAAATAGGTGTCTGCTGTGCCTTAGACGACGTCAAGTGGCAGTGCTATCAAATCCACTTGTAAAAATGTGTATTTTTAAAATCTCACCGGGCTGAAGGAAGGGGGAGAGATGGGTTGATTATTAAAATCAGTAGTACCTGAAAATAAATGCAGCTTTAAACGCACGTCGGGAGTGCTTTTGTTGTGCCTTTAAGCCTAGAGGCAGATCATTAAATATGCATTTCTCCGGAAAGCAACTGTCGAAAAAGATAAGGTGGTTAAAATACGCCGGACCTGGGAGACGAGCGGGCAGGAGGTAAGAAGATGTAGGCACTGAAGCATGGCCGAGGTACGACATCGCCACGGCCGAGAGCTCCTGCAGGGTGGGGAAAATAAATAAATAAATATAAAACAATAATAATAATAATAATAAAAAATAATAAATACAAGGAAAAAAATAGAGGGATGCGTGTTGTTTCTTCAACCGGGCCTTAATTACTAGACACAAGCAGCAGTTCAGAAATCTGGTCTCTGTTGTTGCAGAGGTCACCCCATCATTAACACTGTCAATCTGGCCGCGGCTAATTTCAATAGCACCTGATGTCGCAACGCCCTCCCCGCGCGGCGGCGGCCAATCAGCGCCCGCCCGCCGCTGACAGATGGTCCCATAAATGGCTGTAACGGGGGGACGCCGGCAGCCAGTTCCAGCAGGGCCCGCGCCGCTCCGCCCGCTGCCGCCGCCGGGGGCCGCCGCTCGGGGACCGCGGTACCTGCGGGGAGGAACAGCCAACAAAAGACCACAAAACAGCAGATTTGTGCTTATTATTATTATTTATTATTATTATTATTTATTACTATTATTATTATTCTCGCTGCACAAACGTCTAGCACTGTGCTTTGTGGATTTTTTTTAAAGAAAAAAAAATAATAATAAAAAATAATTCCCCGAAAAACCTTAGCAAATCTGTAGAAGAGTTGAAGCCTTTCAAGACCCAATATTTGCCATTAAGAATGGTTATGGTAGGTATTAGTAGATTTAAAGATGGGATCGTAGCGGGTTTATATAGAGGTAGATCTAGAAGCTAACATATCCAGATTTTCCCCGAATCTGCATCATTCTCAGTCTGTGTTTTCACATGCATTTAGTTTTTCTGCTACTGATGTGTTTGTACATGATCTCTCCCTTTCTCCCCCCCTTTCTCCCTTTCTCTCTCCCTCTCCCTCGCTCCCTCTCTTTCATATTTAATGTGTGCGTATCCTTTAATAAAGGATGTACTTTGTCGTTTTAAGGTAATCGCGATTTCTCTCAGAATAAAGAGAAAAGAGCTCATTTCTAATGCAAGGCTGGTATGTGGCTAACTGAAATGCAAAAGGAAGAAGAGGCTTTTTTTTTTTTAAGCAGTGGAGTGGGGGGGGGGGGGGGGGGGGAGTTAATTTCCACATTGACATTTTGGAGATACAAATGCCGAGCAAAATCCTGGGGTGGGGGGGGCAAGAACGGGGGGATGGTGGATGGAGGGGGGGTGGTGGTGGAAAAAAAAAGCCTTGAGATTGGTAATTTTCTTTTGGTGGACTGCGCAATAGGTATGGTAATTTTAAAAGAGGGTGATTTATATGAGCTTCAGTAAATGCTGCATATTGTATTTCAAAGAGTTTCCTGTCGTGACCTCATAAAAAGAGGAGGAGGCTTGTATGTGTTGCAGTGCCTAGTATATGTCGATTTTGTTGCATCGTTGGGCAGCAGCGCTGTAAGAAGGAATGTCAGCTTTTACATAACGCTCTTTTTGCTTTCGACTCTGTGAGGGGCTGTAAGGGTCCATCTTTGTGATCACAGATGGAGTGGAATGGCTTGAAAATGGTAAGTGAACGGGGAGAGCCTGCTCGTGGGGGTTTTGTCTCGCTTCTTGTGTGCCTCGCGGATTTCTTTTGTTCGGGGCGGTGGATCGTGAGTCATAAAATAAAATTAGAGAGCCTCATTTGGGGGGTATTATATTTTTTTAATAGGGGGATATGCCTGCTCGTGTGTGTGTGTATATATCTGTATATCTATTTAACGTATCTAACGGCGATGGCACTCCGCCGCGTTCCCATTGAACGCTGCATTTCAGTGGAGCGAGGATGGTCTCTGCTGACAGTCGCGGTGTCATTGTACCGCATGTGCCTGGCGGATCAGGCAGCCGGTGATGCCTTTTAATCTCCGTTTGTATTACACCAGCCTTAAATACAAACCTAATAATCGCCTCTCACATCCAGGTATTGCGTTTCCCATGGAGCCGGTGCTGTAGAGGATGGATGGATGGGTGGATGGATGGATGGATGGATGGATGGAAGGGTGTGTGGGGTGGGTTTTTTTTGTGTCGGGGTGTGGGGGCTGGGGGGGGTGGGAGCCGTGTTGTTTTGTGCTGTTTTAAATGCCGGGAGAAGTCAAAGCCATTTATGTGAAAAATAGTATTTCTATTTTTAGCCTATATTCTCCTGGCGGAGGAGCCCGGACGCGCTCGCCTCGTCCCCTCTTTTGTGCTTTCCTTACAGATTGTGCAAAATGGCATGATCAGAACCAAGTGCCGGGGACTCGGGGATGGGGGACCCGGAGAGGAGGGGGCGCTGGGGCCCGTCCCTCCTGCCAGCACTGTGGGGTGATGCTTAGGGGGCACGGGGTGTCTCCCCCCGTTTTCCCCCTTAATTTTAACGTTTTTCAGACTTTTGCCGAGGATATTTATTATAATGGGGAAGGGAGTCGGGGGGGGGGGGGGAACAAAACGACGGTCTTTTCCCATTCTTACAGGATTGTCTTTGTCTAGCTGCTTGTTTTGATGGGTGTAAAACAAATAAGATTAGACTGAGCAGCCGAACTGAAAGCGATAGCTGGGAGGAAAAGCCAATGAAAGGTTGCCGGGGAAACGAGCATAGGGGAAGCTGAGTGGGGGAGCAGGTGGCAATCATGTGGGAATACTGCAAACAGTGTAAAAAAAAAAAAAAAATCCAAAAAAAAAAAGAAAAAAAGAAGCAGGGGCTACCTCGATTATCTCTGCTGTTCTTTGTGGCAGTCACAACTTTAATTATTCTTTATAAATAGGTGTTAATTACATTTCTGGCTCAGGCTTGCAGTGATTTTTAGAAATCTGGTTTTAAGCATCTGTTCTTTCTCCTCTGCAAAAGAGGGTTATCTCCCTTTTTTTTTTCCCCCCTTTCCCCCTCCGTGCTGTGAAATTGTACGTGCAAAAAAAAATTGGAATCCTGTGAGGCAGTATATATAAAAAAATAAAATAAATGTAAATTATATTGAATGAAGTTGACAGAGGTATAATAGTGAACTCCCACAGCTGATAGCTTCTGCAAATCATTTCTTAGAATTTTCCAGCAAATGTCCCTATGAGAACAGTAGGTAGAATGAATTTACCCTAAGCAGTGATTTTGTGTTAAGTGATATTGGTATTTTTGCAAAATCGGATGGTTATATGGCAGAATAATCAGTTCAGGGGAGTTCACCACATCCGAAGGTTTAGACGCTGAGAAGAATTTACAGAAATAATGAGATTATTCTTCTCTTCATCTCCAGCCCCACCTTTAGCCACAGTCTGTTATATAGATCTGCTGGAGAAATACCCACTACCAATGTCAGGCTCCTTGTGGCAACTTTACTTTTTAAACTGCGGCTGAATGTTTTGCTAATTGTGATGGTCTCCTTATTGTAGTGGCAAACAATAATGGGAAATAGCTGTTGGTGCTAGAAGTGTTAAAAAAGCGTAGTAGACTAGTGAGTGATAGACGGTAGCGTAAAAGATATAAAAAATGTGGTTGCCCAGAAAATGCTCATCTATCACACATCAGGAGGCACAAGAGAAGCAAAGCGAGAATATAGAACACGCCTTTCTCTCTGTCTTTAGATTTTCAAATATTTTTTACTTCCTTCCTTCTTCTGGTGCAGGGTTACTTTGAATGCAGATTCAGGCAGGAATGTCAGTGCTTGGTTGAAATAGGATTAGAAGAAATCCCCCCTTTTAATTTGCTTTGTTTTAAGTATTGCTTCTGCTGCAGTCCTTTCTGTGAAGAAGTAATTGAATGGCCCTCTGAAAACTGCACTGTTTTACAATGTAGAGGGGGGAAGAAATCTTGAGGGTGTGTGTGCGTGTGTAAAACTGTGCATTTTACAGGCTGTGCATGTGCAGAGATGCATTCTGACATGCATTGTAGTTGTACGTGAGAGTAAAATAATTTTTCTTCTGTCCAAAACAGAGGTGCTGTGTTCTAAACCCATTAACTTAGTCATGACAATAAATAAGGGTGCCTTTTATTATACACAGCTGCATTGTTTGTTTTAAGAGTCATCAGCTAGTAGTTACATTTTCATTTTCTGTGCAATTTGGTGTTTCTACAAAGATTTAAAAATAATGTCATTCTTGTTTTATGGTGCACGTGTTCCTGCCCCGATCTTCCTCTTTTCTTTGTTTTAAGATTATATTAATGAATACAGCCTGCATGTACATAGGGACATTTTCTTTTTGCATGTAAAAGATCGCATTGTAAATCCTCATGTAGAAACCCAGCTATTAAGTTGGTGAAATTGAATTAAGATTGCGACGAATACTAAGAGCTTAAAACGTGAAACCTCTTTCTCTTCAGACAAAAAGGTAGAGAAAATGTAGTTGTCCTTAGACATGACATTTCTTTTTTCCTTTTAAATTGTCTTGGTGAACTGCTAGTCAGAAAGGATGAAATTTTACGATTGGATGTTGATGCAATGTGAATACCAGCCATCAGTTTAAAATCTTATCCCCATGTACTCTGGTGATCAAGTTCCCATGTTAGATACAGGGATGCCTCTCCTCTGTTGATTGGCTTGGTTGCCTCCTTTGCTTTCTTCCTCTTTATTAATTTTACCTTTTTGAGCTCGCTCAAAGTGAGCCCGAGCTGTTGTGACAAAGGATGGTTACAATGAGCTGGAAGGGGTATACTTAAAAATCCAATTTGAATGGGTTTGGAGTAGTCTTCATCATCTTTATTTGGTCCTGTTAAATATTGTGACTCTGTTGAAAGAAAATCCGGTTGCGTTAATCTTACATATATTTAATGTATTAATTTTTTTAAGAAATAATATCTTCTAGGTTACAGTGAATTTTTTTCCTCAACCTTCCTACTCGGTATGCTGGGAGTGTGCTAATTAAACACAGGTTATTTTCTGTGTGTAATTGTCATGCTGTTGGTACATAACCTAGAGCCACTCCACACCCCGAGGTTTTTCCAAGGAGATAAAGTGTGATTGCATCCTGTATTCTGGCAGGGGAATTTAATGTTTTCTTTGGGCACTTGCACTTCCAAAACTATTTCAGCAAACACCCCAGGCAAGAAATGGGCAGTGGCAGAGAACGTGATAGCAAGAGGGAGAGAGATGCAGATAACTTGACAAATCCACTTGTCTGTTTTGGCAATCTGTGTCCACTAGACAACTCATTTACATGCCTGGACACATTAAAATGTACATTTGTTTGTCTGTGGGACAGCTAACTGGATACACTCCGATGCACTGGCAAATACTGCAATGCAGTATTTTTTCAATGTCATTGGGGTTTTGGGGGAGAAGTGGGCGCAAACAGTCTTTTTGCGAGTGAGGTGATGTTAAAAAACATGGTACCCCTGAAAAGGATAGGCCAGATATAGCAAAATGTGCTAATCTGTGATGGAAAGTCACCCCTCCTCCATTGCACTCCTCTTCCTCTCTTGCTCTTTCTCTTCTCCTTTCCATAGTAGGATGGAGGAAGAGATGCATATGCATGTATTTTTGTGTGTGTTTATGCGTGTGTATCTTCCCTTTTCGTTTGAATGGACGTTAACGAAAATGCTGGGATTTGTATGAGAAGGGAAAGGGCGTTTGCAGAATGTAGTGCTCTCCACTTGTTTGTGTAAATGTCCAGTTACCAGCAGTGTGGGACTTCTAAGTAACTTCAAATGCAAGGCACATTTTGCATTTTCTAAAGAATTTTGCAAAGAGGAGGCTAACGTTTCAACTCAACAAGTACAATACGTTTAACCCTTATGAAAATAGTGTTTAATGGGGACCGATATGCGAAGGCCTTAGCCTTTGCATTTGAGTATGTTTAACCATTTGAGATAACGTAAAGTGACGATGTTGTAGAAACAGATATTCAGGGACTGTTTGCTTACTCACTGTTTCCCCTCAAATGATCAATCTTTGCTTTCTAAAATGCTGGAATATTTTAGGTGCAGGGGGCTTTTGTAGGTCAGTAGCTTTACAGCAAGAAGAAGAAAGGAGGGAGAAAAGGTCTCGATGTGTCAGAGACAGTAATTGTCTAAAATTAGCCATCTAGAAAAGGCAGGAAAGGCTTGGAGGAAAGAGAAGGAGGCACTAATATGTGAAACAGCACTGTGCTAGTCGGGGAGATAATGAGTGATAAATTTGAACTGGTGCAGTGGTGTGATGCCCATTAATTTCTCAGAACCTTGACTTTGCAGGTTTGTTACTCTCTTGTTCACACCTTTAATTATAACCAGTTTTGGATGATAGCTTGCGGGCACTGAAGATGAGACCTTTTGTTTGTTGTTTACTTATTTAAGTATTCAGACAGAGTTTGCAATAGCATTGGAACATCAGTGTTAGAAATGAAATGCTTTCAGATGAGATTATAAGGAGAACGCAATTAATTTTTGCGACTACCTAACATTGTCTTATTTGTGGCATTTACATTGCTTGCATAAATTCTGTAAGAATTAGCTCAATAGAGCCCTTGTTGGGTTGATGTGTATTTTCTGTCACTATAATCTCTTTTCCTTAACCATTTTGGAGCTCCTAATGCATTATCGCTGCTCTAGGGCCCCAAAAAGTAGGGAAGAAGCTGAGAGTCTGTCTTAGCTATTGTTCTGCCCTGGACTGTCGTACGTGAGGGCTCTTACCTCAATGAAGAAAATCTGTAACAGTCAGGAAGTGCTGCGAACCAGTTAGGAATCGTTAATTAAATGGGATGAAAAGACAGAATATTAAGTAAAAAAATAATTAAAAAATAGCTGAACCTCTGTGTGTCGTTTCTGGAAATGGTTTAGTTGCACTGTAAAATGCAAGCCTGGCTTTGGCAGTATTTAGAGTCATGATGTATATAAAATTCAGTAGTACGCCTTTGTTGCTAAGGCACACGCAATTGCGTCAGCGATGCTGTTGTGATGGGAAATTATTTGTCCTTGAATTCTGGGGCAAAAAAAACCCCAACTAAATTTAATTTATTTTATTCTTTAAATAAAATATAAAACTTTATATTTTTAATGGCTTCAAAAGCTCTTATACATTACAGTTAGTGCGGTTAGTGTCTTTCCCAGTCTGGTGCTGCGTGCCTGTGTGTTTTAGAATTGGGGTGGTAGGGTGTTTGATGGCTTTGGAAAACTCTAGGATGTAAAGGCGATATGATAATGTATGTTTGTTTCAAAACAGACACGAATGACTATGGGAGGTGGCTCTGTCATTCGCAGTGCTTCGAGAAGGTTCCACGCGTAATGCGTCTCTGGCCATGTAAGTGATTTTCGGTGTTGGCAGAGGGTAGCAATGCCACTGGAGCCTTTCCAGTAGTGCAAGTCCTTCAGATCCAGCCACTCCACTACCTACCTGGGTGCGTTCACCGAGCCGTGGAAGGAAAACCAAACAGCTTCCTTGGGTTTTCGCTTCCTGAGGGATGTTTGGTGGGGACATCCCATCTGACCCTCCATGTAGAAGCCAGAAAGATTGCTGCCAGAGCAGGTCACAGCACTGTGCTTGAACCCTGTGTATGGGCCTATAAATTCGCTTGTTTGGGGTAGCCAGTAGTGTTTTGAGCACTGCAATGTATTTACTCCCCAGTTGAGTGCGGTTGAAGAGCTTTTGTAAGGACGTTAGGGATGAGGGAAGCCTGTCCTTCGTATTTTTCCTCCCCTTACGAACCTCTCATTATTGCATGCTAGCAAATTAGCCAAGACAGCAATGCTCACAATTTATAATTTAAGGTAGATCTGACTTCTCTTGTCATCGTCTAATCGCCTAGCAAGGACATGAAATTTCAGGAACCAGCTTTGTTCCCTTGTCTGTCCTGCTGTATGTCAGGACAGTTGTCAGAAGTCCACATTTCTCTACTGCTTTTAAAAGCCAAACTGATATTTGTGACTTAGAGAATTATTATTGCTAGACTAAACTTCCTCAGAAGACTTTGCATTGAGGATAGTTTTTTGTTTAATATGTGGATTAATTTAAATCTTCTTGTCTATGATGTACTTAAGGTGTGTGGAAGTGAACCTCTTTATAGTAGTTCTGGTTTGAGAGGGTTGTAAATCACACCGGCAAAGTACTAAGAAACCTTTTTACCAACTTGAATGGTATTTTTGGGAGAAGGTGTCCGTGCCTTTTCTCAGTCCTAAGCTGGCATGTAGACTCCCATAGCTGTCAGCAGTTTGATGTTAGATAATATAAAATTCATGACTAAACGGCATGAAATAACCCATGTTTAAGTCACTACACTGTGATGAAGTGTTAATGCATTTGCATTTGGGATCAGAGATGTTTGGGGATATTTGGGGTTTTTTGCTTACAAACGTGACTGTTAACTGCTGTGCTTGTATCCATCTTCTACTGGTCATCCTTGATCTTCAAATGGTGGTCAGTGACTTTTTGCTGTACTATGTGCCGAAGAACTTGTGGGCAAAGGCTCAATCCTGTTATTCCTGTAGAGCAGAAGGCACAGTCACGACACCATAAGAAGTAATAATGCATGTAAACAAATGTTCCTTAAATAAAAGTAGGTCTAATACCGTTCCCTGTATATCTTTGTTCCAAATGAAGTTACTGGCAGTAGATGAGTAGGGGGAAGTTGATTTTTAGCAGAAAGCATGAATGCTGGAAATTCTTCCTAATATGTGTGTGCCAGCTATACTGTGGCAGTGTTGCTGTCGATTCCCTTCCTGTGAGAGCAGCTGTTCAGGGAATTAGTCTCATTGCTTGATGCAGAGGGTCCTGAAAAATACACTGCGCATCTACGATGGTGGCTGTGACCATTTTTAGTGTTATCGTCGATGGGAACTAACTCCATGATCTAGCACAGTAGCATATTGTTCTTCAGACGAACTGGGCCAGGACAAAATTATCATTCTGTATTTTGTGTGCTCTGTGAGAGATTCCGGAGTGCACTTCAGAATTTGACACTGTGTTTGATAATTTATAGAGCACAGTTTATATTTAACTGTAGACACACTAATCCAGGGGAAAAGAGTAGTATATTTTTAGAATCCTTCTTTTATTGTCTGTGCTTGTCATTACCCAGCTACTGAAAGAAGTGTTCACACTTCTCACTGGGGTAGAAATTGAGTTTAATTTCCATCGTTAATCTTTGCTATATGCAAAAGTGAACTTCACTTGTGTGAGCATCAAGAAGCCTTGCAGCCACATGCAGCCGTTGTGGCCATGGCAAGAGCCATGTTCTCCTCCAGCATTTTGACACCAGTCTGGACCAGGACACCTAGGCTAAATGCTTCAGTGGTCAGGGAGACTTAGATGATATACTAGTTTGAATAATGAGGCAATGTAATTTCTGTCACTGAGTTCTCCTTCTTTGGGGTGAAACACACAGATGGAGTGAATCTAGCTCTAAGTTTGAAGAGTATGTATGACTGCTGTCTTGTAGGGAAAGGTAGCCAGTAGGAGGGACATTAACTTGGTTATTTGGGCTTTTTTAATACTCAAGCTTTTCTCATGTGTTTAGGCTGTAAGACATTTCTTGCTAGTAATGTCGTATAACACTGCTGTTCTTCCAGTTGCCTATTGACATCCAAGCAAAATATAATGTATGGGTTTTGAGTCAGGACAGCTAGGGTGGCCTGGGTCCCACCATGCCCACAAGTGCCCATATCTGAGAAGGGGCTGGAGTCAACAGAGTTCCTCTTGGGTGCATTAGCACAATTGGGTTTTAACCAGGAGTATGTTACCCATGAGGTCTGCTCGCTCTTCTTTTTTTAAGAGGAGTCTTGAAAGATTTTTAATTCCTTGGTGTTAAGGGTATGTATCTTTATTCTGAGTAAGAAATTGGTGAATTTGAGTACGACTTTGGCGATTTTAGGAGGCATCTTAGTAATTGGAATAAGAAGGGTGTTTTATTTGGCCTGAGGCATGTTTCCTTTCTAAGGAAGGGAACTAAGGTACAGAGATTAATAGTTTATGTCCAGGATAAGCCATTAAGATCTGTTAGCCTGACCTGTGACAGATACATGCATATGTACTTGGTGTTTTGTCCTTTATCGATGAATAATACATTATTAATCTATGGTAATGGCTCTTTGAGCTTAGCATAGATGCTTTTATGCATGAGATCGTTTGAGTTTAAGTATTACTGAGATATATATCCCATATAGTACATTAAAACTTACTCTCATTTAAAAGCGATTGTGTAGATATCTCTGTGAGACCATCAGAGTAAACAGCTGCCTCTGCATACTAGAAGGTCATTTCTGATCATTTTTCCACGAGAGTTTTCTCAAGTCTTCAAATCCTGTTATCTGTTCATGACCTCTAAGATATTTCCTGAAGAATTATTTCCATAAGCAATATTAGTGTGGTACAGGGCTGTAGACTTACAGGTGAATTGTAGAAGAGATGTAATTTTTGTATTTATTACTAATTCAGTTCAGTTCTAAGAGAAATATGCTGTTACTTTGCAGTAAGCTAACATTTGTATTGATGGAGATAAATTATGATGTTCAGCTAAGTCCTATTTTGGGGTCTATCTTGCTTAGCCCTGCAAGCAGCAGTATCCATAGAGATGCGGTTGCCAGCAGTCAAGATGTACACATGTTGATTAGTGTTCCCTAATTGCATTTACCAGTGTGTCTTCATTAAGGTCCTGTTGAGGACAGAGCTTTAAAACATCTTGGTTGTGGCGTGTGTTTTGCTAAGCCATCCATTCCTGCCTAATATAAGCCTGTCTTTGCATGAAAAATGTATTGGCAACATTTACAGAAGAACTTGCAGCTTAAGAGCTGAAATCCTATTGCAGTGATCATTAATGAATCTTAAATTGCTTAAGGGCTGCTGAAAATCATAGCTTTTGTTTCTAGAACTTCAGTAGAAATAACAGCAGTGGGGGGTTGGATGTTTCTAGGCTTCACAGAGAGCTCTGCTCTGTCCTTGCTTTGCTGTGCCTTCTGGTAAGTAGACGTTTTTAGGTTTCAGTATGGCTTGTAACGCAGCTTTCACTGTCTAAACTCTCGGGTTGCAAATGATTCTAGATTATTTTCTTAAAGGGAAAAACATAAAGTGGAATTGTGACAGGTCTACAGCAGCTGAAGACTTGCAGCTGTCTCCTCCTTACATGAACATGTACGTACCCGTGGGAATCTGTGCGTCAGCACGCAGTGCAGTATATATATTCCCTAGTCAGTAACATAATTCAGTTACAGATTAGTAATATATAGCTCAGTAATGTACTCAGTAAACTAAACAAGTAGGTAGTGATTAGGAAACAAACTCTGAGCTAAAAATAAAATTCAGAAAGTAACCAAAAATATAAAAAGACTTTCTCAATTTCCTTTGCTTTCATTTCAGTGTATTTTTAGGCTGTATGTCCTTTAGACTGGGGATCTTAGCTGTTGATCTCCGCAATGCTTTTGTATTATTATTATCTAGTATCCAGGCTTTTGAGAAACCCTCTCCTGTCTTTCAGGGTTTGCCACATATACTTAATGTTTTCGGTGGTGGTTCTGGTTTTTTATCACCCTGCTGGCACAGATTTTAAGTATGTTTTTTGTTAGTCGCTGTCCCTCTTTTTCAAGAGGGACAAAGCAGTCACTGGAAGACTTGCCTTTGTGGTATCTGCCTAATAAAATGCAACCCATAGAGAAAGAGGATGTTTCCATCAAATTTTGGCTTGGAGCACCAATCAAAGAAAGATGTTAACTTCTTGAGATTGGTTTTTTTCAGACTCCTGTAGTCTTCGTATACATCTTGAAAGAACAAGTAGTAGGTCCAGATGAAAAGCCGGGAGGGAATAAGGAGCAATCCAGTATGGTGAAATAAATGAAATAAAGCCCTTGTAAAATTGTAGATACGGAGTTGCATGGTATGAATTTGGCAGAAGTAGAAGGGCAATTGAAGAGGAAATAGATGTTCCTTCACAAGGCAGAGCCTGACCACGTTGCCTTTGTTCCAGTTTAAAAACAGTATAGACCTCTGAGCGGAGGTGGCCAGTGACCCCTAGGGATGTGGGTAGGTGGGAGCCATTGATGGCCATGTCCCAGTGCAGAAGTAGGACACCTCCCTGCCAACAGCCTTTGTTATGGTTCATGCATGTGGGACAGAAGGGGTTCTAAGAGGTTTTAACCAGAGCTAGTAGTATAACCCATGCAATAAAGTGGGGATGCATCCATTTTCCTCTCCTGGTGTTTTTGACAATGGCTTTCTCCAAAGCTGTGTTTGAGTGGTGTTTAAATGCTGTGAAATCAAGGCTGTGTTCTCCCATATCTTCATATGTAAATTATGTTTAGTGGCAGAAATGATTGCAGGCAAATTCTTGTGAAACCAGTCTAAATAAAGCAGAGGACAGTGCGCTGGTTTTCTACCAGTCAGTTTGTCTGAGTGAAAAGGTCATCCCTGATACGGGGATAGCAGAAAGCTTCTGTGACCATCACCTATTATACTACTTTTCCTCACTTAATGGCTTCATTAGTGCTGTTGAGCACATTTGTTGTAGGCTTTCATAAGATATTTGGAGAACACTGAAGAGCCGAACACCTCTGAGGTTTCAGACGTGTAATTTCTCCATAGTCTTCACAAGAGGTGGTGAAGCTGGAAACAGTGATTGAAAATGAAGCCCAGTAGACATTCATAAAGAACCTCAGATATTGTGAGTTGAGGTTGTACATATGATAGAGCTATAACTGCATTCTGCTTTTGGAAAAATGTTTTTGTCCTTGGAAATCTGCAGTGTAGCACTTGTGCTTCCCAGAAATTGCTGTGCATGGAGCGCTTGTCCATGCATCTGCTCCCCAGCCCTGTGTGTTTCCTCTGGGCTTTGGAGAGTGCTGAGCTCTATGTCTGCTAATTGTAGTTCTCCTCCTTCAATTTCTTATCCCCAGAGTTCCTGCAGGAAGAGTAAGAGACCATTTGAAGTGTGTGATACGATGCCTTTGTTCCTATCTTGTGTGTGGTTATTGGGCTTGTAGTTCAGAGAGTGGTTTCCTCTGCTGATACCTTAGTAGTCATTGATGTTGAAAGGGTTGTGACTGATTTTGGTGTCTCCTATTTTTTTTTTTTTTTCACCACTCCTTCCCTTTTGTCCTTGAAATCAAATGCAAAACTACAGAGTCCGTACTTCATGGAAACAGAAGACACATTTATCTGAAACTCTTCTCTCAAAAGAAAATGCAATTTGGTGCATCGTTATGCTGTTTTGCTTTTTGAAGAAGTTGTTAGGAGTGGTGACCTTAATCTCTGGGCCAGGTTTGAAGATATGGTGTTGTGTTATGGAGCTGTCACAGCTTACTGTATAACTTCAGCAGTTTGCCTAGATGCTTTCCTCTGGTTTGATTTTTCCCTTCTGCAGAACTTGAAATAAAAATAACAGGTTTTGCCTTTCTATTTTTTGTCACTCTGTTTGGTACAGTGGCAGTCCCTGCCCTTACTACCCATTTGTACAGCATCTAGCACACTTGGTGCTGGTATCAGTTATATCCTTCAGGCACTGCTGTGATAACAAGTAATATTGCCAATAAACTTTGCATTCATTTCACTGCAGATTGGGGACAGATATTTTGTTTCAGCATATTCACGCAAAAGCCTCTAATGGTCTAGATCAGGATAAATTTAGCTATTAAAGAAAATAATTTTCCTCCTTTATTTCAACTGGAGCTTGCCTCTTAGAATGAATGCATTTGTTGTCTTCTCCATTTGGATCGTTTGTGTGTTCTGTACAGTTATTGTGGCACCCATAAATGTGAACTTGTTGACAATGTTTGAACGCCATTTCAACCTGAGGGCAGTGCTCTCTGAAACCAGGATTTTGTAAGAAGACTCTATCCCTGCCATGAGAGCCAGGGACTGCTAGCTTTCTGAGCTGTATCTATATTTAAAATACTAAATATGACTTCTACTCGAAGGAAGGTAAAGATGGAGCATGTGCAAGTGCATATGAGTGGGGAGCATGTCAAAATATGGAGGATTAGAAAATGATTCATTCCTGGGATATTGGATTTGCCTCCAGGCAGATTGGCTCAAAAGTTGCATTTTCCTCCTTCATTTTATGTTATGATGTATTTGTTAGGTAAATAATAGCAAAGTCTAGTTGTGCAGCACATAAGCTTTAATAAAAATGTAATTGACAGTGAAATCTGACAGTTGTGTTACAGAGAAGGGAATCTACTGAAGCTGCACATTGAGCATCATTTGCGTCTCCTAAGGTCGCTTTAGAAAGAAGCTCATGTAACATGTATGTGAGGTTCACGTGCACCTACTTCTGTCTCTGGCTGGAGTTATATCTTTGAACCAATGAATACTTAAAATCACTATGTTATTAACACTCCTATGGGAAGACAACAGAACCTATCCTGAAGATCTCATAACCCAGTGCCTCATTCTGCAGAACTATAGAGATGTGCTTAATCCCCCTCAAGTGAGCAGCAGTGGCTGCATCTGAAAATGGGGCAGGGGCATCCAGTGGCTGGTCCAGGGCTGGGGGACCTGGGCTTGGTTCTGTTTGTGGGTTCCACACCTATGGACCAACCTTCTGGCTTTGGCGTGGCTGTGCACATACAGATCAGCAGGTGGTGGTGTGCATGGATGAGTCAGGCAGCTCTTGCAAATGGGGTTTTCTTCACCTGAAGAGAAGTTCTTGTGGGACAGACTTGTGCTGCGATGACTTTCATTTAGAAGAGCAGAGAAGATGGGAGTTAAAGGCTGTTTCTCATTATAGGAGAAAAACCTTTGTGAATCTATGTTCATTTTCTTTGAGAGGTTTTGTTTCTTTCTCCTTTTGTCATCATTGTTGAGGAGATGGCTGTGGGACCTCTGCCATGGCACCATTTGTTTTCACTTGTAAAAGCAAACAACTTGCAATGCTAATTAAAGAGCTTTTTTTAGATAAAGTAAGAGCTTTGCATTATTTATCTAAATTCTTTTTTATGGGAGAATGTTCTGAGTTTGTTCATTAATGAACACTTAGAAATAATATAAAATTAGACCTCGTGAATTCTTCATGAGGTGTAATTTACCATGATCATTTTTCTTGGCATTTTGCTGCTGTGAGCAGTTCATCATTCATAGATAACTTTTTTTTAACTTCTATGTCCTCAAAATGGATATGTCTGCATGAGCTCTCCTTTTTTTTGTATTTTTTTTCAGATTTTGATTTTTAGGAAAAGGTTGTTTGTGGTATGTTTGAAAGCACTTTAGTGCCTATAAATCACACTCTTAAGATTCTTAATTGTTACTGTTTTTTTCCATACATATCAAATTCATTTCTGTTTATTGTGGAATATGGGCAGTGATGTATACGTCATTAGGATAACAAGAATGGGTGTTCATTTGCTGAATACAAGCTCCTTTCAGTGTATGTATGTGACAGTCTTTCAGTTCAACGTGCAGACCTTCTTTTAGACTGCTGAGAACAAATTTTGCGAATATAAAGCATGTCTATTTACATTTATCGAGCTATTGGCTATTGCTTATGCATGCAATAGGGAGATAAGACTGTCTTTAGTCTGTGGGTAGTTTTCTAAATGATTCATTAACTGTGCTTTGTAATGGTAGATAGATGTCACATATTTACTGTAATAACTGAAGATTAATGTCAGTTACTCCAGCTTGTTTAAGCATTGTAAGAGTTGTGTTTATAGATACAGGTATCTTTGCATTATTGTTGAAGCTAATATTTCAGCAGGAATAAATTGGAATTAATTGAATTAATTGTAAAAAAAAAAAAAAAATTAAGATATGACAGAAGTATTTCTGAAACATTATTTGTAATGTAGGAGTTGCTATAATGGATATTTGTTGCTGATATTTTGTAGGAGGGGTTATACCAAGCCTTTTGGTAAGCAGTGTTTTGCAGAAACTGGCAAAGCTTACGCTTCTCGAGCAACAAAGCATTTCTTTGTGAAATCTGTCAAACTAAAATACCTCATACTTTGCTGATACATAACCATAGTGAGAAAAGTAGTACACCAAGAAGTCATTTTTAAAAGCAGCAGTCTGATGAAATACATCCAGATTTTGAAATCTGGGTTGCCTTTAACTTACAAAATCACAGTCTTTAAATTCTGTCACAGACAGTATTTTTTTAAATGTTCTAAAGATAGAATATTCAAATTATTGGTGGCTAAATTATCAATGTCTATCAACAGTAACTGCAGGTTATTCTTCTTCAAAGATACTGCTATCCTCTATATAGAACATGGTGATACAGTATTGAGAGTCTGGCACGTTGTTGCCAAAAAATGAAAAACAAAACCCCAAACCCAAAACAAAATCCGTCTTTATACCAGTAGCATGTGAATGTCATCACACATGACGTTTGCACTGTTATATTTCGAGACCAGTAGTAGCTGCCTAAATTGGGTCAGAGAAGATCTACAAAAGCAGAGAGATGTTGCTAATTTTAAGTGGCATTTATGGAGGTGTAATATTAATTTTCAAAGGATAAGAGTATATTTTGTTTTAAAAAAATTAACGCTGGGGTTAAGTCACTGTTGGGTTTTCCACATTTGTTTTGCCCGTATCCACATAAGCCCTTGATGAGTTAGATGAACTTACAGCCTCCTTAAATATTTTTGTAGAATTGAATTACAGCCCTATACCTTAATGTGTTAAAAAATGTTATTACCAGTAATAAAAGCATAATGAAAGGTAACTGTGTGCCCAGGTAACTAGAGTATCTATGTCAAAAATGTTCATATTGCAATACAGGTATTGAATTTAAAAAAATCCTAGTGTTATGGATAGGAAAAAAACAGTGAATGGCACATTGAAATTTAGTCTTTGAATAAATAATGTTGCTCTTATGTAATCTGCTGCCTGACGTGGGATCAGCAACTACTTAATATTAAAAACAGTCATCAACAATAAATGTCCCAGTGCATGCACACTGAACTCTTAACGGTGGATTTGAGCTTCAGATGTGTAGGGGAGACGGCAGAATGTTTGGAAAGGAGAGCTAGGACTTACCTTTTTGTTACCATCAATAATTGAAGTGTTTACTAATGATATGGATCAGTATATACATCTAAAACAAGTAGTATTTCTTTGTGCCCATAAGAAACATTTAATAGTTCTTCAGCATTTCCTTCTATCCATTATCTCTTCTGTATGTATGTATCAAATAGATTTTCAGTAACCTACAACTTTGCAATAATTTGAAGGGCAAATAAGTGCCTTGATTTTCCTTTCTACTATTGGAAAAAAATCAGGAAAACCTAATTGGAATTGAGTGAGAGTAACTAGTAGAAAACTCGGCACCGGGTGCAACATTGGTTTGTGCCAAGATATTTTGATGAAGTATTATATGAGAAAATCTACTTGTTCAAGAACAGATTTTTACAGAGCAGCTTAATGTTCTGAATGTGCTAAATTATCTGAGTTGAATTCTGTTTGTTTGCTTGGTGTGGAAGGTAAGCATGCTGAAAATGTAACTAAAAAGCATTTGCGAAATGCGTAAGTAGGACACCAGCCAGTTCCAAATTTTGTTTTCTTTCACAGATTTTAAAAGATCCAGCTTTATTGTTTATTGTGGGGAACTATAGATAGCTTTTGTGTCTGTGGCTAATAATAGACGATGTACCTTCCTCAGTGCGCTGTGCTGAAGTCCTGCTTCTGCTGTAACTGAAACCACTGGTGTGGTATTCCTGTCAGCTTTACGAGGGCAAGATCAGCCCCTAAAATTGCGGTTTACCTTGTGGGGTTTTTATGTTGGAAAGGATATGGTCATATGATTTTAAATATACATGGGAAGCTGCAGTTAACCATATCAGCTGCTTCAGTCATCTTCTGATTATGTCTTATTATCAGAACTGGAATTTTCCCCCAGTTTTAATCAAGTGGATGCCGATTCAGCATACATGAACATACAGTGCTCTGCTGAAGCACATTAGCCTTGGGGTGCAAAACCCCAACCCTGCAGCAGGCTCTTGGCAAAGCTTGGAGTTGGTGTCAGTGTTTGCGGTGGGGTCACAGAGGTGCCGAGATCAAAGGATGCTCTTCCAGGTGGAATCCCAAGCAATCAGATTTAGCAGCATCTAAACCATTTAGTAGTATGTGTGAATAAATGCATGTATGAAGTCAGATTGAGAAGAGAAGGGATGGCTGATACTGGGTAAAAGGGAAAGTCTGGAAGGAAAGGTGTATGGGGCTGGTGCAGCGTGACAGAGATGTCAGCAGTGCTCGGTGCCACGTGGCTGGTAAAATTGGCATGGGGATTCTGGTTTGGATGTGCCGATTTCTTTCAAGAAGTTGCTATTCCTGCAGCATTTATTTTCACAATGATTCTGCTGTGTCGCTTAAGCCTTTCTGTTAAGCGCAATGTGGCAAGGTTTCTTTTCATTTAAAACCAAGTTTGCTATTCCTGGATTTGGTAATAAAAATAAAGGTAATTCAAAACTTATTTCCATTGATGAAAAAGAGGATTGTTTCCTAAACGAGGCATTGAACTAACACTGAAGCATTTCAATTACGAAAAATAAGTAAATAAAAGTAGAATTGACCAGAATATGACCTATTTCGTGTGAGCCACCCTCATGCAGTTAATTTTGGAATAGAGACCCCCTTTTTGATGTGTGTGTCCCCCCCCCCCCATCCTCCTGAATTACAGGCCTAATTTGTCACAACATGTGCCTCCCTGGATTTAAAAAAGAAAGCAAATTAAGTCTTGGGTAATTATAATAATTACAGGATCGGATGAACACAAGGTTCAGTGTGTGTGGTGTCTTAGCCCTTAGTTCTGCCTGTGTTTGTCCCTGTCCCTGGGCAGTGCAGTCTCTTGCCCAGGGCAGCAGTTTGCATTATTTGATGGAGTCTTTGGTGGAGAGAGGCTGAGCCCATCCGAGGGATGCTCTTTGATAAGAGACACCAGTGAAGCTGCACATTGCAAACTCCACAGTAGAGAGCAAAAGCCACCATTTGCATTGCTTTAATTTATCCAGATTTGAGACTAAGATGATGTCTGCAGCTAAGATGATGTCCTTCCCTTGTAGCACTGGTGACAGAAGGCAGGCTGGAAGCCATAGTAGAGGCAAATACCTATATAGAAAAGGCTTGAAATACCCACGTTTTTCTGCTTCCTTTGTCTGCCTGCACAGTTTTCGGGTTTAAACTTGTATTCTGCAGATAAACATGCAGGCAGCTTTACTCACGTGACTGGTGGCACTGGTGACAATGGGGCTACTGTCCTGTGCGCACTTTGCTAAGCTGGGTTCTTATTTGTCATTTTTTGGAAAGGTCTATTTGAGTCTGTTCAGTGAAAATTGGAGTTTCACGTTTCCAGATAGACGTGCTTGTTAAAATTCCAGCCTGCACCTGCGCCTGATAAGCCTTTCTCTGATTAAACCTTTTTGATTCCAGTAAATATCTGAAGACCTTTGTATCTCTGAAGATTGCAAATCCAGGGCTTTATTATTTAAAGAGGTGTCAGTTCGTTAGTGAAAAATATAACTGGAGAATATAGGTCATCACTGGAACCGGTAAATGGTATGTCTTGGGACACTGAGTTTATTAATTGAAGGCAATCTGAATGACAACACATTGCAGATTGACTGTGCCTGGTTAATGTTGTTGTCATTGCACTCTGTGATACAGTTATTAAATAGGTAAAATATTTTACCTTTTCATATGGAGCCATACACTTACTTCATCTGATTTAATGGAACTATAATTTTAATTATGATTATTACCTTAAATTATAATTAAATTTATGTGGTTTAAATTTACATTTGTGAAAATGGCTGTGTGATGAAAGCAGAAATCAGCTTCGCATTAACAAAAAAAGAAGGGTTTTTTAGCTGCATCTTAGTATATGCTCACAGCCAAAGACTAGCATGACCTACTTTGCAACAATAACAGAGGAATCAAGCCGGGTTTTTTTGTTGAAGTATCTAAATTGGCCATGAATGCTACCTACTCATTCGTTTGTAAGTATCTTTAAAAATAGCTATTGTATCTATGAAACTTAAGGGTTTTTTTCCT